>NW_022987213.1:553367-566849 GCF_010094035.1 Trematosphaeria pertusa | reverse complement strand
ATAATATAAAGCGTTTAATAATATAAAGCGTTTAATAATATAAAGCGTTTAATAATATAAAGTATTTAATAATATAAAGCGTTTAATAATATAGAGTATTTAATAATAAAGTATATTACTAGAAGTAAACTAGATTTTTTCTTAAAAGTTAGTTAAATACGTATAGCTTTTTAATTACGTAATTTATTATAGTGTAATTTTTATAGTAGATATATATAGTATAGTTCTATCTATATTTAAAATTTTATAGAAAAATATTAAGGTTTCGCTTAGTTATTTAAGAAAAACCTGTTGATTTTCGTTGATTTTCCTTGCCAAGAAATCGTGGGGCGTTCGGTGGTGTGGGGCGTTCGGTGGTAAAGTACGTTAGTTATTTAAGAAAAACTCGTAGATTCTTGTTGATTTTCCTTGCCAAGAAATCGTGGGGCGTTCGGTAATATGGGGCGTTCGCTGATAAAGTATGTTAAATACTAACTTAAATACAGCTAAGCTTTCCCTGTTACCCCGCTCGCTTACTATCCCAATCCCGCCCTCAGTTCGCAAACTCTCGACAGAGCTAACGACAGATCAATCTTGTTAGATAACCCCAACGGCAGCCGTTCAGTCTACCTTACACTACTGCCTGGTGTCGAATGTAAAACCCGAATGCCTCTGGAATAGCAAATCTTAGGTTAATGACCCGAATTGTGCGCGGACTGACCGACAGCGACCGCGTCAAACATGCCAGAACGGGCTGGTCTAGGTAGCATTGGCACCAACAACAATGACGGCGATATCGACGTCGTCACGAGCGCCAGTCTTCTCAGCTGCCTCAACATGAACTTCGAATCCGATGCTCAGGCGACCGCGGACGAAAGCCCAGTCGTGGATCAGGCTGACGAGGAAGAGAGCCATCCTTCAAACAACGAAGATCCAGCCTCAGCTCAGGATCCGCGCTGCATCATCGTCCACCAAGTCGACTGCGCCGGCTCCTCGCCAGCCCACTCCCGCCACCCAGAAAGCGAATTGTTCCTCGACGCACCGCGCCTCTACAGAGGTGACAGTAAGGCTAACTCGCTTCGCGGGCGCTCACGCATCTATGATCTACCCTCATATCTCGTAAAGCACCCCGAAATCAGCTTCGTCGTCTACCGGTCCTACGGCTGCGTAGAATACCACGACCTCGTGCTGGAGGAGCTCCAGAGAGCGCGGACCAGCGCGCCGGAGCATGTCACGGGGAGGCAAGTCCTCCCGGATTTCTTCGTCCTCGCCCGCGATACCGACCCCGCGCTGCCGGATCGAGAATACATGGAGATCCACTCAGAGGGCCTCCGCGACGCGATGAGCGCAGTGCAGGCGTTGCAGCCCGAGAACCAAGCACTGCTGTCTGGTTGGGAACGCGAGCACAACATGCTGGCGCCGTACCTACACTTCTATCACATCCGCGGCCTCCTACAGGACAAGCGGGCGCTGCTGCCCGAAGCGCAGCAGCGGCACCTCGACCTCCTGCTCGAGTATCTGGACAGCCAGTTCCGACGCGAATACGACGAAGCAGACAGGATCTTTGAAGAAGGCTACGTGACGAAGGGCCACCTCCACAAGCTCTTCGGCCCCAGCGAGGTGGTGGTGAAGGTCCAGGACGGGCATCCCATTGCGATGGTGGCGAAGCACTGCCCTCTGTCTGGTTCGCATCCTATCAAGCTCGACTGCGAGGCGTGGGTGTTCGACGGCCGCTTCGCCAAGAGCACGAAGAAAGTCACTCTCCAGTGGCCTCAGGGTGATTCCGTGCCCGATAGGATTCCTATCTCATCCCTCGCATTGTACCCGCTGCGACTCGACCGGACGGGAATGGAAGCCAGGCTGAGGAGGCGAGGCGAGATCTTCTGGAGCTGTCGAAAGCGGCGCTTTGTGGGCTACGACGCAAGCGAGCAGACGTCCGAGTTCCAGGTGGTATGGTCTAGCCATTGTTTTGCTTTATACTACGCTTGAAGAACGGAATCTAATCTCAGGGACAGGCCAATGGTCGCTACATGGTTGACACGAATATGTATCGGCAGCTCCATGGCGGGGAAGACGACTCCGGCGGTGCGAACGCCGCCCGGGAGTACCTCGACCTAGAAGTTATGGAGATGGATGTCCCTCCACCTGGCCATTTCAGCCTCCTTCTTCCTCCAACAATCCCCGGTTTTGGCTTTCACGACAAGAAATGGAGTGCGTCATGGCCATCCTCTTTTGTCTTCACGGCTCACTAACACCCCCTCAGGGAGACTTGCGGTCGAGCACATATGTGCCGTGATCTGGAACAAGAAGGCCTTCGATCGACTGGTCCTCAGCGCCGACAAGAAAGATATCATCGCCGCGTTATTCAAAACGCATGCCCAGAGCGCGATGTCAACCGATAGGGTCAAGGGCAAGGACAGGGGGCTAATTATCCTGCTCCACGGCGGACCTGGAACAGGCAAGACGCTCACAGCCGAGAGCGTGGCGGAGTTGGCGGAGGTGCCGCTTTATCGGCTCACGTCCGGCGATATTGGGACCGATCCGTCGGATGTGGAGAAATATTTGGAGTCGGTTTTCTACCTAGGGAATATTTGGGGAGCAGGTATTTTTCCCTTCTCTAGTTGTTCGAGTGACTTCCTGACTCTTTTCCTTCAATTCTAAGCGGTGCTACTGGACGAGAGCGACGTTTTCCTGGAGGAGCGGTCCATCGCAGACCTCCAGCGCAATGCCGTCGTCTCCGTCATTCTCAGGGCCATGGAGTACTACGAGGGCATCCTCATCCTTACGTCTAACAGAGGTGGGTCTCCGGACACGGGACTGTGCAGAATGCCAGGGCTAACTCTCCACCGTCAGTGGGCACCTTCGACGAATCGCTGAAGTCCCATGTCCAACTAGCCATCCACTTTCCCTCGCTCGGGACTGTTGAGCGCCGACAGCTCTGGCAGGACTTCGTCGAAGAGCTCACGGAGGAGGGTGACGGGAAGAGGGACATCCGCATCCATATCGACGAGTTGAGCCGGCACAAGCTCAACGGTAGGCAAATAGGCAACGCGATCCGCACGGCGCGGCGGCTAGCCTTCTACCATGGGCAGGTCTTTAGGACCCGGCACATTATGCAGACGATTGGGGTTGTCCAGGAGTTTGACGAGTACCTTAACAACGTGTATTCCGATGCGGATTGGGCCCGGGAGGAGGGCATACGTTAGGGTTTTGCTGAGGGTGGGAGTTTGCTCTAGGATTGGCGTGAAGCAAGAAGGCCTTCCAAGGGGATGGGTTCTGAAAGAGAAGACGGTTCGTTAATAGTAGCGGATAAGCAGGAAGTAACCGACAGCGCGAACTAACACTACTACCTAGGGGGCGGGGTGCTCTTAGAGCCAATTCAATATTCCTTCTCTCCAAAAACCGCTATACCAGAGCGCCGCTTGCTCTTTGGATTCGGAGCCATGGGCGACAAGATTAGGCGGCGCGGTCCTGCCGCGACGACCCGCTCGAAGTGTATACGTGTGACACGCCAGACCTCCCCATTCCAGAGCGCGTTACGGCTTTGACACGATTTGCAACCCATACATCTCGAATGCTACCACGATTCGGCAGAGAAGAGCACCGCCGAGGAACCTGCCGACAATCTCAACAGAAGTCCACAAGGGAACGAATATGACACTGGACAGGATAATCGTTCCGAAAAGCATATGTACGTAAGCTCCAATCTTGATCGACCAGTTCAAAAACAGTAGAACATAACTATGTTTGAATTTCGGCCAAGCAAGTCGTGCGTCTAGATCCGTGGCATATGCGCAAGGCGTAAGTTCCCGCAAGGCTCTGCGTTTCATACTCTTGAGTACCGCAGCAAACGAGGTAGATGTTGATTGTTGAGGAGCTTCCCCGTTCTCGCTACACAATAGCAAGGCCGATACCCCGAATCCATGGATTATAAGCGGGAAAAAATTCCAAAGGAGTGGGGAGAAGGCCTCGAGTGTCCCGCCGAAGGTGCCCATCAATGTGCTGATGAATACAACTGCGGAGAAGGTCAGGTGGTAGGCTTGATTGACAGCATTCACAGCTGCTCCCCAGACCAGAACATATTCCGCTGTCGAGATGATTGCTTTGGTCTACCCGGTCGTTTTTTCGGGGCTCTGTGGCCATAGTCCGTCAAAATCGTCGGTCTCGGTCGCGGATGGTTCCAATCCCGTACTTTCGTGGCTGAGAGTTACCGTTGGCGCTCCGATGCACACCAATAGCGTGAGAACTGGACGATGCGTTGCTAGGATCGACACATCGGCCACCTTTGGTCCGACAAATTGTAATGCCATGGGTAATAGACCCAAGATGATCGAGACGATTGACATTTGGAGTTTTACCCCTTCTGGAATGTTTTCGATCAAACAGCTAACGAGGAAGTAGCCACCGACACGAGGATTTGCCATGACGCTCTTGTATTGCTCGGAACAATTCGTCTTCATAGCTTGGTAGAAATCATGTGTGTCGAAAGGAGGATTATTATAGGGATCACGGAATTGGCCATTCAGATAGGCATTTCCAGGGGACGATAGCATGAGGAGAAGTAGTATCAGGTGATACGTGGGTTTATTAATGAACCACATCTTAGACGAGAGCCGAATTCGTCCATGTAGGGAGAAGAGCGGTTTGGCTGACCACATGCCTCAATAATGAGAGTTATTTGTAAACGCGAGAGTCGTGAGAATAGGTAGCGGAATCCGTACGAAACATCGAAGGACGGTACTTTATAGCTCTCAACGCAGATCTGCGACTCAGATGACATGGCATAAAAGGTTTGAGACAGGGGCTGAAACGATTCGCCCAGGTAACTGCGATGCTGAATTTTTCGGCCCCTGTCACTGGATCCTGGAGGATTTAACCGAGCCGGATATTTATGTTCATTTCTGCAATACGAGCCACTCGACAATGGAGGCAGCTAGCTTGTATCACACGGGGGCGATTATTATACCGTATTGGGAAAACAACCTCGTGCGCACCACGCCCCGGTCTAAAAAGGCCTCCGACTCACACAATCAGGAACACCCCAAGGCAGAAAGATTGAATTCCAGTTCCCGTCGCTCTTCGTGCACCGAACTGGCCGGTAAGGAGTTAGCCTACATGCTGTGACTGGCCTGTTCCAAGGTTGAGGAGAAAATTATAAACAGCACCCCTGCTAGCAAGCAATAAGAGCAGGTATGAAGCCTAAGCTTCCTCAAATAATTTTGTCTGCGCTCATCTCTCCACGACGCCTCCGAAATCACCCAGCACGACTAGATTGCATCGTTCTCCGCCTACAGCGATAACACCTCTATGCTCGCGAATAATGAGAAACTAGCGGGTTCGCAATGCGCTACAATGGTCAAGTGGCGCCTATTTTCCGCGATCCTCGTACTCGTTGCTGCATAAATGTTTAGTCTGTTATAACCAAGGACAGGAAGCTGCCCGTTGGGCCGTAAGCCAACCGAGAAGACATTTTGCGCGGGGAAAGGGAGCCGAGCGGGCAAAGATCGGGGGACATTGGCGACGACTACAAAGAAGCCCGATTACGAGAGCATACTAAGGAACAGCTTAAGGATTGGGAGGAGGCCGGTAAGGAGGAGGTGGAGAAGTAGTTGGCTGAGTCCGAATCTTTGTAGCCGAAAACATTGACTTCAAACCTCCATCAAAATGGCCTTTTGCTCACTCATCGCAGCGGACTCTTCCCACCCATCGAAACCCCGCCGTTCTTCTCGATGGGTATCTCGAAAGCTGAGCCATTCCTTCCCTTTCATTGAACGGTCTTTCGCTTACTCCTCTATCCCAGCTGATCTCTCCCCACGTCGAAATCGTCCTTCTCGATGACCGCTACGGACGCTGGGTGCTTCCTTCTCCTTCAGGCCGTCTTCCGCTTACTCGTCGCAGCGAACCCTCCTCGCCCATAGAATGCCCGCCGTTCTTCTTGGGGACGGCTTCGGTATCCGAGTGCTTCCTTCTCCTGCCATTAAATGGCCTTCCACTCCCTCGCTCCCTTCTCGGTGACCGCTCCAAACGATGGGTGCTCCTTCTCTTTCGCGCCATTTTCCACTCACTCATCGTAACTACCCTCCCCTCCCGTACTCCCCTCTTTAGCGACCGCTCCAAATTCTGGGTGCTCCTACTCCATCACACCGTCTTCCACTCACTCATCGCAACAAGCTTCTACATTCGTCGGTGCCTGGTCGACCCTTGAACCTGGGGCAAACGCCGAGTGCCTCTTCCTCTCTCCTTGAATGGCGTCCCGTCCGCTTATTCTAGACTTCCTAACCTTACATCCGTAGACCCTTCCGCAAGCGCTCATCTCCAGTTCACTTGCCCCTCCCTGATGCCACTTTGCATACCTCATCCTCAACCTCCGCCACCTTTCCTACCTTGTTGCCCTTACCTGCGCTGCACGAGTCCCCGCAATTCCCTGCTTGCCCCTCATCCTACTTTGTACAACCGTTCAGCGACAGCAAAGTTCTCTAGTCCTCCATCAGCTGCGACTTCATAGCTGGTGGCGTCTACTCCACCGTGATTAGTGGAGGGTCCTTAGATGTGGCAATCGTGCGGATGAGATGGTCCGCCGCTCCAAATCTCCATTATCATGTGATGCTGTGCCCTCATGCAAACATGGGAAACTCTAGAAACTAAGTGAGTATGCGTAGAACTCTTGTTTTAGAAGGGATTCACTTACCGTTGGTGTGCGGATCGACGTCTTGCGGCTAATAGTTCTTTTTGCAGCGGAGAATCGTCAGAAATAGAGTTATGTATAATTGCATCCTCGGTGTTACATGGCTTCGTTCGTAGGACTGCTACGAGAGGCTCAGAAATGCATCTCGATTCTTTCGTTTACCATTATTCTCTAGTCGTGTTGAGAGAAGAGATGTCGGGTTGGTAAGTGGAGTGATCGAAGGATCCTGTAGGCGGGCCGAAAGTAGGAGGATAGGGTAACGGAGGAGTGCTCTTTAGAGAAGAGAAAGAACAAAAAGAGATCGAAAGAAGGGGAGTTTGAATTCGTGGCGTGTAAGGGGCGAATGGGGATTACTAGAGAACGTGGAGCAGCGGGAGGAAGCTCTGGGCGATGGGCTCCACCGCGAGGGAATATCTCGGTCTTGATATTCGTATCGGACTACTTCCCCTTCACATCAGTTCGGAAGGCAGTGTAACCAAAACGGCGAGGACATGGTGCTTATGCTGGGCGATGCCTGTTTTGTCTTGGTTCTCTTCGATCTACATTTCCAAGCCAGCTGTCAAAGGTGGCGAGGACGTTACGTTTCCGTCGCTGAAGTCGGCCTTTTCTCCGCTTCCGTAGAAGATGTATTAAAGCGAACGTGGAGTGGAGCGAGACACTAAGGTCGAGGGAGAAGAGGTGAGGCTTGGTGTTGGCGGAGCGCTTAGAGACCCGAGTATCGCAAGGACCGTGTTGGCAAATGTATGTGCTGAGCATCGAAGATCCTGCCAGAGCGTATTGTTGTGGAAGGCGATAGTGAACCGGGTTTGATGAAGCTATAACTCGAATTAGAAGGAATCTTGGGGTGTCCTTGCGGCATACAATAATGCTAATATTGCCTCTAGGCTCATGTCGCGATATTATGTATTGTGACCTGCGACTTTAGCCTGCGAGACTTTGAAAAGGGTCCGCAGTCGGTACGGGGCAAGATCTTCCTGGAATCGGGCCGTAATAAGTGCGACGAAAAATAGATCTCGTTCGCGGATCATGCGGCCCCAGCATTGTCTTCATCCAGAAACGATCGACCATATCCCACCCAGAAAATCCATCCATGATGACGTGTTGATATCATGGCAGACAATCCAGAAGTTTTAGGGTTTCCTCCGCGGGCGCGCGATATCCTTGGGCGACGGCGGTACGCTCAAGCCGACCCACGAGGTCTCCAAGGGCGAAAGCGTCCCAGACCTGTAAAGGTCTATAGATAGGGTTCGAGATGATTACTTCGTAGTCAGGCGCGGTTTCTCAATGGTAGCGGAGGAAACCGGGAATATATCAAATCCTCCGGCGCATCAAGGATCTTGGCAAAGGTCGAATCGGAGGCGTTGGTGGAGAAGTGGGATTTGTTCGTTGTAGATATTATCTCTTGGAAAATGTACGTCGTAAAACGGTGTAAGAGCGTGCCGTGTCTGGAATGGGATTAGCAGGGTAGATGTAGAGAAGCCGCCAATAATTCAAGTACTTACCCGCTGCAGATGTCCAAACAGCCTCTCCTTGAGAAAACCCTAGGTGTCTATTACTCTAGTTCGTCAGGACTTCTCACTCGGGCTACGGTACGAAGATAGATGAAGCCATCTCGAATTTCGTCGGTGTTCGCGCTGGTATTGAAAGACACCCGAAGTATTACTTGGCGGTAGAAAACTTGGAGAATTGAGGATCTGTCAGTTTAAACCGGGTTTCCCATAGACATCGCGCATTGATCGTGAAGTGAAGTAGAGACGAGAGGGAAGGTCAAAAGTAGGAATGCAGCGGGATTGCTTCGAACTTCGATTATAGAATTATTTGGCGAACCGCGGCCTACTCATGTAGGCAAACCCCACGATTATGTATTCTGCTTCCTCGCATGTGGTGTATACAGGGTGAAACCACTGTGTTGACTCCGCTGCACACATCTGCACACCCGCACATGACTCCCTGTTGTCCGCAATAGCCTCGTGTCCTTTGTGAGACATACCTTCTTCCGCGAGAGCTAATCTTGATGTCACCTCGATTACCGCGGCGTCGGCACCCTCCGCATTACTCGGATGAACCGGAGGGGATGCTCCTGGAGGAGGAGGGTCTAATTGTTGAGGCACTGGCGGATTGATCTGGTTCGCTAGTCGGCGTGTGGCCCGACCACAAAGCTGCTTCTGGTTTAGCGAAAAGAGGACTGGCTCGACACATCTCAGCTTCCGAGGGACTCTTTGTTTGTGCCAGTGTCCTTCATTGCTCAACACTACCTCGGCGGCCGGCAGAGACATAGGAAAGCTTAGAGCCGCCGGCGAGATCCTGATGTTCCCGGTGATTGGGGTGTTGGTCACAGCCCAACGGTACTGTGTCATGCAATTCGTAATGGCGACCGCCCCTTTCGCGTTCAGATTTTGAATGTTGTGGCCCCGTCAAGGACCGCCTAGCCTATCTGCACAGAGAAGACAACCAGACCGCCGAGGCATTTTTGTCAACCGTCGCGAGTGCCACTTCGATGGTATCATATCCGAATGACCATGTTGGAGCTCTCGAACCGCTTGGAGGGAAGAGCATGCCAGGTGTGCCATGCTGATGAGGCGTCGTGCGTATCGGGGAGCGCTGGCTGCGCCTGGGGGGGTGTAACGGGTGCGGAGGAAGTGTCAAGCTCCCTACGACATGCCAAGTCAGCTGATGCGTACGAAACTTCGGAATCACCGACGAAGGGTGGCGCAGAACACTTACTATAGCTGACTATGCCGTCGTAGAACCCAGCAAGCTTGATGATACACGCTCCATAGCGCCGATGGTATTGCCTCCAAGGGGACGATGGTGTGTCGATGCCTGGTTACGATGATGCATCCTTTGCGGTCGAATCGGTCCCGCTCGCAGATGCCTGCAGGTTCAAGACATTAGCGTTGAGCAGCGTGGGATCCTCGCAGCCCTACCTAATACCTGCCAGCACTCTCGGTAGGCTAGAGGTGAGCCTTGTTTCTTCCGTCCCCGCCGTTGCCCGAAGGCGGTCTAACAATGTGATAGCTCTCGCACGTCCCATTCATTGCCAAGCCCCTGCTGAAGACGCCGAGATGGGCGGCTCATCATCTTCAATTATCGCAGACTTGACATGGGCCACTGCCATCATCGTATTGCGGATGCTCCGATGGATCGCTCGCTCGTCACGCCTTGTTGTACTGCGGCACCGGAGAGGGGCTTCTGAGCTCGGGGCTGCGCTCGCGGTCCGGTGGCGTCGGCGAAGAGGGAGCGTGCCGACCAGCTATAATTACGAACATAATCGCGGTGGAAGGGCATTCACGAGATAGAAGAGCGTGGGTGATGGAGGGATTAACGTTGAGACGTGGTGTGGTGCGCTTCACGAGAACGGTAGAGCTTCGGAAGAAACATATGCCGCGCCGAGATTGACGTGCCTAATTTCAACACCCCGAAAACGGCGAGAGATATCCACGACGGCGCCGAAGCTCACAACTCCTTCCTGTTCCTGAACAAGACACAGTGCGTGCTGCTGTCGCTCACCGCCCGGCATGGGGAGAGAGTGACAGACGTCTCTCCCCTCGGTAGGCAAGTGACGAGACAAGTTCTAGCCAGACATGCATTGGCGGGGTAGCTCCAGGCATCCACTATCAAGGATGCAGCATTCGAGATGATTTATTTATGGGGCTCGTAAAGCACTATTAATACGGCTTTCTTTTTAGCTCACTTACAATTCTGGACGAGCTTCATTCTTTTAAAGACATGTACAACCTTTGAAGCCGTAACCATGCAGCCTACCTACACTTACACCCCGGCTTCAAATGCCCAAACTGCGAATTCGCCCACTGCAACTGCCTCAGGTGCGAGCACCACATCTACCACCATCACCCATACCGTTGCGCTTGACGGCGACGAAAACATAGCCACTTTCAGAGACAATCCCTCGAAGTTCCAAACGATCCGGGTCGCCATTCATACTACTGGGCCATGGCCAAACTCCCCCCACAGCGACAACCATATTACTATACTTCTGCTCCTGCAGGAAGGTGGTGCAGTCCAAGTCGACATGAGAACTGATCCGGGCGACAGAAGGGGCAAACTCGTCTAGAAACTAGTGAGCTATCAGCAATCATTGTCGCAGATCAAAACTTTTGACTACCAACTCGCCACTCCAGCCCAGGTCTGGACTCTTTATCGTGCTATACGATATGATTGGAAGCTTCACCAATATCTATTCTCAGCTGGTGGCTCTGGATGTCACTATTGGAAGTATGACCACACTATTTGGACATTTTAACTTGTTGCTGACTTAATCTAGCTACTACCTCTTGCGCTTAATGACATCAAACCCAGATAGATTTAGGCTGCATGAACATGTCCCAAATCATGTTTGGAATGTTTTCACGAAGTGGTATTCTCGTACAGGGGCGGAGAGACCGAACAACATTCTTCAGGGTGAGTTTCAGGACTATGCGGATTGGTACGAGGATTGGTATGGCGAGGATGAGGAGGACGACGACGTCGAGTAGGAGAGGTTGTTACGACAAGGATGGAGGGGTTTCTTCGCAAGGTTGATTCGGGGCGGACTTTCTCTTGCCTTCTTGCTTCCTTCTTTTCCTCTTCTCTGGGGCCGTCATTCCTGGCGGAAGTTTTTGCTTTGCTTTATTTATTCGGCTGGCCTCATCAGCATTTTATCGCTACTAGCAGCAATGTACTTACTAAATGTATTTCTGCCCGAGATAGTAAGCTTGTTCTAACAACTCCGCTTGAGACTTTTCGCCCTTATCAAGCACATCCAATAGCTCAAGGAGTTTGGCATTCCAGTCACCCTCATTTTTTATACCGAGCCGTAAAGCACACCTCTCGAACAGTCTAGGGTAGAACCCAGCGGAGGCCCAGTCAATAAGGCAAAGAGACCCATCCTCTAGCACCAGAATATTTCGAGGGGCGATATCGAGATGACAGAAGACTAGCGGATAATCCTTCAGTTGAAGATTTGGTAATTCTTTTAACTGCCTTTTGTTGTAGTACTCCTCGATGTCTGATATAGTTGCGGGTGCGATTGACTCATAGTCCAACCAAAGCTGGCCATACGCAAGCCCTCCACCGAAAGGTCCTGGCTTGTCATGTTGTACTTGTTCGAAATAATTCAGAACCTTTACCATTGCCGCCAAGTAGGTGTTGGGATCTTCAGCTGAGGATAGCGGTTGGCCGTTGACGTATTCCATGACAATATACCCATTGTGCCCATGGGCAAAGGCGCGATAGACCCGTGGAATTCGTATAATTGCGGGATCGATCATCTCATATGCGCGCTGTTGGTTTCGGGCCTCGTTTGCGGTGATGCCTAATCCGCACTTCACAACGGCATCTTCTGAAACCCTGATGATTGAAAGTCCTCCTTCAAGTTCGCTGATTACGTTTCGGTCCGGATTGGAACGTAAACAATGTTGGACAATTTCATCGTTGGTAGCCGTGTCGTATCGGAAAGCCATAGTTTTATGAGATCATCTTTGGACACGGCTGTGCTTGACCTGCTGTGAGGAGTGGTAGCGGATAGTGGAATATGTGTGGAATGAAGCGCGGTTGACGTTTCGTGGCGAGCGTACGGGGAGACCTGGTCCGTGCGCGTGACTCATTCGATCGCCGCGCCGTTCTCCGCCTCCATCCCCCGCCTCCCCCGCCTCGCCGTGTCTGTATGAAGACGACCAGACGCCAACCTCTTACAGCCGCATTGCACGTTGGCGTTCGAATGGCAGATTCTCACGCAAGACCTCCTCGGCCAGCTCTCCGGCACCTCGCTTCGCTGGCACCTGCGACAGTACGGGTTGTGAGTAGATGCCTCCCCGCGTGCAGAGACGGGGATGCTGGTTGAGCGTCATGCTTCGAAGGATGCTAACGTGCGCAGATAATGCCGCTAATAGAGCAAGTCACCGTCTCCTGGCACTAACCCCCTGCTGGCGCAAAATTAGCCTGAGAAAGCTACTATGTTCTGCAATAACGTACTTTATCAGCGAACCCCCTACACTACTAAACCCCCTAAAAATGCTAAGCCCTTACTAAATGCTACTATCTTATTTAGATTACTCTAACTCTAAAGATAAGCTAACGTACTTTACAAGCGAACCGCCTATACAAGCGAACCGCCCACGATTTCTTAGCAAGAAAAATTAACGAAAACTAACTTGTTTTTCTTAAATAACTAAGCGAAACCTTAATATTTTTCTATAAAAATTTAAATATATATTCTCTATAGTATATTACACCTTATAAAAAAGTTATACTAAAATATATTATGTAATTAAAAAGCTAACGTACTTTATAAGTAAGCTAGTTATATAAGTAAGCTAGTTACTTTTACTAAGCCTCTACTAAAAAGCTACTATTTTAGTTAGATTACTCTAACTTTAAGCTACTTAAGATAAATCTAGATAAGCTATTTAACTTATCTATATTATCTTTAACTATCTAGCACGTTTACGTATTATACTCTAGCTTACTATAGTATCTATAGCGTTGCTAAGCTAGCTAGCTATTACGTGCTACTACCTCTTTACGCTACTTCTTACTCTTATTCTAATTCGTAGCCTCTCTTTAAGTAACTAGCTATAAGCTAGCTTTAATTATAAGAGTATTCTCTTTCTAAATCTACTTTCTTTTATGTAAATTACGCTTCTTTTTCTATATATTAGCTACTTAAAGCTAGGTAACTTTAGACTTTATAAGTACTAGCTAATACACTATTAGCTTATTATCTTTCTTAAGCTAATTAAGTAACTTAATAATATAAGTTAGTAATAAATTAAGATACTACGTAATTTTTCTCTAAATTAGAGTTAATTATAACTTTA
>NW_022987213.1:548167-552842 GCF_010094035.1 Trematosphaeria pertusa | reverse complement strand
AGAGCTAGTAACTACTACCTAAGATAATATTATTTTTATTATAAAGCTAGATTTATTAAAATTATATATATCTTTATTAGTAATACTATACTTTATCTTTATATTATCTACTAGGTTAAACTACGCCTAAATAATTATAGAATTTTCTTACTTTACTCTCTAATAGTTATACTTATAATTAAGCCGCGTTTTAAGCTTAGAATAGCGCGTAATAAAGTTATTTAGCTAGTTCTTACCTATAACCTTTCTACTCTACTCTATAAGTAGTATATTAGCTATATCTTAAATAGTAGTAAGCTAAGAGGTAAATTCTTATATATCTAGGTTAAGTATATAGTTAATTATTATCTACTTTTTATTCTTTATAAGTTTTACTAAATTAGGTATCTTTTTACATTATAGTATTATTCTAGCGCGTTGCGTTTATAATAATAATAAAAGAATATAGTAGATTACTATAGCGTATTACTTATTTTAAATTTAGCTAGTCTAAATAGCTTAAATTATAAGCTATATTCTAGCTTCTTAAAAAGATAACTTAGTATTAGTAGATAGACTTATAGTAGTTAAGATAATTATTAGTAGAGGCTTAGTAAAAGTAACTAGCTTACTTATATAACTAGCTTACTTATAAAGTATATTATATATATTTAACTAACTTTTAAGAAAAATCTAGTTTACTTCTAGTAAGTACTATTATATCTTTATAATAATCTATAAAACTTATAGTATATAGTATTTATAACTTAATAAAGGTTTCTAGAAAACTTCTATAGCGCTAGGTCTTCTAAGTATAGTATAATAAGAGATAGAAGTTAGAAAAACTTTTTCTTAGAGCTTTCTTCTTCTAACTATATATATATAGTTAATCTAGCTATATAAACTTATTATTTTATAAATTATAGTAGGCTTTAACTATATAGAGCTTATTAACTAATAATATAGTAGCTTTAAGTAGTTATTTAAAAGTAAAGTCTTTTTAGTAGTATAGTATAGAAAGATAGAAAGATACTAAAACTATTTTAAAATTATTACTTCTAAATATATAGAAAGCTTATAGTATATATAATCTTATACTATATAACTTTATATAGCTAGATTATTAATATATATATATATAGTTAGAGAAGAAAACTCTAAAAATATTATAAGTAGTACCTAGGCTACTTTAATAGAGCCTAGACTAGGCTAGATTAGCCTAGCGCTATGTTAGCTTAGCCTAGATAGAGCTAGATTAGATTAGCGTAGTGTTAGCTTACTCTACCTACTCTTCTTAGATATAGTTACAATTCTCTATCTAGAGAGAAGAGTAGAGAATTATATTATAGAATACTCTAGAATTAACTACCTTTTACCTATATATTCTACTATTACTCTATTACTACTAGCTTAGTCTAAAGAATTATACGTAGATTCTTCTTTTATAATATAATTCTCTACTCTCTAAAGCCTAGATAGAGATAGTAAATATAAGAGTATTAGCGTCGCAAAATCTAGAGAGCCTAGGCAAGTTCTTAGACTTATATACCTAGAGTTAAAACCTAATATAGAAAATTAAATATAAAGTATAGCTATATCTAGCTATAACTCTCTAGAGTAATAAGCTCTTAGAGAAGGCCTTCTAGAACTAGATTAGAGAGCTAGAGGTAAAGCTTACCTACTAAGCATGCTACTAGACTCTCTAAAACTAGATCTAGTAGCTAGAGACCTAGATTAAATAATATAACTTATACTTCTCTCTACTCTAATTAGTTATCTTATACTCTTAAAATAAGAAATAAGCTAGAGCTTCTATAGTAGCGCTAGCGCTAGCTCTAACGTACTCTAGCTACTCTCTACTATTATAGTAACTTCTAAAGTTAAAGCTCTTACCTAAATATAAAAGAAAAATAAAAGAGAATTATAATAATTAGTAAAGAGAATATAAGAAATTTATTCTTAATTCTAACCTATTTCTAATAGCCTAAGATTAGGTTTAATAGACTATATAATATCTAGATTACACCTCTCTTACGTATTAGAAGTAGGTCTAGTAAGTCTATCTCTAAACTAACGTTACCTAGACCTTTATAAAATAAAAGATACTAGAAATATTAGAGATTAACTAGAAAAGAAAGTAAAATACTTATAGTAGAATTATAAGAGCTAAATAAGGTAAAAGAAGCCTATTAGAGCTTCTCTACTACCTAACTACTTAATAGAAGAAGATTAACTCTTTTATAGCCTTTAATAAATATAATCTAGAGTATATCTAGATATTCTTTAACGCTCTAGACTCTTAAGTCTAATATAGGCTAGACTTAGTTCTAAAGACCTAGATAAGCCTTATTAAGCTTAAGGCTAACGTATACTATTACTAGTAAATAATTAAGAAATAGAGCTAGGTAAAAACTATTAGAAAATACTCTTAAATAGAGAATATGCTAGAAAATAACTTACGTTTCTATAAGTACTCTACTACTCTCTCTACTAAGAATAATAAGAAGAAATAGACTATCTCTAAGCCTAGCTAGCCTAGTAAGAATAACTTTAAGGTAGCTAAGAATAATAAGGCTAAAGTAGAAGGCCTTTATTTTAAATACTACTAGAAGAGCTATATAAAGTAGAATTACTCTATCTTTAAGGTAAGGCTAGTTAAGAAGAAAAAAGCTAAGCTCTAAGGTAGAAGGTCTTCTATCTACTAGATAATATCTTATATACTAGAGACTAAATTATTATAGCTATACTATAAAGAGATACTTATACTCTTAATAGGTCTAGAAGTACCTTAATTATACTAGACTATATAGTTCTAGGTATAGAGACTTCTATTCTCTACTAGACGCTAGTAGATTATAGTATAGAAGCTAACTTTATATTATAATCTCTTACTTAAAAGATAGAGCTATCTATTAAGCTAAAACTAGGTCTAGCCTTCTAAGACTTAAATAAAGAAAAGCTTAAGGTTCTAGGCTATACTACTAGTTAATATTAGGTAGTTAATAGTATAGAATAAATAAGATAGAGTTAAGATAGCTTTATAGTAAACGTAATAGAAGAGTTTAATCTTATACTAGGTATACTATAGCTAAGAACTTAGACCTCTAATCTAAACTTTATTAGGTTAACTCTATAGTTTATATATAAAAAGCTCTATATCTAGATTAACCTAGAGGCTTTATAATAAGTAGCGCGTAGTACGCTCTACTCTAACTCTTATAGTTTTATACTATTTATCTAGAAATAAAACTAGAAAGAGAAGAATAACTCTAAACTAAGACTAGAGTACTTCTCTAAATATTTAGACGTCTTTTTTACTAATAATTTAGCTCTTCTTTCTAAGTATAGCTTCTATAAGCTTATAATAAACCTTATACTAGATAAATAACTACCTTATAGACTTCTCTATAGTCTCTTAGCTAAGAAAGCTAAGGTTCTAAGAGATTACCTTAAAATAAACTTTAAGAGAGAATAGATCTAGAAATCTATATTAGAAGCTAGAGCCTCTATTCTCTTTATTAAGAAAGTAGATAGAACTCTCTAGCTATATATAGACTATTAGAGTCTAAATATAGTTACTTTAAAGAACTACTACTCTCTTCTACTAATCTAGAAAAGTCTAGACTACCTTAGAAAAGCTAAAATCTTCTTAAAATTAGACTTATAGAACGCGTACTACTATATATAGATTTAATAAGGTAATAAATAAAAAACTATATTTTAAATATACTATAGATACTTTAAATATATAATAATACTCTTTAGCCTTACTAATATCTCTATAGTCTTCTAAAGCTATATTAATTTAGTCTTATCTAACTTACTTAATATTTATTATATTATCTATTTAGATAATATTCTTATTTACTTTTATATAGAGAAGAAGTATATTAAATATATTAAACTAGTACTAGAATAACTTTAATAGTACTAGCTCTATATAAAACTATCTAAATATAAATTCTATACCTAACGCGTATTTTATCTAGAATTTATTATATTCTCTAAAAGTATATATATAGAGAAGAACTAGATCTAGACTATTTAAAGCTAGCTAATACTAAAATTAGTCTATATAGTTTAAATCTTTATTAGCTTTATAAATTACTACTAGTAGTTTATTAAAGAGTTCTCTTAAATTACTATCTCTCTTAATCTAGTTACCTAAGGCTTAGGTCTAGCTAAAAAAAGAGTATTAATAAAGAAAAGAGAAATTATAGAATATTAAGCTAAGCTAAAAGGCTAAAGCTATATTTAAGAAACTAAAAGAAAAGTTTATAAAGAGCTCTCTTCTAGTATACTTTAGCCTAGACTAGCCTATTTAAGTAGAGACTAACGCCTCTAGATACGTAATCTTAGATATTCTAAGCTAGACTAGAATTAACCTCTAGAGAAAGAAATAGTAGTATCTAGTTACGTTCTTTTCTAGAAAGATAACCTCTACTAAGTAAAATTATAATACCTATAATAGTAAACTACTTATAATTATAAAGGTCTTTAAGTATTAGAGGTATTATCTAGAAAAAGTACTTTATAAGGTATAGCTTCTTACTAATTACGCTAATCTATAAGAATTTATAACTACTAAGACTCTATCTAGACGCTAGATATAGTAGACTAAATAGCTTATAGCCTTTAACTTTAAGATTACGTATTAACTAGGTAGATTAAACCTAGTAAATAGATCTTCTAGAAG
>NW_022987213.1:529933-548157 GCF_010094035.1 Trematosphaeria pertusa | reverse complement strand
CGCTAGATATAGTAGACTAAATAGCTTATAGCCTTTAACTTTAAGATTACGTATTAACTAGGTAGATTAAACCTAGTAAATAGATCTTCTAGAAGGCTAGATTATAAATTCTAAAATTCTAAAGAAGAAGGTACTCTAAGTAGCTAGAGTTATCTCTATAGAGAGCTACTATATAAGCTTAATCTACTCTATAGAGAGAGTATAAAGATAGAGAATACTAGGCTTAGTCTACTCTAAAATAGCCTAGATTATTATTAAGTAGTAGTTACTCTATAGAGTTAGACTTTAGAAAGAGCTATAACTATAGAATCTATAAAGAGTACTAAAGACCTAGTAAACCTCTTAGTAAAGTTAATTACTAAGAGAATAGAGAATAACGCGTAGGCTAAAAGAGTTAAGTTAGAGTAGTTAAGGTCTATCTAATAAAGAGTACTCTAGATACTATACTAGGTAAAAGTATAAAAGAGGTTATTACTATTTAAGAATAAACTTTATATTTCTAAGAGAGCTAGACTCTAGGTACTAGAAGCTTACTATAATAACTTATTAGTAGGCTATTTTAGGTTTAGTAGAACTCTTAACCTTATCTAACGTAAATTCTAGTAGCTAAAGGTTTAAAAATATATTAAGAACTATATAAGTACCTATTAGACTTACTAAAGAGCTAAAACCTCTAGATATACCTAATATAGTTTACTTTAACTTCTACCTACCTCTAATAAACTATAGTAAGATATCTTTATAAATATAATTACTAAACTATCTTTAAGTATATATAATAAATAAGCTTTTAATAGTATTCTAGTAGTTATAAATAAATTCTCTAAAATAGTATACTATATACTAGTTAAGAGTAATCTAGATACTCTAGAGCTAGCTAAGATTTTTATAAAAGAGATTATCTAACTCTATAGCTCTCTAAGATTAATTATATTAGATTAGAGTAGTATATTTATATTAGTATACTAGAGTACGTTTACCTAAGTTCTAGGTATAAAAAGGCTACTCTCTACTACCTTTTACCTATAGATAGATAGCTAAACTAAATAGTAGAATTAAATTCTAGAGTAGTACCTTTAAATATATTATAACTTTAAATAGAATAACTAGGTCTAGTAGTTATTAGAAGTAGAGTATATCTATAATAACTTAGTCTACTAGTTAACTTAAAGAGCTTCTTTTAAAGTAGTATATAGGTAGACTCTATCTACTACTATTTAGATAGGTCTAAAGCTAAAGAGAGGTAACTCTATAAAGATATTAGATTATAGCGCTAGACTACGCTAGATTATCTAGAAAGTATATACTTAACTAGAAAAGGCCTAAGTCTAGTAAGTATAATACTATAATATAAAATATAAGCTAAAGTAATATAAGGTTAGCTAACTTATATATTTAAATGTCTAAAATATAATAATAGAACACCTAAAAAAAAACTTAATAATAAATTTCTTAGACCTTACTAGATTATATATAAATATAGTATCTAAGTATATAGACTTAACCTTCTAGATATTCTTAATATCTATCTAACCTTCTATATTAGTTTTCTAGAGCTAGCTCTTTTAGATTAGATTCTTCTAAGAGAATAACTAGCTCTTAGGTAAATACTACTCTAAATAGAAAACGTAGTATATATAGTAGACTATATTATAGAAAAAAAAAGAGTAGATAACTAGTAGCTATATAGAATATACTAGAAAGAATAGAATAAGTTAGTAGATAAGTAGTACTTAGTAGAAAATATATCTAAAGAGGTTCTAAATATATTCTACTAAGAATTAGAACTAATAGAATAAAAAACTTATAGTTAAGCTTCTAAAAAGAAAAAAGAAAATTAATATAGCTAAATAGAATAGAACTAGAAAAATCTTAGCTAATCTAGACTAAACTAGACTAGATAAAAAGTAGTAAAGCTCTAAGAGGCTAGATAAGCCTATATAAGTTAGACTAAATCTAACGTTAAATTCTAATATTTTAAAAAAATTCTTTTAAAAAAAAAATTTTTACTAAGTTATAATTTTCTAAAATATTAGTAAATTCTAGAAATAATTCTTATTCTAAAAACTACTCTAGACTAGGCTAGATTAGACTAGATTTACCTAGAGCCTCTCTAAAAAATACTAAAAATATAAGAACTAGGTATACTATAGCTAAAGCTCTATAATAATATCTAATTTAAAAAAAAGAAATCTCTATCTACTTAACTAAGGCTCTCTAACTCTAAATTACCTCTAAGAGGCCTAGATCTACTAAATCTACTTATCTAGATACTTTTTATTCTAGTCTAGCTACTTAGTATTCTAGCTCTAGATAAAGTTATTTTATAGACTCTACCTCTTTCTTATTATAGCTAGAACGTACTAGATAAGAAAGTTAACGTATTCTTAAAGAAGAGTAACCTTAGCCTAGAGAGCTAGAATTCTCTCTAAGCTAGAGGTAGCCTAGATTAGGTTAGAATAGCCTAGATTAATATAAGGTAGATACTTACCTAGTAAATTTACTTTAGTAGAGTAGCTAGAGGTAAGTTCTTAAGTAGCTTTACTAGACTAGCTAAGTAACTCTTCTTCTTCTTCTCTATTATACTAAGAACGCTAGTATTAATAAAATAAGATAAGTTTAAGTATAGTAGAGTTAGAGAATTATAGGTAAGCTTATTCTTAGTAAGTCTAGCCTAGATTAGTCTAGATCTTTCTAGGTTATACCTAGCTATACTTACTTAAGATACTTATTTATAACCTACTCTAGCTTAGCCTTAAAGCTAGCCTAGATAGTAGGCTTAAGAGATTTAAGATTAAGAACTCTAGTTACGTAGTTTATTAGCAAGACTTACTCTAATAAGAGAATTAGTAGCTTAGTAATCTTCTTAGAAACCTAGAAGACTAGATTAGCCTAGATTAGGCTAGAGATATCTAGACTATATACCTAGTAGTAATCTCTACCTCTCTTAAAGTAGTTACTATACTTAAGTAGAAGATTAGTCTTATTCTTATTAATCTACTCTAATAAGATATAGACTTTATAGCTTTATAGGTCTATATTCTTCTTAATAAAGAATTAGTATATAGGTACTACGTTCTACTTATCTAAGAATATAGTAGTTAAGGTCTTATTAAAGTAGATTACATAACTATTAGCTAAGTACCTTACGCGCGTATACGTGTTATCTAGATAGACCTTATAATAATTAGCTAGATCTATAGTAGACGTAGCTAGAGAGAGCTAAAGAGCTCTAGAGAAAGCTAGATTAGAATTAAGAAGGCTAGATAGAGCTATAGAAAGTAAGAGTAGGTATTAATAAGAATAGAGTAGAGTTAAGAAACTATAGAAGAGTTAGATTAGTCTAGACTAGCCTAGATTAGGCTTACCTAAATCTTAGCTAAAGTTTAGAAAAACTTACTAATTAGTAGAGAGAGAAAGAAAAGAAGAAGAATAGAGTAGAAAGATTTAGCTAAGATTTTAGATTTTTATATCTCTAAACTCTAATACTAGCTAAATTACTAGGTATATAAACTACTTTAGTAAGTATATAAACTACCTAGAAGAAGAATTTTTTACGCTTTAACTTAGAGCTAAGTCTTTTTAAGAAGAGACTCTTTGTTATAAGTAGTACCTAGGCTACTTTAATAGAGTCTAGGCTAGGCTAGATTAGCCTAGCGCTGTATTAGCTTAGTCTAGATAGAGCTAGATTAGATTAGCGTAGTATTAGCTTACTCTATCTACTCTTCTTAGATATAGTTGCGATTCTTCGCCTAGAGAGAAGAGTAGAGAATTATATTATAGAATACTCTAGAATTAACTACCTTTTACTTGTATGTTCTACTATTACTCTATTACTACTAGCTTAGTCTAAAGAATTATACGCAGATTCTTCTTTTATAAAAAAGAAGTTTTTCTAACTTCTATCTCTTATTACGCTATTCTTAGAAGATCTAGCGCTATAGAAGTTTTCTAGAAACCTTTATTAAGTTATAAATACTATATACTATAAGTTTTATAGATTATTATAGAGATATAATAGTACTTACTAGAAGTAAACTAGATTTTTCTTAAAAGTTAGTTAAATACGTATAGCTTTTTAATTACGTAATATATCTTAGTATAACTTTTATATAAGGTATAATATACTATAGAGAATATATATTTAAATTTTTATAGAAAAATATTAAGGTTTTAATTAGTTATTTAAGAAAAACGGGTTGGTTTTCGTTGATTTTCCTTGCCAAGAAATCGTGGGCGGTTCGCTTGTGTGGGCGGTTCGCTTGTGAAGTACGTTACATGAGCAAAATAATCAAACATTCGTGAGCGCTAAGCTTATCACACTTGCGACGCGATAATAGGGATGAGAAAAAGACTCTCACGTATCTTAAGAGTCCTTTGCACTCCTCACTTGGCTATAAGATAATCATCGGTTATTAATCTAGGATTTGGATGTTTAGAGGCCAGCGACCGAGTGATTTTTCGAATTTTAAAGCTGTGCCAAGATTAAGGGTCATGCGCCGTTTAAAGCATGACATTATAAACGCATTACCTGTTCTACCAATTAGCCGGCCGCCCGGTATTCACGTGATATTGATGACGCTGGTGGGGTAGCGGATATTCTACGGCGGCGAAAATCCGCCGGCTTCCCCAAATAATTTCAACCTTACACCTCAGTTGGCCTCTGTTGGGCAGCGACGCGGGGCAGTTATGAACTGTATCTAGTCGAAAGTTACACTTTGGAGTTAGGCAGCACTTGGCACCCCGTAGTCCGTCAAGCAACTGCCTGCTTCGAAAACGCCCGCAGAAGTCGGAAATAGGAAGTTGTTTTCGCTGCACGGGGATGAGTAGCACGCGCAGTATTATTGGCTTGCAATCTAGGCAGCCATCGCCGAGGATGATCATTGGGACAACGACTAGCAGTATCAGCTCTGACCTTCACTTCTGCAGAGGAGTGCATCGCGGTAACCCAACGTTACCGCTCTGGACGCGTCTTCGATAAGACGTGAGGGCACCATTGGCATGGGAAAGCCCACTCTCATGAACCCAGGTGTCTTCCCAAGATACCCTATATTCGCGGCCTGACTTGGTTATTCTTTCCCCTTTGATTTTACGAAACCATTCTATCTAGCTACCCTCGAGCTATTCCCGCAACAGATCTTAAACCTCGTAGCTCTCCACCTCTCTCCCCACACCTGACCCGTCACCACCACCTTTCCCCCCTCGTGCCCGTTAACCCTTTCATCATTGGTATTGCATAGTTGTGCCATTCCAAAGAGCCCAATGCAGTCCTCCCTGCCATGGAGATGAGGAATATACCCAAACATTGAGAGGAACGTTCGGCTGTGAGTGTTGGACTCCTGCCTGTGTCTCGTATTGATATCGTTGTTGATGACCATTCCACTGCCAGGTTCCCCCAGCAGAACTGGAAGATGCTGACGGGGTAGCCGTATAAGATGCCGATGGGGCAGTCGCGTAAGGTGTAGTGGCGTAAGGGATTGCCGTGGAAGGTGTAGTCGTGTAAGATAGCGATGCAGTAGCCGTGGAAGTAACGGCTGTGGTCTGAGAGGACTGACCACGAGGTATACCCCGGACCAGCCTATCCTCTACATAAACTTGAATTGTATCCCCCCTACCATCAACAAAAACAGAACCACGGTCCGGGTGACTATCAGAGAACGGGACAACATAGGTCCGGCTCGTGTCCGGAGTCAACCCGACTTCACGTAGCTTCATTTCCATGATCCTTTGCTGGTCGGGAAGTGCAACATGGCCCTGATATACAGCGCAGACAACCCAAGAACCGGGATTTGCCGGAAACAAGTCTTGACACTGCCGGTAGTAGCCTGTGATTCGTCCCACGAAAGATCGGACATGCTCGTCACCAGCATTTCGATCACTGGTATTTCCATCTGGAAGAGGGGATACGTGTCCCAGGATCGCCCCGAGTGGGGAAAGGATAAGGATAACGGAGCAGGATCCAAGCTTATCTGTCCCAATGCAAGGAGTCTGTGAAAACCGGACACCGTTGAAGGCATTCATGGGAACTGCGGTTGCCTGGCGACCGATAACAGCGGCTTGGAATCGACTCTCTCCATTAGTAGAGGTGGACATCTTGGGCAGGTCTTCGATGAGGATTTAAATTGATGCTGAAAAGTAGGGAGTATTGCAGGTGATATATCGAGGAGAATTGATGAACAGGGTCTGGCTCGAGAAGGAATGGGGTATGATTAATTCATCGGATCGAGGAGCATTTCTTTGTAACTAAAGTTGCTGTGCCGCATGTCTAACGCTTCTCACCTCTAGGTTGATGGGCTCTAATACTGAGGAAATGAAGGAGAAGGCAGTGTAAATTTTGGTCGAAACATGCTTCAGACAGAGTTTGGTTCGATGTAAAAGGTCGCAGCCAGGCGCTTGCAAATTATAAGCGCCTAGCTGCGACCGGGACCGTTCCAAGGGGTGATCCTTGGCGGCGCCAAGAGACTACCCCGCTCATGCAAACCTGGGAAGAGCCAACTATTACCTCTCCAGTCCCGCGATAAGCCTCCCAGCAAGAACAATCTCAATCTGCTTTGAACCGAAATCTCCACATCCTTTGCATTACCAATATGCAGACACCCGGGAGATTTCCTACACCACCGCCGTTGGGACTTGGACCCCCCTATTTTAGGCCTGAAGAAGTCGAACTGTGTTATCAGGCCGCTTGTAAGGGAGATCTTGAGGAAGTCAAAAAGCAAGCTCAGCGGCTCCTACATGACCCTCGGCCGTTTTCCGAGCCGCAGAAGCCCCATCCGGCGTGGTTGTACGAATCGCTTTCCATAGCCATCCACACGCGGAACATCGAAATAGTACGATTCCTGCTTGATGAGAACGTTGCGAGCGAACATCTCCCGGCTGAGGCTGCTGTGCGTGGGCGAGCCTATGAAGTATTGGAACTGCTCCTTCAGTACGGATGGGATATAAACCAACCGAGGGGCCGGAACGAAACCCCTTTGTTGAGGTACGCTTTTTGTTCTTTATTATAATCTGATTCTGATTTCGCTGACAGCTTTCTAGTATCCCTCTAGCTACCTCGGATAGAGAAATGGTTGAGTGGTTTCTCAACCATGGTGCCGATCCCAATGCCCGTTGCGTGTGGGATTTCACCCCCACGTCTCAAGCCGTGTACGAGGCTCCTCTGGAACTTATAGATTATTTGTTCTCTCGAGGGGCCGACGCCCGCTGTGGCCAACTCCTCCAGCATGCCGTCCATAGGGGCAAACCCGATGCTCTGGACGTGGTTCGTCGGCTTGTGGAGCGAGGTGCACCGATCAATGAAGTCAAATATGAAAAGGAACCGAAAGTGTATTGGGAGCGTAAGCCATTTGGCCTGGGGACACCACTTCATCGAGCCGCAGAGTTAGGCAAGGGAGACATCGTCGAGTACTTGTTAGAGCAAGGAGCTGATCCTTTAAAACTGGATAGTAGAGGGAAAACACCACGCTTCTGGGCACAGAAAAATAACTATATAGGGATAGCTAGAATTCTCCTTGAAGCAGAAGTTAGTCCATCCAGCATGCGACTTTGTTCCTTGGAGACTAGCAATTTAGAGCAGCTATGACGTTCTTGTTGGACTGTACGGGAGACGGTGGGGAGGACAGCGGTAGGAGGTTGTGGTTGGTTTCATCGGCGGCATTGCGATTGGCGGCGGTGCGGTGTTGAATGAGGACGGTGACGTCTTTGTCGTCGCGGAGTTCTGAGCGCTCATGAAGGCCTTGGATGGACTGAGTTCAGCATTAGTTTGCAAGACCAGGTCATACCCTGATGTCAGATAATGGATTGCCCAAAATGCAAGAAAGGGAACGTATCCGGCGCTGATAACTGCGAACATTTGCGCTTCGCAGGGGTGTTTGGTTCGATGTTAGCGTGGCATTGGGTTCTGGACTCTTACAACTTTCAGGTTCGTGGTACGGGGCCAGTACGAGACCACGTTCAGCTAGTAGGCAGTATTGCGTCCCGTATGGCGTTGTAAGGTGTACTGTGCAGACCAGTAACTTAAGCCGACGAAATCCTTGCGACAAAACGGGAAGCGCGATTTGTGCGGAATATGCGCCCGCATGGGATTTTCAGGCAGGGACGAGAAAAGGGACGAAAAACGGGAATGATAATAATAATCCCGTGCGGGACTGGCCAGCCCCCAAAAGTCAGTGAACCGGATCCCGCAGGGGATTGGATGCCGCAGGGACTCGGCTACTATGTTATGTTGTCGTCGCGGTGTTTTTTGCTTCGCGCGGGTTCGATCCCCAGGGGCGTGTGCATTGCTTTTTGCCCTTTTTCGATTCTTCCCTTATACTGGTGTCGCGGTTGGGAAGTCTTTCTGCACCTCCAAGCATTCAACGGGTCGAATGTTATTGGACGAAGGACAAACCCCGTGTTTTGAGTGTGACTCATCTACCGCCGCCATACCAACTCTATCTACCTACACTACCTATGCCATCGCATCTCAAGCAGTTCCTTATAGATATTGATAAGGAACTGGAAACGTGGGAGGAGGACCATGACACAGAATATATTGTTGCAAAGGTAGAAGGGGTAGGCAGACTAGAGACATGTATAGCAGAGGGGCAAATCTCTGCCCTGGAAAGGCAGAGAACAAATTTTATGATGAAGCAACTTCCAGACGTACGTTCCTCTTAGCCTTCACTGATACATATACCTAAATATATCAGTTCTCGCAGCGCTTCGCAATGTTCCGAGCGGTTGGGCCACCTGGATCATACGTAGGGGGCCCATACAATCAGATAGTTATCCCTATTCGAATCACGAAGGCCGGCGTCTACATAACCCATAACCAACACTCCACAGATCGCAGAAGTATCTCTTTGGGCCATTCTATCTTCTGCGCCGCTGGGCAGCCAGCATTTATCAGCGACGGCGTGAGGTTTGTAGCGTGGATATCATAAGAGGCTGGTTGGTTTATTGGAGGGGAATGTCGGAGCGGTTGGTCGGCATGCCGGAGGGCCCTACAGACACATCACCGTTATAGTTGGTTATGACGTCGGAGTGGTTAGTCGGCATGTTGGAGGGCCATATAGACACGTTGTCGGAGTAGTTTGTTAGGATGTCCTCTGGTTGGAACTACGGTCCCCTATAATGGCCTTTTAGGTATTAGCAATAGCTGACTTACAATAAATCTTCTATACTTACCTAGAACTTCTTGAGCCTGCGGCTGCTGAGGATATTCGCCTATGACAAAGACGTCAGCTTTGCTATAAAGTAGGTTCCGTGCTACGCACCGTTTCCCGCTCCTGAGCATAATCTCGACTCATTCCCCTGTGGTATGGGACGTCCATATGAGTAACTTGAGTGTTCAGTCTGATGGTTGTGTGCGAGGCTTTCTGGTGGAGGGGTGATGACAGATTGCGAGTATGATTGACTATGTGGAGGATCAGCGTTAGCGCTCGGCAGTTTTGGAGGTGGACGGGTTGGGTACCTGGAAGCATATGCGGGTTCACCTGAGTGTCGTATCAACTTGCGGCGAGAGGTAGGAGGAGCCATTGGAGCAGAATAGTGCGATGAAGTTGTGTGCACAGTAGTTGCCAATGGCTGGGAGGCGGCCTCCCAGCTCAAAGCCTCCTGCGGTCGTTTTCGCTTTGCGCGATTACCTTGACTATCGTAATGAAGTTGGGCTTCCTTCATCCAGGGCGTCGTATCTTTAGCAAGATTTAGCAGTTTGTCATAGCTTTGCAATTCTCGGATGAAAGTTGGAATGTGAGCATAAGGTAGCATGCGCCACTGACGACATACAAACAGCGAAAGGGATGTTATTCCAGCGATGCTCATCTCGCGATTATTGGCGTCCGTCTCTTCGTGATCGCCAAGGACGGTCTTTAGGAGCAAACGTTCGATGACAAGATGTTTCATCCCGCGAGCAAGGGCGACTGACGACATCGATAAATCGTCAGTGGAGATTCCGAGTCCTCTCAGGAATGTTTGTCCCCGGCCTTTTTTTGGTGTGCCGCAGCTAAGTCTTTCGTAATTATTTGAACTCTTGAAAGACCCTTGTGTTTTGTTAATTCCCATTGCTCAAATGCTAATGCAAAGCTTCTCTCGGCGAAGATAGCTCGAAACTTAGCCTGAGCGCTGTTGGTGTGGGTGCTGGTGCCATTTGAGATATCTAAAAGGCGATAGTCTCGTTGTTTGCTCGGTGGATCGCCAATTGCAACTTGTACCTCTCTACTTGTAAATTTTCGAACTTGGTCGTAGAGAGAATGCAAAGTTTGAAGTAACTTTACGCACTTTCCGCCATCGCCCACGGCTGGTGCATTGCTGGCTCTGTCTGGGGATGATGGCGGAGAAGGTGGAGAGGTGCTATCGCCCACGGCTGATGCGTTGCTGGCTCCGTCTGAGGACGAACTTGGCGGTGACCTCTCACTCTTGTCCCTAGTGTCGAAATCAAAAGCAGGAATGAAAATCGTGGCATCTGGAGCCGCTGAAGCGCCCTCCCATCTCCTCCTACAATTGTGTACCATGCCAACAAGACTTGCTCGTACTTTTACCAAGGAGGTTTGGTGCAGCGTTCTCGCGAATTTTGACGAACGTCGAGCCTGCTTCTCGAACTATTTTATTCTCCAGCACTGAGCTGGGGCTGGAGACGAGCTCGAAGGCAGTAGACTCTCAAGCGTGCAACCGTCCGTCCATCTCCTCTATCATGCACCTTCGTCCCCCTTATCAAGGTCCTACTCAAACTGCGCACCTTATCACCTTCTAATTCCTCCATTCTTCCTTATCAATCCTAGTACCATTTCCTTACCCTCTTCCCACCCTCTTCCCGCCTTCCGACCTGCTTCTCGCCTTCTTTCCAACCCCTTCTTGCCCACTTTTCCACCACTTTCACTCTACCTGAATCCATATAGTGGATATTCAAGTACGGATACTTGAGTTGGTTAATAGAAATATGGAGGAAACAATGATATATAACCCATAAAGTCACATGATAATACGCGCTCTATCCGGCAACACCTTACCATCATCCCAATCTCAACCCGAATCCTGCCAGCGCGAGGCTGAGCAGAATAAAATATGCTCTGGGATGGCTGACGTCTCGAATATTTGGTATCACTTCATTTTCCGTGGCCACGTACGATAAGGGCTGGCGCTACGGCGCAGAGCGCGGAACCACGCTCAACGCCCAAAATACCTACTAAACGCCAACATATTGCTGCAAGCATAAGACAAAATGGATCTGCAGCTGCGAAAATTCCCGCAGGGAAGATATGTCGAAATGCGACCAAATGCCGCCAGCATCACGTGACCAAATGCTCCGAAAAGATGTCAGGGTCAGGTAGCTCGAACGGAACGAAGAAATAGGAATAAAAGAGAACATAGGTGGATCTTAACATGGAGGAGCGACGCTCCGTGGTGGTGGAAGGCGGACTGTACATGCAGATTTTGTCTGCCGTTGCAGTGATGATAGGCTAGGGTCGAGGTTGAGCTAGTGCCCTAATAAACGAAGATGCCGACGTGGGGACAGTAGATAAGGATTTCAGTGTAACAGGATCGTGGATAGAATACAAGAAGCGAAGTTCCGTATAAAATACAGCGAGTGGTACGAGGATAAACAAGCACTGTTTTCATTCCGAATCCCCAAAGCCCCCACCCCCTCTCTCCTCTCCCTCTCTTCAGATTAACAATCCAATCTTATTATCCATCCCATCTTCGTCATTCTCACATATTCCACCTCATAACTCTTCCTTTCCCTTCTACCACCAGGCTCGCTATCTCAAATAGTGTGGCTCGCGATCTTTAGCCAGGGGTTCTAAATCATTAGCTTCCTCGTCTTCCGCGCGACTATATATGCAACTCAGACTCTTAAACAACAACACAAGAAAGCTCTCAAGCGGCGTGCGCGGCGTATTTTCGAAACGTACCCAGGTAAGCGTCACTCGATAGATTCGGCCCGGAAATCAGAACCTACGAATCTTCAGCAGGCATATAGATACCCTACAAGCACCTGCCCAGAAGCCCACATAGAAAATCGCAAGAATTGTGATCACGGAAGCGCCCACGCACATCCGCTTCCGTGAGTCGCCCTGATGATAGGCCCTCTGAATCGCGATCCTTCCGCTTTCAGCAGGCAGGAGATCATTTACACGCCGAAACCCATCACTATATACCAGATCTGGAGGTAAAGCGCCATGAGTGGGAGTGTGGTGATAAGGAAGGCGAGATATAATTGCTCGCTCGAATTTTGATTGCGGAGAAGGCGGATGAGAGGAGGAAGAAAAATGGGGCGTCGCTGCAGTGCCCTAATGGATAAAGGCAGCGGAACAAGCCTCCACGCCGTAATCCTCGCCCTACTTTTCCTTCCCATACCATCAATAACGTCATCTCTATCCCAGACTATATCTACACGAGTCCACTCCACCTCGTTGCTCAGTCACGACCAATCACAATAGCCATTGCATGAGCGTCTTCCGCGTCCAACGGTACAAGCTATGAACGCGAAGCTCCCACTCGTAATATGCAATTCACTCCTTCCAACCCAACGAGGACCAGATCGCCATCAATCGTTACTGATGTTCCTTCAACCGCGAATCGGCGACGAAAAGCGCCGGATCCTTCATATCTATTCTTTGCACCTTGATCCTGCTGATCGAAGCAAGTTTAGGCGCACGGGTGTTGCGCGATCATACATTGAACGATACGAGCAAATTTATGGGTGGGACAGGAAGGAAGCTCACTTCTCGATCTCCTCCCTACATCTGGAAACTTCGGAATGCTTCTCCTATCTAGCGCAGCATCCAATCGATCACGTCGAGGCTCACATGGAACCTGCGGATCTATTCGATAACACAGAGCGCAGTACGAGCTCTCCGTTCTCCACCCGTCGTTCCCTTCGTTTCGTAGCTCAGCCAGAGTGCGCAGACTCGCAGCAGTTAGGTCGCGTCGCCGTCACACTTGCAGAAAAGCGCCCTCCTCAAGACTCCCAGTACGTCTCGTCCTCTCGAGTGTCAGAACCCTATAATGCCATATAATCGCGAAATATTCGACCAACCAACTCTACTCACAACTCATACACACCACCAACCAGCAGTATTCCCACCACAGCAGCATCACCACGCAAATCCAACGCACACGTCCCCGTCCACGATAGCTAACTGCTCCGGCATCAGACGCTCTCTCTACACCCCTCACCCGCCTCTCGTCACCCCGTCCACCGCTAAGAACCCCACCCATCCATCACACTCCAGCCTTAATCGAATAGCTCGTTGAGAGAGAGTGGCGCAATACCTTGCACTTTCAAGATTGAAGATCGTTTCGAACATACGTTGCGGAGGGAAATCACATTGCTAGATCTCATGCATTCGAAAGAGACCTCGGATAATATAAGCAAGGGTGTGAATGGCTTCCATATGCCTCAGATTGAGATCAATTCGAAGACTGCACGCAGCGGGAGATAGGCCAGACTACCGGCGAAGCACCGCGACTAGTATTCTGCAAAATGTCAAGACAAATTAAGATGTAACATGAAGAGACCGTTCTCCAACCCCCCCCCTCCCGGTCAAAAAGAAGAAGGCCAAAACACACCTCCAAGCCATCCTCACGGACATGCCCCCTACTCGCTCACGCCCTCGTCCCCCTCACCCACTCCACCCACCCCTCCCGATCCCAATAGCTCCTCCATCCCCCACCCCCAGTCCGCATTAACAACTCCTTCTCCGCCCTCTTATACCCCTCCAGATACGCCCGTATACCGCGCAGCCCGCGCTCGAGCCAATTCTCCGCCGCCTACGCCTTCAGCTAGCGCTCCCAAGCAAGATTGTGCGTCGCAACGCGCGCATTGCGGCGCCATCCAAAGTTCCAAAAGTTGAGATAATCGCCGAGGCGCTGGCCCAAGCGGTGCTTAAGATCTGCGTGCGCGCCCTCAAGTTGTGTGCGCGTGTGCAGGAGCGAGGTTTCGATCCGCGCGATTTGCTGCTGGTAGAGGGATATTTCGCCGATGGAAACCATTTAACGAGCATTATTCAGTCCGAGCTTAAGATCCGCCCTGTCCGCCTTCCTGATTATCTTTTCGCTTACTCACTTACAGCACCGACGGCGTGGGAAAATCACTTTATTATGACTACAACTACTACTGCATCCCAAACCCAAACCCCTCCAAGAACGCCGTGCTCGAGAACCGCGACGCGCTGCTCTCCCGACTCTCCCGACTCTCCCTCCGCTCATGCCACCGCTCCAGCGGCAGAAGCCTCTTGTTCAAGAAGTCGACTTCCTGCTCCATCCGCTGATTCGCTAGCCAAATCCGGATATATACCTGCCCAAGCACCAAAAAGAAGAGATACTGTATAAACCAGTACCGCCTGTTCTCCGACGCCGTGGCCCAAGCCTGCGTCTGGCTCAGGAACATCGCGAATGCCACCCAGCGGGTCCCGCTCCACAGCAACCTCCGCATCCAGTTTGTGCCCAGCAGGAATTCCGCGATTACCCACACCAACAGGTACGCGTATGTGTTCTCGTCGATCAGGTCGAACTCTTTTGGGAAGTGCTGAACACAGCCACTGATGATAACGAAGAGGAAACCGCAGATGAGCGGGAAGACTAGCACACCGCCGGGTACGGCGATGGTCCTGTGGGGATCGAGTCGTTGGAGCAGAGTGTTCTTCTCGTCCCGCAGCTGGGCTACGGTAGCATCGCTGCGTTTGAGGCGTGCGTGCAGGTCGGCGGCTAGCTGGCGGTATGCGAGCGAAGAGTGCGCGAGGATCGCTGTCGCCCCCGCGGGAGATGCGGGCAGCATGAATTGTTGGCGTAGCAGGCCTGGTGAGGTCGGAGGGCGGGCGTAGGATTCGGGAGTGCCCCCAGCGGCGATGTGTGCGTTGTAGGACTCGGCGATGGAAGGAAGAGACATGGTGATGTGTGGTGGGATGTGAGCGAAGGAGGACAGAGAGCACATGTATAAGAGGTGCAGCGGGTGTTCGCGGCTAAAGAAATGTCTTTGTTCTGCCGCATTTAGTATGGAATAGTTGGTGGACAAAGGCACGTAATCTAGAACTGTCCGTATAGGAGCAAACAAAGAACGAAAAGGTGCACGGAACGATCACGCATCATGAGGCGTCACGAACTAGCAATAACAGAGCGAGTACGACTGCTTTCCAGCTGGTACATTGTCTATCACCCACATCGACGAAGGAATCCATAACACCAGAAGTACCCCGTAAAATTCCAATCGACTCCATACAGTGTCAAGGGAATATATTCCCTTGAACCTTAGGGAATGCGCCAAACCTCATCCTAGCAATATCCGAGGAGAATGATCAGTTCTATGGACTAACATCCTCCACTGATGCAGACTACACAGCTGCTCCACCTGTTTTAAGTTAGCAAGATGGCCATGTCAGACGAGCGCATCAAGCACATACCTCAACGCCTGTCCACGAATTGATCCAGGAAGGCATCAATGCCATCGCCCGACGACCCAGCCACAACCGGCACATTATCCTCCTCAACAGATGCGTAGTAACCTGTCGCCGGGGAGCGAGCGCGACTGGGCGGCTGGCTCACTGTGGCACTCCGGCGTCCACCGCGACTGGCCACGCTCCGGCTACGACTGCGGCTTTGGCTGTGAGCCCGGTAATCCTCACTCAGCTCGGCCACTTTGGCGAAGACACCAGCGAGCACGTCACACAGCGTCATGATTATACCCTCGGTCGTGGACTGGCGCTCCAGCATGATGGCCAGCACCTGGTTCAGGGTCTGCTCGCGCGAGTTGGGTCGCTCGCCCTCCACTAGATGGTCCTTCATGAAGTGGATCTGCTGCTTCGGGCGCTGGATCTGGCTCAGCAGCTGGCGGAGGGACTGCGCCATGTCGGTGCCGACAACGAGAGCGAGGTTCTTCCAATTGCCCTGGCTCAACAGGTACTCGAACTCGGAGACGCTGGGATCGCATTGAGCTGGCGCGTTGGGACGAGGAGTGACCGAGACTTCCGGCCGATTGAACCCGGAGTCGCTCCGGGAGACTGCGGTGCAGGTGAGGCCCTCGTATCCGCGGCATAGCGTCGCGGAGTCGGCGACTGCTCCCTTCGGCGGCCTCCAACGTCTGGGATCGGAGCCGCATAGTCGTCACCACCGTACTCGGAGCCCTTATCATCCCAGACGGGCTCTTCGACGGGGAAATGGACACTCCTCCGGCGGGGTCGCATGCGTGCATCCTGCATGATCGGTGGCTGCTGTCCGGGACCAACTCGAAATCAGATTGTGAGCAAACGCAACGTTCTTTAGCACTGGCTGACAACGGAACGTCATAACCAAATGAAGTTTCCGTCTCAAACGAAGCTAGTGTCGCGAGATCCTCGAGCGTCCCCATTCCGCCAAGGTCCGCTCGACTCTCGACGCCTTTTCCCCGTAGATTGGGTGTCCTTGTCATCTACAATCCCGATAATCCTCTCAGACTCGATTATTTCTCGCGGACTCACAAGGTTATGGCATGATAACCTGGTCCAAGATCTACCAGCTGCAGACGATAAACCACCACGAAAACGATCGGGTCCAGTCTCTCGTTCTTTCTATTTGTGAACACGATGACCAGCACCATTTATCCGAAGACCTGGCAGCTATCGACGACATGAAGCCCCAGAGCTGCGTGCGCGGCCTGGCACATAGCGTCGACGCTGAAGACAAGGAGGAGGCCGCATACTGCGAGGCCTGTTTCGACATAATCGAAGATGGAAGTTACGCTCACCGGCGGGATAAGTTATTCCTCTCTTCTTTGAAGAATGTGCGTTGGACACAACAAAACTAGAAGCAAAAGCGCAAGCACATTGCTGAGCTTAGGAAGCCCAGGGTGCGGTACGTAGTCCAAAGACTCGATAACGGCATGGTGTAGACATACCAACTATCAGGCGGGCCGAAGGCTTTGAACACCTCCAGCTTGGAAGACAGTCCCTAGACGATGATGGCGCCTACCTTGACTAGGAAGACGAAGCAACTCGGGAAGGAGATACCACCGCCACATCCTCATAGGAACTTATTGGGTGAATTGCAGAGTATTAAGACATGAGTTGATTAATTGAGAATACGAGAAATATGGCTATATATATACATGACCAGGTCACGTGAAGTAGTAACTATATCTGGCAACACACCCCCCTAGCTTAAAGTGTATACGGAAAGCTGTCTAAGAAGGTAAGGCTTTTAACTATACCTAAAAAGGTAATTAATAATCGTCTCCTATAAATACACCCCTTAGTGCTGTAGTGTTCTGTAAGGGCCACCCCCCTTGTAAGAGGACCCTGTAGGGTTAAAAGAGAAGTGCAGAAAGCAGAGAGATAAGAGATCTGTGCATAAGGCTGTGCCTATTCCTAATTAGAAAGTCTAATATAGGTCCTGGAGGTTAGGTTTAGATAGTAGAGCGTTTAAGTGTTTAAGTAATAGTGTAACACCTCTACACTACTAACCTCTATAGCTCCCCTGTAGGTAAAAAGGGATAGAGCAATGTTAAAGGCGTAAATTAAACTTAAGAGCAGAGAGTAAAAAGAAAGAACACCTTATTTAATAGCTTTTAGAGTATTTTTATAGTTACTACGGCCCCCTATAGCTTATAGCAACTTTGTAGAGTAGATTATTAAGTAGATGTTAATACGTCGCTACGTATTTTATTAAGACTAGGCTTGTTATAATAAACGTAGCCTGTTAATTTTATAGTTAATCTAATAGATTATAATAAACGTAGCTAGTTAAGATATAATAGAATTGCGTATAAAACTAGTATATATATACGTCGAAATTAACAGAAAATAGTTAAATAAGTGTGGTAGGCGCTTCTATAGTAGAGCTAGAAGCAAAATAAGGGCAAATAGTTGCCTTAGAGGTCCTAAAATGCTAGCGAATTAGGCATGTGTCGCTCTAGTTAGGTTTACTATCTAATCTAGTACTAGCGTAAGAGGTTCTTAGGCAGCTTCTACTACTCTACTAAGAATAGCGGAAGCTTTAACTTGCTAGAAATATTCTTAAGCCCTAGCTGTTAAATAAAGTAGGCGTGTTTTTAAGGTAATAGAATCTTTGTAAGTCTATTAGCTAGCATTTAACCTATAGAAATCTATTTAACGTTAATTCTTTAGTTCTTAACTTTCTAGCGGAGCTATATTTAGTGTATGTTAACGTGTTTAAGCTTTGTCTAAAGCTTCTCTATAGCCTTAGTTACTATACCTATAGTCTACTAATTATTACACTAAAGCTTTAGTTTAATATTAAGGTTTAGCTTTAGGTAG
>NW_022987213.1:493326-528378 GCF_010094035.1 Trematosphaeria pertusa | reverse complement strand
AGTCTTTCTTAACGCGCTTCTTAAGCTCTTACTATGTAGAGTAGAGTATCTTAACAACGCTAGAGTAATTAAGTAACCTCTTAGAGACTTATTACACTCTTTAGCTTGTTATTACTTCTTCTAGATTTGTATTTCTAGGTCTTCTTCTACTAATTCTTTAGCTAGTATATATTGCTCTAGTGTTAAGGTCTATTTGTCTAAAGTTATATTAAATAGACGTAATTAGCTCTATAGTAGCAGATCTTTAACCTCTATTGTAAGCTCTTTATAAGGGATATTATACACCTTAATATTAATTATATTAACTACTAGAGACTTCCTATATTTGCTACTATTATTCTTGTATAGCTTGTCGCGCATAAACAAGACGTCTTAAGTTTAGATAACCTTATTCTTTAAGAGTATCTAGATTCTAAAGATATTTAAGAAGTTCTATTCTAGTAGGTACCTAATATAAGTACGTACTTCTAGTTTGTTAGCTTTCTTAAGGTTCTTTCTATAAACATACGCTCGACAGCTAATAGAGGCGTAATAAGCTACTAATAGTTTATAACCTATTACTACCTTATATAGAGTTTTCTAGCTGTTTAATTTAACTAGCGTAGTGTTAAGAATTTAAATAGCTGTAATAAATAGCTCTAAAGCTAGCTTCTTAGGTAATCTAGCTGTAATTCTTATTACTTAGCTTTTTATAATTATCGCGTCTCTAGCTTTCTCTATACAACTATTCTACTTAGGCGTCTTAGGTAAGCTAGGCTTATATTTAATATCTAATTTAATGTAGATCTTAGTAAGCTTATTACTAAAACTCTTCTTATTGTTAGTTCTAAGTATAACGACTAAGTACTTAAATTAACGCTATAGTTTAGCGATTATTCTACGTATAGCAGGCATTAATACTACTCTACTTTTTGCGGGTAACGTATATTCTTTATACTAGCCTAAGAATTTATTAATTGCGTAAAGTCTCTACTTATTCTTGTTAAAACAGGTTTCTTCTATTAGTAGTAGTTAAACTAAATTTATCCCTATTTAGTAGAAGAAACGCTTTGCAGGCGTTAATCTAGGTCTCTAGAAGACTTAATAATTTATTTTTAACTATATATAGGTGTTACAGTTCTTCTAGTTAACTAGAGGTGTATTCTTCTTAAGCTTAAAGCTAGTAACGGCCTCTTCTAGGTGCGTAATAGCTTTCTTGTTTAGGTGTACCTATAGTTAATAGGCCTTAGCTCTAGTAGTAATTATTACTAGTTGTAGGTTCTTTAATAGTTAATATACTATTATAAATATAGCGAATATTTCCTATAGATTAGGGCGGCTATTTTTATCTACGTTAAGTAGCTAGTGCCTCTATTTATACTCTAAGTTGTAGACTATATTACTAGGCTTATTCTTATATAGAATGTCTCTACTAGAGTTAAAGTAGATTCTAACGTCTTAAGAGCGCGCAAGCCCTATAACGTTTATAAAGAAGCTCTCTACTAACGCTATATAGGTAAGGCGTATTAGAGTTAGTCCTAATAGAGTATTAGTCTAGAGAATTACCTCTTTCTAAGCTTTAATTCTTATAGCTTGCCCTCTAGCGTATACGACGACGTTTAAGTTAGCTTCTACCGTCTTTTTCTAGCTCTAATTCTCTAAGTTGTAGACGTAAATATTAGAGCTAGAGTTACAGATCTACCTATTAATAAGGTGTAGAGCTGTTAGAACTATCTTCTAGGTTTCTAAAACCTTAGCTGTTGCACTAAAGGAGTAGAATACGGGGTTAGTAGAAGAGGTACCGCTTATTAGCTTGTTATTATTAAAGCTTAGTAGAGTAGTGCTCGCTTTTAGCGTAGGTTTATTTCGCTATTTAGGGGTTCTCTAATTAGCGGCTTGTTTAAACTTCTTAGCCTACTTCTTTTCCTTCTTTTTCTTATTAAACTTAGCCTAAATTTTCGCGTTAGGCTTCTAGCTAGTTAGACAGACCTTTAGGTTAACGTAAAAGCACTAGCTAAACTAGTAACAATGCCCGTAGAAGTACTCTAGTATTTCTCCTTAAAACTTACTACGTCTCTAGCTCTAGTTCTATTGTTATAATACTGTACCTAGTATTATATACGTCTCTAGGCTAGCTATAATAGGTTTAGTAGCTCTCTATAGCTGTTTAAATTCTGCTACTAGGTCTAGTACTATAGAAGCTTAATTTTCTAGCTAGGTAAATAGCTACGTAATCCTAAGCGTAGAGTACGCTTTATTAATTAGTTAAAGAGCTTTAAGTAGCTCTCTCTAGGCTCGTGTACTCTATACGTCTAGCATGTTAAGTTTAGCTATATAGTTAGTAATCTAAATCTATTTATTAAGCTAGTTATCTAGTTTATTACCCTTCTAGGTCTTCTAGACTTTCTTATATTATTCTAGTAGTACGTCTTAACGTAACGCGTTAGTTATTACGACCTATTTCTTTAAGCTTACTAACCTTTTATAGGCTGTATTCTTGTCTATAATATATAGTATAAGGTAGGTATTAATTATTATAGCGATGTATACTAATACTTTCCTTAGACCTTTCTATATAAGGAGGTGCTTCTTAAGGTTCTCCTTATACCTTTCTTTCTAGTCCTAGTACTCTAACTTTTCGTTAGCGTTAAGATCCCCTATCTTTGTAGCTTCTTGCTTAATTATTAACAGCGTTAGGCGTTTAGGCTTCTTCTAAATCCTCTTACGTTCTAACTCTTTTAGATCTAGGTTGTAGTAGGCCTAAACCCTATATTATGTAGCCTTTTTCTTTACAAGAAACTTCTAGTAAGGCTAATTCTACGAAGCACTAAGTATTTTAACGGCTTTTGTAACGTTAGTAATAGTAATAGTGTTCTCTATTGTAGAAATTATAGTGCGCAGAGCTAATTTAATTGTGTATAGCGTATTTCTAGAGTAACTCTAGAATCTGTTAGCGACGACGAGGTGTATAAGTTAGTAACTCTATCGTCTAATTGTATTAAATAAACTTAGCAGGTTTAATTTACAGTAGTAGGCAAATCCGGGCTTATAACTATTAGGTGAATTGCAGAGTATTAAGACATGAGTTGATTAATTAAGAATACGAGAAATATGGCTATATATATACATGACCAGGTCACGTGAAGTAGTAACCATATCCGGCAACAGAACTTCTACTATTCGGAGTCCCCGCCAACGCCTTCTCCATCTATCAAGCCGCTGTCGTTAGCCTCCGATGCGCCAATCGGAGTTGAGGAAGCTTCGAGTCTGGGCGAATTACCACAATTTGCTGTCATCCCACAAATCTCTCATGTTCCTCGAAATTCTTACAACATGTCCTCAGGGTCAGGCTTCAGAATACTTGCGGTGCTTACCGCATTAGCAAATCGTCACCGGCATGTTGCCATTGAGAAGGCTAATTCAGCTTGCTACAGCCTCCACCTGGCAACCAGAGATGACATCCAAAGACAAGCCCAATGGCCACGGATTTCGAGGCGCGGACTATAGTGGCAAACGTCCCTGGGCATGACCGCATCGAAAAAGCTAATCCTGCTTGCTACAGCCATTACTTCGCAATCCAAACCGTTATTCAGCAACATCCCAATAACGACGAGGAGTATCAGACACGGACGGCAACAACAAACGTCGCAATGCGTGATCTCGTCAAGGCCCACCTGCTACAGCTTCCACTGACAATCGAAACGGTAATCCAGCAACAACCCGAGGCTGCAAAGAGCATCAGGCGCGTAAAACCTCGAAAGCTTCCTCGGACACAAGCTACAATCACAAGCACCACTCCTATACATGATCGCAGAGCAATGTTTGCGAGGCCACAAGTCCCCTTGGAAGAGAAGGTTAAATCCGCGGGTTCCCGTTCGACACCTCAGTATTTCCAGCACTTCGCTTCGTCTGCCATTATCACGAATTACAGCGCGAAAGGCGAAAGCCTATCACGAAAATGTTTCAAACCACCTTACATTCCTCCACCACCCATCTCCAACTTTGCCATACTCGCTCAATCGCCATGAGATGCCGTCAATGCGAACACAACAACGAAATAGGAATGACGAAGTGCCAGAAGTGCGGTGCATGGATAGACTTTGTCCGCATCGATGTTCAGGTCGACACTTCTCGAGAGGACCTGCATAGGGAGGGTGAGGATGGCGCCGAGAGCTTGGACGAGGATAGCGCTGAGGGCCTGGGCAACAAGGGTGGAAAGAAAGGAGGTGATCAGGACGGAAAATGTTGCAATGGTGACAAAGGAGAAAGTCAGGATGGCAAGGGGAATGATCGGTGATGGGAAGGTGGGCAATAATAGTGGAGGCGCAGCCGGCGCAGCTGTGGTGAGTGGTTAGGGGCAGTTGGATATTTCACGGCATGGGTACAGAGGCACGCAAGTCATCATTTGATCATTCTATCTATCTCAGACGTTCTCACTGTCATGAGCGGCGTTTCCTTGAGCGCCGAGTTTGAGGAAAACGTCCGAGTCTATGTATCTAGCACAGCCGAGCGTGCAGATAGCAAGCATATTATTCGGAATCTTCGGTCGCATAATCCTCCAAACAGTGCACCCCCAATCCCCTTCCCCTAATTCCTCTTGTTTTGCCACTTCATGTACTCCCTCCCTACTTCCCTTAAACCCGATTTATACAGCCTCCGCCCAACGGTCCTCCGCCACCAGTATGGGTCCTCATGCTCGCCCTCAGCTTCGAACTCAAGATTCAGACCGCAAGATACAGAGAACTTGGTCGCGATCCAGTCCTTTGGGAAGAAGCCTGCGATTTCGAAGTCGATAATTCCAATTGCGGGCTGCGGAGGGGATGTACTCGAAGATGTCATAGTGGGTCCAGGTCCGTCAAGGAGCAAGACATTAGTTGGTCCGAGATTGGCATGGTAGAAGACGAAAGGCGCCTGCATATCCATCCCAAGCTGCTCGCACGCTGTGCGGATAGCGATTACATCGAAAGTGTCTTCCTCGGAGCGCTGGAGATAGGGTTCCCAAATTCCCTTCCCATCAATGCCTCCAACAACACTTGACTCCCATCCCATCATCTCCTTGATGGCGCACACGACCGCCTCGGCGTAGCTCTGACGCTTCTCCTCACTCAGCTCGCGCCACGCAGCGGCAAGCGTGCGGCCTGGGACTCGTGTCATGAACAGAAAGCTGCGATCGGCAGTCTCGAAGGCATGGACAATTCGTGGTGTCGTGAAGGAGGTTGGCCGTTTAGCGCAGACGTACGAGAGCGTGTCCAGTTCGCTGGTCACTGTGATATCAAAATGCTCAAGTTGGCGGATCTTGCAGACAACTTTAGTGCCAATGCTAAAGAATGCGCGGCCGCCGGAGCAGTCGTAGGTGGGCTTGATGTAGGGCGTATCGAGGGTGGTGGCAGGTGGAGGAGGCGGGGATGAGTAGGTGAAGGTGTAGGATGCGTTTTCGGCTTCGTCAAGCCAGCCTAAGGGATTTGAAGTGGAAGTTATGTCTAAGGGCAACGGTGGAGAGCTCCTAGTGAGGATCCAGTCCCCAATGAGCCATGAGTTGGCATCAATCTGCTGGATGATGTCGGTGATGTGCGCTTTGCCAGGGTTAGACATTGTGCGTTCAGCATCAATATGCTTAATAGAGTAGGCTTCACCATGTTCGGACATAGTTGCGTCGGCGCTCGAGGTTTGCGGATAGACCCTCCAATTGGCTCAACTGAAGATGCGGGAAGGTGTAGTGCTAATAACAAGGCCCCTTAGGATTACGTTTTATATCGAAAGAAGCGCATCATAAAAAATATATTACATTTTAGATTGTGCGGTGACAACGCCTTGGCGCAGGGCATGGATGGCCAGCCTCGGTCCCTCGGAACTGTAAGTGAATATGATGCATGGCAGAATAACAGGCAACCAAGATTAAAGATACCAAGCAAGAGAACCCTGAGAGAGCGGAGGGAGGCAAACCACAAGTTGCGCAGCTAGGAAAGGAAGCAGTAAGTGTCTTCGACCACGATAATAAGGTGGACAAGACTCAGACTTATGTTAATAGTATTCGACCTTGAGACTCAACGGCGGCGAGCGGTACCGGAGCCCCGGGTCATTCACTCCACTACCTTCTCCGATCCATCATCAGCTTGCTCGGTCGCCTCGATCTCCATCCTATTTAGGCTGTTAATAGGATTCCATGTTGAACTTCGTTCTTGCGAGAACTCGAAGGGTTTTAGGGGTGTGGTCCGTATTCGGCGTCGAAAAGCTCCCTATCTAGCGCCGCCCCAGCATAACGTCCCTCGATCGAGCTCCAACAGTTCCAAACCCCTGGGCACTCCCATCTCCACTAGTCGAGCCTCCCCTTCGCAGGCGCCCGGAACAGCATACAGAAATCAAAGCATCTTTCCATCGTCCTCGCGCGTTATAACATTGTCCACCGTCCAACCGTCTGATAGACCAGCGGCCCGTCCATCAATAGAACGCCGGGCCGTAATTTCGCCCAGACCGAGCAGTGAGAAAGCCGACGGAAGCGCCTTGGAGAAGGCCACAGTGGCTGCGTCTGACGGGTGCTCTTGTACGGTCGAAGACGCCGATCCAAGCTCAAGGGTATAATGCTGCCTTCTTCACAAAGGCGCATGCTACCATACGGTAGAGGACGCCGAATAAAGCTTGAGAACGTACCTCCGTGGACTTGGCAAAGGCGCAAGTGCGATCGTGGGAACTCGAATTAGAGCTTGAGGATATCCCACCGCAATCTTCATGGGGGCCCATGTATGCCAGAGTGAGAAGCTGGTATGGAAGCTCGTAGAAATACCACCCCATTCGCAATGGTGGAGTACTCTGGTTGAATGCTTAAGAATGTGAATTGCGTCTTTCTTGAATAAGTATATAGGCGCGCACACCATTCTAGCACTTCAATAATAAGGGCAGGTTAACATGTTGCTGTATCCGCCAAAGAGCAGTTCAAGATGGAGATGGAGGAAACCGAGGCGACCGAATTTGTGATATCGCCGCGACTTCAAGACGAGCATCATAGGATGCAGAAGGAAGCCGCTGCGAGCCCGATTCGTAATGCGGCCACGTCTCTAAAAACTAACACAGGATTCAAAGGATGAAGAATGCCGACGGGGCCTGAATTCGTGATATCGCCGTCGTTAAAGACCAGTGAGATCCAAAAGATCAAGGAATCTAACGGGAGCCTAATTCATAATGACGCCTAGTTCCTTGGAATACGATGGGATCAAGAGGATAAGGAAGCCGGTGAGAATCCAGATTGTAAGATAGCTGTGTTCCTTATGGAGGATGGGGCGAGACGCAGGAAGCCATTTAGAAGCCTATATAGCAAGACTGCCGTCCTCTGTGGAGCATGAAGGTGACATATAGGAAGCTCATTGGGAGCCCAATTCACTGATGGCCGCGTTCTTCATAGAGTATGAGGACGAGACGTAAGAAGGCGATCGGGAGCCCAAGCCGTAAGCCCACCATTTCTTGGTGGGGTATGAGGTTAAGGTGGAAAAAGCAGACTACACGTCTAACTCGCAAGGCCGCCGTGTTCCGTGGAGTACGAGGGTAAGATGTAGTATGCCGATAGGAGCTCGCCCATATGGCCGCCTAATTCCTGAGTGTTAGAGCGATTGCATGGAGGCCGCGGATAGAAGCGCATATTGATATTGTACTGCCACCAGATGTCCATTAGTATTAGGGCGATTGGAGGGACGCCAATGAGAACTTGTTGTAGTGCCGCCCTGTTCTCAGTAAAGTGTCAAGGTGAGAGGGCGTACGACGGTCACGTGCAGATGAAGCTTTCCTAGAGGGTAAAGGCGAGGAGGTGTCCTCACGCCATTCCTTTAGGAGTTACTCTTCACCTGTCCCATACGCTTGCTGAACAACGAACTGGTATTAGAATTCTTGACTGGTCCATTGTGCTGTCATATCCCCTGTGAAGTGTGAGGCTGGTTGCGGAGACTGATAAATCCTAGTTCAGTGCCGTCGCGTCCTCTGCGATGTGAGGAAAGAATGCTTAGCTTGATAGATGCTGGTTATAGCGCCACTGTATTCCTCACGTATAATGGTTTAATCCTCAGACGAATAGACGCTCGCAAAGTCGCTATGTCCTCCGCGATGTGAAGTTGACGATGCTCAGCCGGATAGCCTGCCCCCTGAATTCTCCCTGTACGATGGATTCCGGTAGGTATGCAGCCGCTGCGGATTCCTCGCGTATGATGGGGTTGATCCTCAGGAAAATAGACGCCAGTATAGCCACGGTGTTGTTCGAGATGTGAAGGTTGAGGATGCTCAGCCCGATGACCCGCCCCCGTGTTGTCCGCGTACGATGGTGCTGATGCTCAACTGGATGGATTCTTGTGGGTGTGCCGCCGTATCCTCCGCGGATAGGGGCGCGGCTCGAGCTGACATGCGCTGGATGTGGCGTCGATGTGTTCTTCGCGTATAAGGGCACGCACGCTCGAGCGAACGCATGCCGGACGCGGCGTCGACGTGTTTTTCGTGTATGAGGGCGCGCATGCTCAAGCCGATATATGCTAGATGTAGTGCGGTGTCTTCGCGGGAGGATGGGTGCTCAGCCCAATGGATGCTAGCTGTAGTGTCGACGAGCGTTTAAGGGTGCGTTCCCCGCAGTATGGCGATGTGGATACACCATGCGAAAAAGGAGTTTGCAATGGTGTCAAAGGTGGACTCGCGTGAGGCGCCTCTTCACAGGATGGGCGGCGAGAAAAAACGAGGCTAGCAGACTTAGCGCGGCGTGGGAGGAGAAGCTAAACCGAGTTCGGCAAACTAAGACACGAACTCTCAGCATAGGACGTGTTTTTACATTTGGTTTTACGCTTGGTCGCATGTGACAGCTTAGAATACGGCTGCAAGAGCAAAATCTATGAGGTGCGTAGGTATACATTGCTCGGTCACGTGCAGGGTGGGCTGGAGCTTGCTCGGGCTCGGCGATCACCAAGCCAGACACATTCGATGAGCGGTAGCCACATTCGTCCTTGTGAATAGCAGATTTCATTTCGTAACTTATCGCTGAAATACATCTCTATTTCTTAATCTGCGTATTCATGTTGGCCGCCTCGTTGCACGTGATTGCAGCCGGGTCGGGTGGTCGGAGCTTAACCGGGCCGACCTCGGGAGATACGTCAACACCAAACAAACATTCGTCTCGTCGAACGACCACAACACGCACCCTACAGTCGACGGCGTCCCCGTGAGAAAGGCCACGACGCTCCACAAAGTCGTTCTCTCATGCTAGAAAATCGAAAACGCGCCCGTTCCGAGGACCCAGGCGTACCCCGTCTGGCGTCGAAGCGACGGACGCATCCTCCCTCTCTCTCGCTCTCGATCCCGGCCCCAGCCTCGCTTTCGTCACCGCCTGCGACACCTCTATCAGCGCGCCTTCCTCTCACTCACGAGAATCTTCGCATCTGGACGCTCCGTCAATCGCCCTGCGAAGCAGCCATGCCGCCCGCCTCCGAATCCGAATCCGGCCAATCCAACCCCGTCGATTCTGAGCAACGGCTCCGCGCATACGGCGTCTTCGTCGATACTCAAAACGCTCTTCCCGACGCTCTCAACGAGTATATCAACGTCCTCATCAAGGCTCCACGCGAGCACACGTCGCCTTCGGCCAGGAACATGGGCAGGAAACAAGGTCGGGCGCGAGCAGGCAGCGAGCAGGCAGGCATTGATCTCCTCAAGGACCATCTGCTGTTCGTCGGGGAGGCAGACGGAGGCATACCGCTCATTACCTACCTGCCACAAGTCAACCTAAGCCGAACCTATCTCCCCGCACCTCCCACCGAATTGGTCGCGAAAGAGCTGGGTCTTCTCACGCAACCCCGGCCGGATTCGCTCGTTGGCTACATCACATCGACCGAGGCGGAGACATGCGGTTCGAAAGCTCCAATAACGCCCGAGCAAGAACGGATCTTCCTCAAGAATACGCTGACGTCGAGCGTACATTTTCCGTTCCTTAGCTGCCAATGGAAGAGCTCGAAGAAGACCCAAAACGAAGCAATGCTCCAGGCGGCGCGCGATGGCTCTACCATCAGCAACTATCTCCACGACTTCTTCACCGCAGCCGGCCACGAACCGTCTTTGATTGACACGAGCCACTTCTCCTTGACGTGCGACATGAATACTGTGCACTTGTGGGTGCATTGGCGGCAGGAGGAGGGAGACGTCAAACACTTCATGAAGATTATCGGCCAAGCCTTCCTGCGCGATATCGACGATGACGGGAACCCACAACTTGTGAAGATCAGGAAGATGCTGCGCAACCTACTCGACTACGCCGTAGGTGCCCGGCTTCAAAAGATCAGGAGCGCAATACCCGATCTGGAGGCAAACAAGGCACGAAAACGCAGCCAATCGCCACGAAAAGGACGGCGCTGTTCCCCAACCAAGTGTGGGTCAGACACCCTCTCGCTTCCGAGTGCCAAATCCAGCAACAACCTTTTCAACATGCCGCCACCGCACCTGCCCTCACCGACGCTCAGCGAAACCAAGAAACAGAAGCTAGACCCCGGGGCGCCGGACTAGATCGCGAGGATATGAGTTCACAATAGGTCTAGTCGGCATTGGCCAGGAGAAGCGCGGGCATCTGGTGTATTTGGATCATCATCGATGGGAGGCTCTACAGAGTGGGCACTGCAGCTCAAGATATCAATGGAATTTTTCTGGACGACTCGATCACTCGTCCGCGCGGATGCCTGAAGCTTTGTCTTTCCTCTGTTGAATTCAAGAACCCTGAATGCGGCAGTGCATCTGCGGAAGACGAGGATGATTCGCAGCAGACAGGCTATACAGCATGCGCCTTTGCGGCGGACTTCCGAAGCTATGCTCTGTGAACGCTTCATCACGGACATGACTCACCATTTCGTCTACAACATCCCCCAAATATTGACCTTCAAGACGGCGGTACAATTCAGGAATCAGGCGGAGCTGGCATGAATAACGGTACTGTGAGGAACGCTTTCGTCGTCAATAGTATATCACGCCTATCTCACCACTTTCGTCACCTTCTCGGACTTATTCGGCATTCCTCTCGCAGTCTGGCCGAAGCGTGAGCAACACGAGTGGATTCTCCGCGACAATGATCACCGACAGTGGAAGCCATGGATCAGAACTGCGCCTGTGCGAGTTGGCCAAGCTCATACGTCAGTCACTGCGGAACGGCGTTTCATTGTTCCTCCACAATAGTCTTGCGGGACCGCAGCTTGCACGGAGGAAGAACTTGGGCAGGGATGTACTGCAGGCCAGTCACAACAGGACGCTGAAGCAATCCACACTGTCCACCTTTCGTCACGTCAACCGCGCAAATGGGCCATCAAGAAGCCCAGCGATTTCCGAGAGCTTCGAAGGCATCGGTTCAATCGCGATCTTTCTTAGCGCGCGGTTTGCTGGACGGGATCGAGGACTTCGCGGACCTGATGGAGAGGTGGATTGGCGGCCTTTGAAGGAGGATGCTATGTTGAAGGATGGGAGGGAAGATATGAAGATATGGAGAAGGTGTGGAGAAGTTGCGAGGATATGGAGAGGATAGAGGAGAAGCGGGAGCCGCAACCTGGGATGAAAGACCCGGATCTTTCGTAGGGGGTGAGGATGGCTGCGCTGGAGAGGATTAGCGTTGAAAAGGCTTGTGGGGTTACGATTGCGGTGAAGAGCAAGTGGGAGAGAGGGTCTTTACACTGGACACGAAAGTCGTTGAAGAGGAGATAAGAGCGAGGATCTAGGAGGCGTTTAGTGGTTACTGAAATTGTCGCATTCATTTGTCGACATGTGGACCATTCTTAACAAATGTCGCCAAAGTCGCCTAGTCATAAGCCTTTGAAACTCTAGAATACAACCCTTCTTCAAAGTGTCGCATGTATCTCATCCTCGGCGAAGATCAAATCTAGAAACCCATTGCCCTTGTCATCAGCTTCCGCATACGTTTGCACCAGGTCTTCCTCGTTATAACGCGATGTTCGGCATCCACTCCCCTTCTTCCCACACCCGGCATCAACAACCACTTATCCGCACCTTCGATGGCTTTTAATATCCGCACTATATCACTTACGAACCTCTGCTAAGCCTCTAAGTACTTGTTTGGTTGCATCGACAACGCAAGGTCCCAAAGGGGTTCAAGAGGCTCGTCACACTTCGGCATTCTGACTCGTCGCGCTGCGTCAAGGTAAAGCATAAGATCCGCAATGGAGGGAGTTTCTCACATTGCAGGTTAATTAGAAGTTTCGTAGATGCGGTATTAACTATAAGAATCTAGATAGAAGGCAGCTAAAAAGTATTCTAAAGCACCTAGAGAATAACTTATACTATAACGTACTTTACCACAAACCCCCCACACCACCGAACCCCTACTAAATGCTACTATCTTATTTAGATTGCTCTAACTCTAAGCTGCTTAAGATAAATCTAGATAAGCTATCTAACTTATCTATATTGTCTTTAACTACCTAGCACGTTTGCGCGTTATACTCTAGCTTACTATAGCGTCTGTAGCGTTGCTAAGCTAGCTACTTACGATTCGCGTCCACGAAGGACGGCATTGCCGAGCAGCTGCATCGTGACATGGACGAGCCACTCTACAGCCAAGTTGGAGGGAACAAATGCAAGCATTAGCTCAGCCAGACCTAAACCGGCGAAGCTAGCCAAGTACGCGAAGGGGGTGTTGCGGAGGCCAAACTTGAGAAAGGGGATGGTGACGAGGAGGAAGTATCGAATAGGGTCGAGATTGAAGCAGCGGACCAGGGCGAGGAGGATGTGGTGAAGGGCCTCAAACGACGCCATGGTGGTATGAGGCGGAGCTGGATCGAAGAGGATCGAAGGACTGATTGCGCTTGGGAAACGGGCGTTGGGGCCGTATAATCTGATGACGCGACTAGTGGGTAGATGACTGTGGTCAAGGTTGATGGGTGGGAAGATGGGAAGGCAATGGTGTATCCCTTTATATCCCTCTCCGTGCCAGTGTCTTTAAAGACATTGTTAACCTCGCACCCTTTATATCCCTCTTCATGCCAGTGCCTTGAAAGACATTGTTAACCTCGCACCCTCCACAAGGCCACCAGTGGACCGCATTGTATACTCGCTCCACCAAAACGATCTGAGCTAAGACATACCTAGGAGTGTCTACTTGATAGCTGATTCACTTTGGACTGAGACACACGTCACGGCACTGAACCCCCCGGTCGCGGCCATACGAGGCGAAGCACACACGTTCTAGAATCTGGCATTTGCCGCAAGATTGATTGGGATGTATCAGACATAGATGCACGAGAAACAACTCGCTTCCGACCACCGTTTCTTGTGCACGCGCATTTCCAAGGGCGTGCGTAGATCGGACACCATCTCATTCCTCAAACCTTCTCGCCACCGGAACCCTCAACCGGTATTTTCCCAAATTCAAGACCATACCAAACACTGCTAAGAGACCAACGGGAAGATCGCAAAGCCAGCTCACAAGAATGATTGGCAAAGTCGAAATGGGGAGGCCACTGCTATCAAGCTGCTGGTGCGCTGCCTACGCCCCCTATCCCGCCAGTTGTCGCCGTTTCTTGCAAGCCCAATCTGGCTTCTCATCCACCCTCACCATCTCCCGCCCATCGAAGAAGTACAACCCATCCTCCTCAGGCGATGATGATGCACGCTCCTCTGAGTCCGCCAGTCCGTTGCCGATCTTGTAGTAATAGCCAGGCTTGTCTACCCTTTGACGAAGCCACATCACAAGGACTCCTTGAAGCGGGACAGGTGGAGCCGCTGGAAGGATGTTCTGCGGGCGCCCGCGGAATCGCTCGTTCAATGGGGTGCAGAAGGGATCAAGAGCATTCTGGTCCTGCTGATTGTACCCGAGAGCCGGGATATTTGGATGTCCGGCTTGAGGTTTCGGCACGGCGTAGAGGTCATTATACGAGCCATAGCCATCGTCAGGCTTGGAATGGGATCTGGATGCTTGGGGACCCCCGTTGGCGTACAGCCGCATCTAGTTATAGGATCCATAGAACGGGCGGTGGGATTGCTGGCATGTAGGTGATCTTAGTGGCATCCGCGCCGTCTTTTCGTATGGGCTATATGGCAGAGTGTGGTGCGGCGGATGCATTAGTCGTACCGTCTCTTCGTGCGATCCAACGGGGGCCGAGATGTAGGGGCCGCGGGGGCCTCGGTATGAGACATGGCGGTTCTTCGTACAATCCGCGCTCTTCGTGCTGTTGATGTAGCCGCAGCGGCGGGGACTGTATCGCCTCTCGATGAGCTTTAGTTGTGTCGATGTCGCCCCTTGGGGTTTGGGTATGATTCAATTGGTGTTGCACCATCGTGACTCCGCCGTGCGTGTTTGGATGTTGAGGGAGAGAGAGAGAGAGAGATGACGAACATTGTGTTTGGTTTTGGGCGGCGGAAGCCTGGAGGCGGTGAATGACCTACCACATCAAACTCTTCTGCCGCGTCGAATCCTTCTGCCAGGTCAACCCATGCGACCGGGTCCAACCCCTCTACTACGTCAAACTCTTCTACTACACCGAAACCTTCTACCACATCGAACCCTTTTCTTGGCCCTGTTGGTTGCCTTGCACCTGGGAAGCGGCTGGAGGGCGTGTGCATATTTTCCGTGCTAAGCGACCTGGTCCCACGAAGCAGCAGGATCTGGGAACTGCCTCCTTACAACGACGAATTCTCACCTCGACCCCCCTCAGATTGGCAGCAGGCGAAGCGTGTCATCTCACCCTTCGGTCACGGTGAACATTGGATCACTATCAGCTTTGATTCCGGCAATATGCAATATACCATCTTGGATTCCATGTCGAAGATATCGCAGTTTTCGAGCACCTACTCGAAGATCGCCGAGCGCATTGCCCAGAGTCTGCAGCCCAACATTGGTCCCAATATGCTGGGGCGCCTCGTCTGAACACTACTCGCCGAAGATCGTTCGCCATCTCAGCAAGTAGGGACCCAAGATTGTGGAGTGTTTACCATTGTAAACACGCTTCTCCTCGCTGCTAACATCGATCTGTATACCTTCTCGATCGACGCATTCGTATGGCGATTGGTCTTGCGCAGGTATATAGAGAAACGGCATCCAGCGTCTGACACACCAACCGATTAGATTCAAGAGCATCTCGAAACCTTCGGTGCCTCCGAATCGTCTGAGCCAGTTAGGTTTACAGACGCCGCGGCAAGCTACAAAACCAAGGGGGAGCGGATTGCATTGCTGTCGAACATAGCGCGGGCTATTAATCGCATGCAGACTATGTTCAAGAAACTCTTAGGCGAGGCAAAGCGTTAGGAAGCAGAGCTGCAAGCGCGCGCTAATCACGCGGACGAAGAGGCTCAGGCTAGCAGGCAGCAGTTAGAGGCCTACAAGGCGAACTACCGCTCGGCTATCGCTAAGAGTTAGAGCGCGGCTAACATGATTTGACGGTTGCAGAATATTACAGCGGACGAATACAGTGCAGTCTCTCGTGAGTCGAAGCGGGAGATTACTCAATTGCTAAGGATCCAGGCGACCATTCACGACATCGCAGAGGCAGCTCGGGGCGTGCAGAGGCACACGGAGGAGATCCGCGCGAACCGGCAAAAGATTCGAGAGCAGCATGTCGCTGCCATGAGGCAGCTTGTAGAGTCAGAGCGCACCAAAGAGTCAGAGCGCACCAAAGAGTCAGAGCGCACCAAAGAGTCAGAGCGCACCAAAGAGTCAGAGCGCACCAAAGAGTCAGAGCGCACCAAAGAGTCAGAGCTACGTCAAGCAGCGAAGGAGATGGCGAAAAGAGCTAGGGAGCATAGGAAGATAGTAAGGGAGCAAGAAGCTTTTCTTAATAGGCTGCGTGGCAAGGATGCATAAATCCGCGCTAGGGTGTAGTGGCTAGGAGGACTACGAAGGGCTGCGGACTAGGTCGCTTTCTTGGGTTTGTTTCTCCGAAGAAGGATTCAAATAATATCCTAGGGTTGGAGAACGAGCGTATATGTAGCTAGACATGGAAAAGAAATATCTGTCACTCGTGATAGATGTATGATACTCTGGCTTTCTAGTGCTTGCTCTGCAGGTTACCTATTGCCAGATAGTTCTATCAATCAACTCACGGCTCCGTACTTGCCCATTTGCTGATATTGCTTTATATCCTAGATGCGAGGGTGCCGACATGTGGAATGGAAATTGCAATCGCAGTCGTCTAATACGATGGAGGTGTCGAAGATACTAAAGGATATGGCCAACGATCGCTCTGCAGCTCCAACCAAGATGAGGTAGGACTGCGCATATTGTGATGAAGTCTATGTACGATGTCCGACTCCTAATCTGGCGTCGAGCTTGTCATGGAGCTTGGGCAACGATGTAGAGTGGAGGAAGTCCGGATGTGCGATCTTGGGCGCGGCTCTCTGGGGGGGCGCCATCCGATCTCTGCGGGCAGGGGGGGTTGCAGTGGATTGGGGCCTTGGGTTGGGGGGACTCTGTGGCACACGGTAAAAAGTAGTTACACATATCGGCATGCCTAGGAAAGAAAAAGTCTGTCGTGCTTCTCGAGAAGGAAATAGTAGTCTCCGGCCGCATTGACACTTATACTTATCCAAGGAAGTAAGTAATATGAGTCGACCCGGCCACAGCATACAGCTACGTGCAGCCTCGCGGCCTCCCGTGCAATCTCCTATGCCGGGTGATCAGGGCAATCTATGCAAGTATCTCTCCTGTAATCATCCATGCAGGCCTATGTACGAAATTCACGATTGCCAGAGCTTTGCGCCCTGATTAGCAATCTAGATCACCGTCCTACCGCTCGAGCACAATTCTAAGGAGCGGAATCACGTCTTCTGTCTCCTCTCCGCCCTACTTCCTACTTTTACTCCCTACGGGTTCCACTAAATGCCGTTTCCCTCGATCCTTTAACCTACAAATAGTTAAACGATCCTGTTCTCTAGTCGCGGTTCTTGTCTCGTGCATCGGGACATAAATCCTCTATTACTACTTCTGGTTTTTACTGTTAATAGGGGTAACGGCATAGGAATGGCGAAAGTTGAGGCTGGTGGAACGGTGGGTTCTAAACGAATTGGTGCATAATGCAACGTGGAAGTCTTATCTCGTCTCGATGTAACCCACCACGGCAAAGGCCTTACGCCGAGAAAAGGGTGCGAGCGCAACATTTACTTCGTCCGTACGTTGAGAGCGGACCAAACAGCCTCTTGGCGGGCTGGGTGATGCCCCTGGGCGGTGACTGGCCAGTATTTTAATAAGTCGAATCTCTCAGCCCACGGGCCGCTTGGACCCATGAACATGCGGGATTACTCCTGAAAGTACCCAATCCATCCGGGATTAGCGTTGTGGATTTGTAGATTCTATTTCTCGTTTCCGCAAACCCTGTAGCGCATCCCCACCTGCATGGTATGCTCTATATTGGCATCAGATACTGATTGTCGAGTCATGCGTGTTAAATATCATGATCACGTTCTAGTGGGCAGCTCAAATCTCCTAGGCTGAGGGGCTCCGAGAAGTTTGAGAAGAGGCTCGAGACCAACCGTGATGGCACAAAAGTGGCAGAATATAGGTGTGCCAGCCGGGTCCAAGGTGTTTAACAAGTACGGAGGTCTCGTCTGTGTGGAGAATTTGCTATTAATTAACTAAAACGCCCCACCTGCGGCTTCACCGGGATAGCAGACATGAATCTAAACTTTGCATTTATATCCGTACGAACTGAGGAAAACCGGGTTTAGGTAAGTGTAGTCGAAGTTGCCACTCATTTCGCGCTTTCGCGCCGTATTCATCCGATTCCTGGGAGATCGATCAACATGGCTCATGAACAGAAAACTCCAACTGCTGCTGGACGGCGCGTATATGGGGATGGGCGACTTGACCCTCGTATTGTGGGCTTCCCCATCCTCGAAGGCATTATGCAGGGCATCGTTAGGGTTTGTTCAATGGCCTAGCAGTGTCAGCGATAGGTTATAGTGCAGTTACGAGGAGCACTGTATAAAGAAGGAAGTTGTTCGTGGCCTTGCTCGAGCTTGAAGTATTAAGTGTTGTCGACAAACCCGTTGATGAAGACATAAGGGGTGCCTTGTCCTTGACCCAGCGAGTTAGCACCCAGCGAAGTGAAGGAGGATGAGAGTAAGCCCACCTCACGGTTCATAGGAAGGCTGACAAGGGGTTTCTAGTTAGCGCTCCGGGGTTTAGCAAGGCATGGGGACGATGATGAGTTGACGTGGTGCTGTGGAATGGGGCTCCTGAGCCGCCGGATGCGCCCTGGAGTGATTCGTCCTTCTCACTCAGGTGTGATGATTCCCTGATGTGAAATGGATGAGATGGTGGTGTTGGGTAGGAAGTAGGGGATGGTAGGAAGAAGGGAACGGTAGGAGGAAGAAGGCAGTACAGCGGGAGAGCTCGTAGTAGTAATAGAGTGAGGCAGCATTCTCCGCGGTCGATCCACACCGACGGCGCTCTTCCTTAGCCAAAAGTACAACTAAGGAGAGGGAGCAATGTTAGGTAATTTCAGAATATAACTCTAAAGAGGGCGGGCGCAACAACCTTCAGCTAAGTGGGTCTGGACAGTAGAGGTCGTATACATAAGTGAGACGTAAAATCCGCATGCTAGGAGATAATATAACCTTACCTTAGCCATCCACGAAGGGATTGTGTACTTGTTCATGCGCACTGCTCCAGTCGACGCTCGTAGCCTAGCAAGAGTTCAGGCCGTCAGAACATGAACATCTTTCTGTGAAAAGACGCGGACATTAGAAGTAATCTAGGCCAATCCCAGAGGTAACGTCGTAAGGAATCCTCCGTTTAATCGGTCCAGCCAAACGACGAATCGCCCAGCAGCCATCGTTCTCGAGGCACTCCGTGACAAGCCGCAGGTACGATGGAAACCATGGTACAGTAGTAGCCAACAAGACCAGCGAGGAGACGCTTTGCGCAGCTGATCCTGTTTGAGAAGCGGCGTTCCGACGAGAAGTGCGAGGGAGCCAGATGGCGCAGCCAGTGGAGGTGAATATGTATATAACGTGAAATGATAGCAACGCCGATTCAGACAATAGTTGTAGCTATTTAACCTACCACCTACCACCTGCTAGGCAGCCTGGACGGGATATTCGCGCGTGTTGGGGAATGAATCAGGCCGAAGCTTATCGGTGAAGCACTTATCAATACGTTGCTGTGAACTTCACGTCACTTCGAGCCTTATTCGTAACGTCTGGCGCCAGCATCTCTATATCTTCTCTAGATCTGCATAACCAGTTGCGACTAGAGCATCACGACAGGGAATCCATTGGAATCTGTCACGATCTCGGATCCATTATTATCGGAACCAGTCACCCTCAAGGATTTGAGCCGGAAGATCGCGTGCTTGAATGCGTCTGAGCAGAGGAGGTGGGGGAGTAGTAGTACTGTGCTGGCTAGCTGGTAGCGAAAAATAGCACGTTCCAAACTTCATGCGGAGCTTTCGTATCTCCGATTGGCTCATCCTCACCCCTGCTGTTCGTCCCGCTTTTCAGTCGTATCCCAATCGCGAGCTTTCCATCTGTGATCAGGCTTTTTTGTTGCCGACATGGAAACCTTGAAGCTTGGAAGCATCGTCCCGAGTTTCGTCGATTGCGAAAACGGCCGCAGGGAGAGATATGGAAGGGGAAATATCTGCTCACCGGATCCTGACTGCAGGAAAGTGTGTCGCATTTGCAGTACTAATAGACCTTAGTGTTGAGCTGTTGAGAAGAGGTGGAATGACTCGAAATAGCAGCACTTCGGAAAGGGTTGGTTTCGAATGAGATGGCATGGATGGGGCGTCGCAATCAGGCTCCTAAAAGTAACGCCGCTGAATGGCTGCACTAGAGGCCAGAGGAGAGCTAGTGTGCCACCATGGTGACTGATTTACAGAAGGGGTTGTTGAAGAGATGTCGAAGAGAACGTTGAAGAGATCGTCGAGGGGGTCATCGAAAAGGTCATCGAAAAGGCTGTACAAGAAGTCGGTGGAGAGTTGCAATGTCCATAGCAACAGGATGCATCACTCCCGCTTCTCATCCATTATTAATGGAACCAGGCGTGGCGTAACATACTCGTTTCGCGGTATCCAAAGCCAGTTCACTGCTCCCAGCTCTTTCGAGGCACGACGATGCTAGTCCTGGTTGGGAATACGATGGCTAGGCGAATAGAGGGAGCTCTGAAAAGAAGAGAGTAGAGAGGATAATAGCGTAGAGAGAGAAAAGGATGTCGAGTCTGAATAGATATATTTGATTGAATCTCGGAGAATGCAGAACCACAGCAGGAAGGCAGAAGAGGCTGCGAGATCGGAGACTCGATCATGCGCCCTCGGAGATTCCAGAACGTCCCTGCCTATCGCTTCCCATGCCCGCAAACGCCGTGCTCTTGTACCATATGCACACGAAACCCCATGAAATGCATGCCGAACCAGGCGATATCCACCACCTCCTATATCCAAAACGCCATGCTTTGTACCATTCCATGAAACGCCGTAGTATGCCGAGTGAGATCGTTGAGCGCGATCGAAGGCCCGCGGGGCTACGCCCTCCGTTTCTGTACGCCTGCCATGGCTAAGGCGTCGACCCGGGCCTGCAAGCCTTCATCTGAGAGCTTCCGCTTGAAGGCAAGACGTTTGCGGTCTGGAGGACTGGGTGACCGATCCTGGGGAACAAGCGAGTTTGCCTCTTCCACTTCCGCATCCTGCAGAATCCTGACGAGCTCGGAATGATCGATCGAAAGGTCGCGATTGTCTGGAGAGTCGGCGGCGAGGTTGTGAGTGGGGGGGAAGTCCGATAGCTGCAGGTTCATGGCGCCATCGAGAGTGCGGTTCTGGCTGTCCCTAAACTTAGTCCAACCATGCTCATGGACCGTCAGTGTGATTTCATCGGCCTGCTCGACTTTAACTGCACGGAAAACGCAGTACCAAGCTTCCCGCACGGCTGGTGCCGGCTCCGCTTCCTCAACTTCGTCCGCCTCTTCCACCGGCCGTGCCAGTCTGGCTGCCACTTCATCTTGGGTCCAATGCTCAACCTTGATGCAGGCGATAGTCTTGATCTTGCCCTCGGAATCGTCAATGTATTGGGCTGCCTTGTTTTCGAGGGTCGTGGTGTCCTGTGAGGTAGCCACCTCGCCTATGAAGGTCGGGGAGCGGCGGTCTCTGATGCGGATAGAGACGGCGGGGCTCTTCTTAGCCTTGCGACCCAGCTGTGGGAGCCTTGTATCGCTCGTGCTGGCCGCGTGCAACCGGTCCACACAGGTCTGCAGGTGGGGCGGGTAAGGGCCGGCTGCGCGCACCCGCTCCAAGGCCGCATCCTGCAAGCCCAGAGCAATAGTATCATGCAAGACCCCAGGCATCCGGACCACAAATTCGCCCGATGTCTCGTCCCAGTCAAATCGCAACTTGTCCGGCCACCACGAGGCCAACTCCTTGTCCTCGGCGAGCCGCGCGTGGAGGGCTGTGTATTGCTCGGCGTCGAGCTTCTCCGAGACGAAGCGCGGGGATGCTGCGTATGTGCCCTGATGGACGCTGGCGATGGCGTTAAAGAGGCGCACGATGGGCGAAAGAGCACGCGCCGACTGGGGAGACGACGGCTCGCAGGGGCCGGAGGGGCAGGGATTTTCGGGTGCCGAGCCTGGAGAAGGAGGCGGCGTGTCGCTCATGACGGGACTGAGAGTTGAGGGTTGAGGGTTGCGCGGTGACAGCGATGGGCGCTGGGCGATGTGCGTGTCAAAGTGGCGGGTCGCGGGTCTGCTCAGTAGCACTGCTCGTTGTTCTTCCCACCGTGTTAAAGGTGAGGAATACATGTACTTGCGGCTGGTAGAGTAGAGTATCGATGTGTACAGGTTTCTCGTCCGTCTGATAAGTGTGACACGCAAGCGCACTCCGCCGCACAGGCGCGCCCTATCAATTGCAATTGCTACGAACTCTACGAACACAACAACCACACATCAGAAAATTATAATTGAAATCGCATTCAAACGCGCTTCATCTGTAGTATTTACTTGTTTCGTTGAAAATATAAAATGCGGCATGCTGCTGCGCGGGGTCCCGAGGCGCGGCGCTGATCGCAATTTTTTAATCACCAGAAGACGGACTCTACGAACTCAACAACCACGCATTGGAAAATTATGATTAAAGTCGCGTTTAAAAGAGCTCGATCCATACTAGCTGATTGCATTGTTAAAATATAAAATGCGGGTGCAGGAGGGCGCGGGGAGTATCGGGTGGAAGAGGGAGCGAGAGATCTCTGATCTTCGGCGTTCTTGAATTGCAGGCATGAAGAACTGCGCACGCCTTATGCACTCTCCTTGCGCGAAAAAAAAAAGAAACCAAAATAACGCACTTACTTCCAGACCTTACGTCGAAGAAGACCTAATTATTCCAGGGTTGCTCTTCGTGGTACTTTGTAGTGAGTTGCGACAGCTGCAGCAACTCCAGCACAGTGAATAAGGCGGGGCAAACTCCAAAACACCGAAGCCATTTCTAGCCAGACTTTGCGATATTTTAGAGCCATAAACTACGAGCAAGAAAGGCTGCAGCTGGAAAGCGCCAGTCGTGAAAAGCGGAATAAACCAATTCTTGCGCGACAATACTCCTAGGGTTTCTTCAGTTCTAATGTCCTTGAGATGGGCGAGGCGCGGTTATTCGCGCAGGAGACTCCTCTTAGAGCAGGAAGGTATGCATCCAGGAAAAAGCAATTAGTCAGTCCCGTCTCCGCTTTGCTATTAACAGTGGGCCTAATCATCCACTGGTTGATTGGATTATTCTTACTTATGGCACCTATCTTGCTTATAGTACCTTTCTTGCTTATGGTACCTTTTTATGGCGCGCCCACCTGCCTCCATGCTAACGACATTATTAAGCTGCAGAGAATGTAGGCGATTTGCTCTCAGACTGTCTCCTTCGGAGCGTAGTTCTCCACCACGACTATAGATCCATTCGGGGTCCATACACGCCCACAGTCGAGAATGCACGCACATGAAGAAGCCCTGGTTCAACCAGTACCAACCCTACAGGTTTCCCCAATTTCAACGACTCCCGTCATCTACAGAACCCGCCAACATCGCCCTCATCCTCATCCTCGACATCAACCAGGAACCCCATGGATCAAAATTCAAACTTCCCAGCCCATCACCAACATCTTCTCTCCATCAACCTTCAACCCTGCAACCACAGCCGCGAGCTACGGATCAGGTTCTACCATATCCCAGCCCCCAAAGCTAGGACTGAGCGAAATCAACCACAAGAATGTCCTCCTTCTCGTTCCCAACATCGAAACGAAACACCGCTTCAATCGACAAACTGGAACCCCGCTCCCGAACCCCGCCAAACCCGTCTGATGATTATATCACAGGGGCGGCAAGTAAGAAGGCATGAGTTAATAGATAGAGACACAGAGGAAGTAGCTCTCTCTATATATATATATATATAAGGAAGGAAAATAGTTACGTGAACGAGTAACACAATATCTAGCAACAAATTCCGTATGATCACGGTATGGCGCCGTTCGCTTTCCAGAGCTATCCGTAGCCGCTTTTTTCAAGCACCATGAACACACGCTCATGGTGTGGATCGAAGAAGCTCAGTCCAGGTGATATGGATTCGTTGCCAGATGTAGCCCCAGGACTCGTATTCTCACAGGACTATGTGGATCATATATGTAGCTTCTTCGTCCGTAATTCTGTTCCATTAATCCACCACTTCTCCATTCTGGCCTATTCACTATTAGGGGTGGCTATGTTTGTTTGGATATACTTGCGTCGTGCGTTGATAAAGTGGCATGGACGAATCTGGTAGTAATCCTTGAGCCTCTCATCTCTAATATGGAGGACGGATAGACGAGCTCGCCTTTGGAAGACTTAGCAGCCGCCTGAATCATTCGGAAGATCGCCGTCACGCAGCTCTTAATCGAATCCCGGCTCTGAGGTCAGTTATTCTAGAAACAAGTCTTATCGCAGCGCTCTACTAGGTGAGCCCATATCCAGCAAAGAGAGCAGCTGGGTTCGAAAACGCAGATACCACTCCGGCATGTTTGACCAAATGGGTGAACGTCCACCGAATCAACTGCGACTTAGAAGTCCAGGAACAGGCATCAGTGGGTCGATACACCGAAGGTGTAGAAGACTTCGCCACTATGCAAGCATGAGTACTGCGCAGGCTGGCTCGATTGCGTGGGAGCTCTGGAGCGTGGAGAAATGCTTCGCCAGGATCTCGTCGGTGCGGAGTTGTATCCTTACGGCTGGAATCTACTCATCACCGTCGTGATTGTGGAAGTGTGAGAGCCAAACCTAACCACACTGCTAGCTTAGGTCAGACGAGGTGGAGAACCTGCCCGAATGGCGGGTTCTTCTCGTGCTAGATAACGAGCGTCTCCAGCTTTGAGCTTTGACTGGCAAGGAATCGTCGAGGAGCGGATGGTAGATGGCTTGTGGTGACGATCCGGCTTAGATCGGAATAGTCGAGCCATTACTATCCAGTGCGGTGCGATCTGAGCATGCCGGTGCTTCGGAGGCATTCCGTGTCCTGCAGAGCGCCGGCCTAGGAACCCTACAGCAACTGAAGCTATTGCGCCAATAGGTAACAGATAAGTGCTTCGAGATGAGGCCCATCTAAGGGAATTATTCCTCCACTCCCTTACTGGAGAGTGAAGTACCGGCAGATGTCGAGCCCGGAGCCGAATGTGAAGAGCGTCAGGTGGTTCCCTCCTCCAAGCATCCCAACGCCGAACTTCGACCATGTCCTCAGTCTATAAGTCGTCCTCGGCGTTGCGAGGTTTTCTTTTTCACTCTCCGCGGAAGGCTCTCTCTAGGCTCAAGTGCAGGCTTCTTGACCTGGGGATTCGCCTCGAACGAACTGAACTCGTCATCCGCGACCGTCGTGTCCTCTTCGGTATCCTCGTCAAGCTCCTTCGAGGCGGCACGCTTGGTGAACCTGTACTGGACAGCGGCAGGGCTCGGCAAATCATCGTCGGCATCGGTATGGGCGGTAGCAGCGGCGGGAAGAGTATCGCGGGCCCTCTGAGCAGCCTCAGCTGAGGCGAGCACATCGGCAAGTTCCTGGTGGGTGATATCGATGGTGGGGTGCGTTGCCGTTGCGTCACTTCTCCGTCTGGGGCAGAAGTCGCACAGAGAGAAGGATATGGTCGAGGAGGCAGAGACGACGCCCGTCTTGTCGTGAAACTTGGTCCCCTCATGACTAGCAACAGCCACGCCAATGTCGACGGGATCACCGTTCGCATCGGCGCCTCTCTGAGTCTCGAAGCGACATACGTAGTACGTCGCCCAGCGCGGCGGCAGGCTCGTATCCCAGCGGGCTTGCGTATCGCGGTATTCAATGTCCACTCCCAGAAAAGTCCGGATCTTGCCTCTCGTGGCGAGCAGGTACTGCTCGGCAATTGCTGGGAATGCAGCCTTGCCGTCCTGCGAAACCGCTATCTCCGACACGAATGGAGGGCGGCCGCCGCGGGCGCCCTGGTGCAAAAAGGAGATGTCGGGTGCCCTTTGAATGATAGTGTCCTGCATGCCGAGACCTATGACAGGACTGCCGCCAGAGCTGATGGCGTCCAGCGACTTCCGTGCCCCGTCGGATGTGGCATTGTCCTGGCGCAAATCGGCTATCTTCCGCTGCAGCAGCGCTCTCAACCCTTCCACGAATGCTTCGTGGAGTGGGCTCGCCATTCGAAACACAAGATCCTCCGTGTATGAGTTGTATGACCAGCGAAGCTTGTCCCTCGCCCAGTTGCCGAGGCGCAGGTCACCAAAGATAGCATCCTGCAGCAAAGCGAACTGGTCTGGCGAGAGCCGAAAGCGCCGAATGCACTGCAGCTGCCGACGCCCGTTGTATAGGCTTCGTACGAATAGGAGGGCGTTGCGCGTCTTTGATTTGAACTTGCGTGGAGAGGAGGGCGCTGCGCTACGCGGGGGCGAGAGGGGAAGACGTGGTGTTGCCGGATTTGGCGGCGTGACGGTGCGGCGGGAGCTACGCGGTGGGGTTGTAGTCGTGGGCCTAGGAGCGGGACTCATTGAGATGGAGGGTAGCGGGTGTGGCATATCATCGTGCGTGGGTGATGGGGTTGACGTGAGGTTGGGTTTGAGTTCGCGCGGCGAGGCTGACTAATCGCCTAACCCTGCCACCATTGGAACACCAAGAATTCACCCGAGGTCATTCCGCGAACGCGCGCCCAGCCTCGTATTTTCAGGCACACCTCCCCACGTGCTCCCCTCGAAAGCCATTCTATCGCCGTTCCGTATTCAGAAACCCGCCAGCCGCTGACCGAGGTTCATCGCCATCATTCCGCCATTCCGTTCTCGCACCCACAGCCTCGACGCCGTTCTCGCACTCACGCCATTCCTCCAACCGCGCCATGCCTATCCCCCGCGACAAATCGTGCCCACCTCTAGTGTGTATTGAAGGAAAAGTTTTCTTTTTCTTTTTTTTGTGTGCAGCCCGGAGTTTGCTGCGTAAAGGTGGTGCGGCCGGTCACGCGACGTGCGACGGCCCCGCGTCGAAAGTTTGGTTTCGTGTAAGCGAGACGCGTCGCCCACACCACCCACCAGAAACCTCCACCCACCCAAAAAATGCCACCACGTCGTCAATTTGGCCATGCATTATCGCGAAATATAATTTGGATCGCAGATTACCGTCAGACGAACGTGCATGAATTATTGTGAAGTGTGACGCCAGTTGTGGTGCTGCAGAGTTGGCGGCGGGGTTTGACGTTGCCAAGACTCGCTTTTTGAAATGTAGTCACATCACGAACATGGCACAGTGAGGAAGACTCATGGAACTCGTGAATTATTGCGTAGAAACCCAGCCTATCAGGCGCACCGGCCCATGGTCGCAGTAAAATGAAACCCGTGAACGCCGATTCTATGCCCATATTTCCGGCCCCAGGCGGACGCAAATGCTGTTGGTAACGTAGGAAAATGGCGCAGCGTATCGCAAGGAAAATTAGAGGAACAGGCGCTGTCCAAGGGAGAAAGAGATACTGGGAGAGAACATGTCGTATCGGAATCGTCGTGGCTCGGCTCATATCTGGCCTTTGATGTCTGCTTTGTTGAAGGCGGCGGCGCGGAGGCTCTGCCCGTGATGATGGAGTGGCGTAAGGTTGGGGAGCGGGAGCTTTAGCGGCGGCGTCTCATCCTCTCCGCAGCCTTCTTCTCCGCAGCCGCCTTCCGCGCCTCCGCTATCTGCAGCCGACGCTTCTCGTGGAGCTTGAGCTCCACTTCGCCCCGACGAACCTCCGCCCGGGTGATCCTCTTATTCTCTGGCCTGGGCTTCTTCTTCTGCCAGGAGTTCAGCTTCTTCTTCGGCGGCGGGGGCGGGGGCGGCGGTGGCGTCGGCGCTCGTGCAGCGCGCCGGCGCGTTTCATGCCGCTGCAGCGGCGAGGATGGGCGGGGCGCGGATGGCGAGGACGGGAGGCGCGCTGAGGAGGGAAGCCGGATTCTTCCATCATCGGCTGGCGAGGAGGGGAGGCGGAATCCTCCATCATCATCACCATCATCATCATCGTCCTCCTGGACCTGCGGTAGCTCCTGCTGCTGCTCCTCCTGCTCCTCCTGCTGCTGCTGGAGGATAGCCAAGCAGTTTTGGTACCACTCCTCGAGCTCCTCGCGCCAGTCTCGCGGCGCAAAATGCGCCTCCCCAGTCTCACTCCCAATGTTTCGGCTCATTTTACGGAGTGCGGCTGCGAGGCGGAGCGGATGTAGTTGAGCAGGTCGTGTAAGGAGCGTCGGGTTGCCGCAGTGGGCGGCGGAGGGCTTCTCTTCTTTAACGTAGAGGTCTTCGGTGCTTGCGTAGAACGTGACGAGGTCGGCGGGGGAGGCAGCGGTGCGGACGGGGCGCACGTCGACGTTGAGGGTAAGGCGTGTCGTGGACTCGGTGGATTTTGTGGATTTTTTTGGGCGTGATGTTTCGGTGTCGGCGTAACACGGACCGAGCATTCCAGATGCAGCTAGCGCGGCTCGCGCCACACCCCACCTCACATCAAAGACTCCACGGTCGACCACGACAATATGCGGTTATGTCTGACCTCTCCAGGTACGCCGTGCAGTCCAATTTCGTCAGATGCTTGCTAACTCGTCCTCCCAATTTTATTTCAGCCGCACTCTGCCCATCCTTCATGATAGCCCCTCGATTCCTCCCTGGCCAGCCCCACCTCACCCCCACGAACCCGAACATCGCCTAAGGAAGCGCCGAATGTGGGGGCAGAAGGATGGTGCACACACTCGGGGACAAGGTGCGGATTCTACAGAGGCGCGGTCGGAGGATCGGGAGGTGGGATCCTTCGGCGGGCTGGGAGAGACATGAGAATGCGTGTATGTGGGCATTCAGATGCGTGATGAATGAAATCCTCAGGATTCAGATCTCTGAATATGCCGCAAAGTGTACACTGGTGCAGGAGCATGCACGGCAATCAGGAAGGGTTTCGTGGAAGAATGGCTTCAGATTCTCATATCGAACACCTCTGCGATAGTAAGGGGTGGCAGAAGTCCGGTTCCTTTGGGGGCCTTGCTACACAACCTTTCTCCCAGCATCGCAATGATCTACTCGTATTGGATGAAGATGGCGGAAGCACGATAACCTTGGGATGCGCTCTCGCAAACCCCATGCAGGCCTTCCTTTCCGCTCCAGGCGCCGTTCCCAGGGCATCTGACCACAAGCAACGACCCACGAACAACTGGGTTTGTGTCCTTCCAATTGCCAGCGTGGAGATCGAAATGTCCTCCATATGCTGAAAGCCTACGATCCCCGCTGATCTGATGGCGTTTCGGTTCGCGTCGTACGATCCAGCCGCAAGAGAGGCCAGAGGGTCCTTGGTTTAGGCATGTTGACACCTTTAAACTTTACTTCTCCTCCGTTCCCCTCTCCAAAGCTAAACCACCATCAATTGCCCGGCAATCCTAATCGAAACGTCCCTAATCGAACTACTCGTTGCCCATTATGCTAAAGTTCTAATAGAAGCCTTAACGTACTTTACAAGCGAACCCCCTACACAAGGGAATCTCCTAAAAATACTAAGCTCCTACTAAAAAGCCGCTATCTTAGTTAGATTACTCTAACTCTAAGCTACTTAAGATAAATCTAGATAAGCTATCTAACTTATTTATATTATCTTTAACTATCTAGCACGTTTATATATTATACTCTAGCTTACTATTATAAGCTATTCTTCTAGCTAAGACCGAGGCTTACTTTTATAAGAGAGTGCAAGAGGTATACTTTAGGTAGAAATTATTTAGTAATAAAAAGGTAGAGATAATATACTATAAATTATAAGTTATAATAATAATTTAATAAGTAAGTAATAACTATAAGAAGCTATAAAGAGTAAGCTTCTTTATTCTTAAATATACTCTATTTTCTAGAGTAGATTAGATAGATTAGACGCTAAGCGCTAGATTATACTCTAATTACTCTAATTACGTTATATAGTTCTAATCTATTCTATAATTCTACGTAATTTCTTATAACCTCTTATTACGTATTTAGACTTAGCTCTCTACTTTCTTTAGTTATTTACTTTACTAGCTCTATTATAATTTGTAATTATAATACTTACTTCTTCTCTCTAAGATTTTATTCTAAAACTATATTCTATATACTTCTCTTACCTACGCCTAGCTTTAGTAATACGTTTTTTTTCTAGGTATAAGAGTATAATAACTCTATCTTATTATAGACTTCTCTACTTCTTTCTTTCTCTAATACTACTATAGCGTGCTAAATCTTTAATAGTACGCTACTATTATTATATAAATCTAGTACTATTCTCTAGAGTAGATATATCTTTTAATCTCTATAAATCTTATTATTTCTATAACCTCTATTATATAGTTAAGCCTTTATTAAGTTATTACTCTAAGTATATCGCGAAGAGTTATTCTTATAATAAGGTATTAGACTAGAAGAAGCTAGAGAAGCTAGATTAGCTAGAGTTAGAGCTCTAATTCTAGTAGTCTAAGGCGAGTCTTAAGGTAGAACACTTACGCGTTTAAGAGATAGCCCTTCTTAAGTCTTGTAAAGTAGTTACTACCTATAAAAAACGCTTTTATAAGTAGCTATCTCTAGTCTAATATTATTATACTACTCTTTTATCTAAGAACCTAGCTAATATTAAGAAGTTAGAGTATTTTAAATAGAAGATCTAGCCTACTATACTATTATAACTCTCTAATTCTTCTACTAATTCTCTTTAGTTCTTTAACTAGAGTTATCTAGAAAATTCTAGTCTCTAGTCTCTAGGTATTAGTAGTAGTACTAGTAAAACTTCTTAAGTTTCTTAGAGTAGTTTCTAAGGTTTTCTAGAGGTTTCTAAGTATCTTCTTCTAGTAGATATTCTTTCTATTAGACTTAGTACTTCTACTAACCTTATATACGCTTTTTATCTAGTATTCTTTTAACTTTAAAGTTCTAGTCTAGCTCTACCTTAGTTTATTTATTAAGTAGTACGTTATTAGGTACTAGCTTAAGTTTAAATTTATAGAATATAGAGTGTATTTATATTATTAGTAGTAGTTTTAGCCTAAAGTTAATAGGTTTAAGTTATTTATTAATTTTAAAGAGCCTAATTTATAGGTAGTTAAGTTTCTTACTAGATTACTTAGTATATAAGTTTTTTTATAGAATAAAAACTTTACCTTTCTTCTTAAGAGTTAGTCTCTTAACTTATTTTTTATTTACTTACTAGGTTATTCTTTCTACTATTTTTTATAGCTTATTATAGATTATTCTTATCTAGTATTCTCTTTTCTCTACTTCTAGAAAAATTATAGCTATATATACTAGAGGTCTATATATTCTAGTCTTATAGCTATAGTAGGTCTAATAGAGAGTTATCTCTATTATTTTTTATTTTACTATATTATATACTAGTTATACTATAGATAGTAGTTTAACCTAGTTATTCTATTTCTAGTTAATATAGTTTCTTAGATATTCTTCTAGAATCTAGTTTATCTATTTTATCTAGATATTAGTCTATAGATAGAAGCTAGTTAATATTTAGTTACTTATCTCTATTTAGCTAAGTAACGTATTCTAGAATTTAGATATAAATAACTTATTTCTATTTATAGTAATCTATTCTAGTATTCTATATTAGCTAAATAGTTATTAGCTTACCTTATAGGCTAGTTCTTTAGCTTTAAGAGTTTTACTAGTTAGGTAGAAGTATATATACTTAGTAAATTAATCTATAATTACTAGAATAGTATTATATTTTCTTTATAACGTAGATTTAACTAACTAGAGTAGCTTAGTAATAAAGTCTATAGTAATATATTACTATAGTACTATAGATAGTTCTAAGAGTTATAGTAGCCTGTAGAGTTAATACCTAACTACTTTATTTTATTAGTATTCTACGTAACGTACTTTATAAGCGAGCTAGCTATATAAGTAAGTTAGCTATCTTCTCTTAGCAACGAAAATTAACGAAAATTAACTCGTTTTTCTTAAATAACTAAGTAAAACCTTAATATTTTTCTATAAGGATTTATATATATATTCTTTATAGTAAATTACACCTTATAGTAAAGTTGCACTAAGATATATTACGTAATTAAAAAGCTATACGTATTTAACTAACTTTTAAGAAAAAATCTAGTTTACTTCTAGTAAGTACTATTATATCTCTATAATAATATATAAAACTTATAGTATATAGTATTTATAACGTAATAAAGGTTTCTAGAAAACTTCTATAGCGCTAGCTCTTCTAGGTATAGCGTAATAAGAGATAGAAGTTAGAAAATTTTCTTTTTAGAGTTTTCTTCTCTAACTATATATATATATTAATAATCTAGCTATATAAAGTTATATATTATAAGATTATATATACTATAAGTCTTCTAAATATTTAGAAGTAATAATTTTAAGATAGTTTTAGTATCTTTCTATCTTTCTATACTATACTACTAAAAAGACTTTACTCTTAAATAACTACTTAAAGCTACTATATTATTAGTTAATAAGCTCTATATAGTTAAAACTAACTATAATATATAAAATAATAAGTTTATAGAGCTAGATTAACTATATATATATAGTTAGAAGAAGAAAGCTCTAAGAAGATATTTTTCTAACTTCTATCTCTTATTACGCTATACCTAGAAGAGCTAGCGCTATAGAAGTTTTCTAGAAACCTTTATTACGTTATAGATACTATATACTATAAGTTTTATAGATTATTATAGAGATATAATAGTACTTACTAGAAGTAAACTAGATTTTTTCTTAAAAGTTAGTTAAATACGTATAGCTTTTTAATTACGTAATATATCTTAGTGTAACTTTACTATAAGGTGTAATTTACTATAAAGAATATATATATAAATTCTTATAGAAAAATATTAAGGTTTTACTTAGTTATTTAAGAAAAACGAGTTAATTTTCGTTAATTTTCGTTGCTAAGAGAAGGTGGCTAACTCGCTTATATAGCTAGCTCGCTTATAAAGTACGTTATTCTTATCTTATTTTTATAACCTTTTTCTTTATTATAAAGAACCTATATTTCTATTATAGTCTTTTAAGAGTACGTTTAATTCTCTAGTACTTATACGTTATAGTACTATAAAATTTCTTAATAAATTCTATTTATAGTATTTCTAGTACCTTCTATTATTCTTATATATTAGATAGTTCTAACTTATTATTCTACTAGTTCTAAATTTCTATAATCTAGCTAATTTATAGCCTATTATATTCTAGAGTTCTATTAGGTTAAGTATAGAGTATAGTCTTATATTCTTTCTTTATAGTACTTACGTAGTTAGCTTTATAGCTAAGTATATCTACTACTCTATTTTTAGTACTTGTTTAGTATTAAATTATAAAGTCTAGCGTAGCTAGTATTTCTATCTAACTTATTATTAGTTTAGTATCTTTATTATTATAAACGCTATAAGGTTTTTATAGTCTAATACTACGTTTATAAGAGCTAGCTTTACAGTCTCTACTACTATAAGTATTTCTAAATACCTAGCTAGGTAAGTTAGCCGCAGGTAGTACTATCTCTACAAGCTATAAGAATAAGAGGTACTAGTAGAGTAGGTTAGGTTAAATTTAGCTATCTAAAGATAAGAAATAGAAAAAAGGCTCTAAGAGGCTCTATATATAGAGGTGCTAAGCGCTAAGACGCTAGACTAGGTTACGTAACAAGGTTACGTAATCTAAAGTTATATAACTTAAGGTAAATCTCTAAACTAGACTATTATATTACTCTCTTTTATAGAGAGAGCTTATCTCTAAGCTCTAAAATATGTTTTCTAGGTCTCTTTTCTTCTAAAACTCTTATGTTATACTCTTAACTATCTCTTTTAGCTTATAGTAAGTATATTTATATTAGTTTTAAACTAGAAGCACTTTTATAGCTACTATCTTTCTCTCTAGAGAGAAAGAGACTTATAGAGACTTAAACTAGAAAGCTTATTTCTATATCTATAGAGTAGCTTTATTATAGACTCTCTTCTTAAATAATACTATAAGCTTAGTAGAGTCTTAAATTACTTAGTAGCGTCTTTACGTTACTCTTATATCTTCTACTCTTATAGGTTTTAAATTTTCTACTATCTTCTCTAGAGTCTTCTCTTTTTTATACGCCTTAATCTAAGTATCTAATTATAATAGTAGCTCTAGCTTATCTAGGTATACTATATAAAAGTCTCTTATCTTATAGAGAGTATTAATAAAGCCTATAGTATTATACTAGATAGAGTTAGAATTATAAATAACCTATATAGCGTAGTATTAAAGATAATTTTAATAAAGATAACTATTTAGAATTTTATATATAAGCTATTCTAGATTACTATTAACTTTAATAGGTAGCTACTTAGGCTCTACCTACTCTAGTAATAGCTCTAAGGCTTTTCTTAGCTAATTAGTATAAAAGATATTGTGTATACGTACATACGTAAGTAGCTAGAGCTAAAAAAAGTAACTCTTTATAGTAATAATTAGGTAAGAGCTATATATCTATTAATTAAGCTTTATACTAGACTAATTTATTAAAAAGCTATAAGATTTAATATAGACAAGGTTATCTATAGTAAAATTAGGTTCTTAGCGTTTTTTATTTACTTAGAGTATCTATCTAGCTTACGCTTTTATAATATTACTTTATATAATTTTAGTAGCTTTTTTTATAACTTTATATTACTTTTTAGTAAAATTCTAAGCTTTTTAGTATAAGAGATACTTATATAAAGTAGAGACTTTTATTATATATATCTTCTAATTCTAGTAGTATATTAGCTAGTATCTAAACTTAATTTTATACGCTATTAGTTCTATAGTTTTATATAGTAACGTAGCTTATACCTAGTCTATATAGAGTAGAAGATCTAACTAATTATTCTAGTAGTAGTTAATAAATAAACGTAGACGCTAATTAAGATATTAATTAATAATCTTTATATTTCTATTAGTTTATAGATAGTATATAGTAGAGAGCTTCTACTTAATTTCTATAAGCTAGTAGAGCTTATCTATAAAGGTAAAGGTAAACTATAGGCTATAATTTAATATAATAGATCTAGAAAAGCTATATATACGCTAGATATATTAGTAATATAGCTTTACTAACGTACTTTACTACCGAACGCCCTACACTACCGAACGCCCCACGATTTCTTGGCAAGGAAAATTAACGAAAATTAACCCGTTTTTCTTAAATAACTAAGCGAAACCTTAATATTTTTCTATAAAAATCTATATATATATTCTTTATAGTATATTACACTATATTCTAAAGTTGCACTAAGATATATTACGTAATTAAAAAGCTATACGTATTTAACTAACTTTTAAGAAAAAATCTAGTTTACTTCTAGTTAGTAGTATTATATCTCTATAATAATATATAAAACTTATAGTATATAGTATCTATAACCTTATAAAGAGTTCTAAAAAACTTCTATAGCGCTAGCTCTTCTAGGTATAGCGTAATAAGAGATAGAAGTTAGAAAAAGTCTTTCTAGAGTTTTATTCTCTAATTATATATATATATTAATAATCTAGCTATATAAAGTTATATATTATAAGATTATATATACTATAAGCCTTCTATGTATTTAGAAGTAATAATTTTAAAATAGTTTTAGTATCTTTCTATCTTTCTATACTATACTACTAAAAAGACTTTACT
>NW_022987213.1:431644-491616 GCF_010094035.1 Trematosphaeria pertusa | reverse complement strand
ATATATTTATATTTTTAACTATATAACTTATACTTAGGTAGTAGAGTAATATAGTTAACTAATATATTAGACTATACCTAGAATAGAACTAGTAGTAGTTTTAAGAAGCTCTAGAGTAAGAGTCTAGATACCTTTATTCTTACGTATATAGTGTAGGCTTATATATAAGTCTTAATATTATAGAAGATTTATAGCTACTAGTAGTTATAGTAGATAAGGTCTATAGTTTTAACCTATTTAGAGTAGCTAGTAGAGCTAGTATTATAGGTATAGTATAAGATCTATATACGTAGTTTATTATTTAGTAGTATAAATATATAATCTCTATACTAAATATAGTTTTATTAGACTCTATAATTAAGTATAGAGACTTAGAGAAGTCTTTAAAGGTGTTTTAGCTAGCGCTTTACTAATAGGTTCTCTAGTATAGTAATTATTTTCTATACTAGGTTTAATATCTTATATATAGTCTATAATAGGTTATTAATTAGTTTATCTATAGCTAGTAGAATAAGTACTACTACGTCTAGTAGAGTATCTTAAAGAAACTCTATAAGAACCTTCTTATTAAATCTTTCTAGTAGTAGTATTATCTATATCTAGTTTTTAATATAGTTATTAGTAAGGTTATTCTTTATAGGTTAGTTACCTAGCATACAACTTAACGCGTCTAGTCTAACTACTTTACTCTCTAGGTAATATATAATGTAGAAGTTAAATTATAAGAGAAATTTAGACTAGTAGACCTATCTCTAGAAGAGTATCTTTATTATAGTAAAGTATTTAAGATTCTTATAATCTATAATAATCTTAAATAGTTTAGTAGTTTCTTATAACTTAGAGTACTACTTCTCTAAGAACTTTATAATAGTAAGAAGTTCTTTATTATAGATCTTATAGTTATACTTAGTAGCGCTATACTTACTTAAGAAGTATGTAATAGAGTGGAGTATGCTAGTATTATTATACTATAAGAGTACGCTCTCTAACGCCTAGTTAGAGGTGTCTATTTTAAGAATTATCTTTTTTATGTAGTTGTATATTACTAGTACTAGAGCTATTATAAATAATATCTTTAGAGTCTTAAAGGCTTACGTATACTTATCTATCTAGATTTATAGCGTATCTTTGCGTAGTAGCTTATTTAGTAGTTAATATATCTTAGAGAAGTCTTAAATAAAACGTTAATAAAAGTTAGAGAAGCTAAGAAACTTCTATAGGTCTTTTAGGTATAGAGGCGTTATCTATATATAAATAGTCTAGACCTTCTCTAGATTTATACAAATCCTCTCTAAGAAGATAATAAGACTAAGGTATTTTGTTTTAGTAACCTTAAATTTACACTTCTTAATATTAATTTAGAGGCCTATATTAATAAGCTATTAGACTACGTCTTAGACGTATTATTAGTGTTTCTTTTTATTTGCGAAGTAGATAAGAATATTATTAAGGTACGTAGTATACGTGTAGTCTAGAAGATTATAAAGCGTATAGTTAATATAGTTCTAGAATAAGGCTAGCGTATTATAGAGGCTAAACAGTATAACTAGTAATTTAAAGAGTCTAAATTAGGTAATAAAGGCTATTTTCTATTTATAGCCTTCTGCGATTCTTAGCTTATTAAACGCGGTAATAATGTTAAGCTTAGTATATACCTTAGCATTATATAGAGTATTAAGCGTTTCTCTAATTAGTAGAAGTAGGTATTAGTTCTTTATAGTTACGTTATTAAGACCTTAGTAGTCTTAATAGATACGCACCTCTCTACCTAGTTTTACTACTAGAAGTAGAGGTATAGTATAACGTAAATAGGATTTATGTATAAAGCTCTTATTTAGGTTGTTATTTAGTTATTTTCTAATAACTTTTAATTTCTTAGTAGAGAAGAGCCTATTCTTCTAATATAGTAGCTTCTTTTCTAGAATAATATTAATCTTATAGTTCTAAGCTCTTATTAGTAGTAGCTTATTAGCTTTCTAGAGAAGAAATTCTACTAGCTTATTCTATAGCTATTCTAGTAGCCTTATTCTAAGTTCTAACTTAGAAAAAGGCTTTTTATCTTCTAGAAATTTATTAATATCTATTTGCTTAAGGCTATAAAGGTAAATAGCCTATTAGTAATTATCTAAGAAATTGTAGAATTAGCTAGAGAATTTATTATATAATTAGTTACTAATATATTCTAATAGAATATTAAAATACTTAGCTTTAGTAAGATTAAAAAGTATATTATCTTTCTCTTACTTACTTTCTTAGGCTATTTTATCTAGGTTATTCTATGTAACCTAAATAGCCTAAATAGCTAGCTACTTATAGAATTAGACGAAATTTATAGCCTTAGAGAGGTAAATATCTTCTATTTTAAGTACTTTATATAGTCTATATATTAGTTCTAGAACTAGAATACTAAGCTATAGTTATAGTTCTTTTCTAATCTATACTATAGAGAGCTAGACATCTTCTACTTTTTAGGCTAGCATTTTCTTTATAGAGCACGTGTTTCTAATTATTATACCACGGTATTTAGGTATTCTACCTTTGTCTACTCTAGAATTATAGGTATAATAGTATAGGCGGTCTAGCGTAAGCTTAGGTAGAATTTCTAGTAGTTAGTTTTCTCTATTTATATTCTTCTTCTATGTATCTTTAGGTGTATCTTTGTATAATAGCGTAATATAGTTTAATCTAGAAGCGCTATTAGTTTTTATAGAAAGATCTTATATAATTAGTAGTAACTACTTAGTTTGTTTACAACTTAGTAGAAAGAGTAGTTTTTTATCTAGAATAGAGACGTAGTTCTCTATAGCTAGCAGGAAATCTAGAGGTGTAAGCGTAATTTAAGATAGAGGCTATATAGAGCAGGTAGTAAAGATCTTGCTAGGCGCTTAGTATTATAGTACTATAGGTACTAGTCTACTATTAGAACTATAGTACGCTATATAGTACTAGAAGGTAAAAGTTATAGATATAGAGGTCTAATTAATAGCTAGATTATATTACTATAACTATAGAAGGCTAAGAATAATTAGTATATTAGTAGCTAGCTTTATAATATAGAGTATATAATACTTATAGTAGTTACTAATAGATATAGGTATAATATAGTAGTATATAAGCGTATTACTTATATGTCTATTTATAAGTAGCAAGAGCCTAGAGAATAGTATAGTGTGTAGTAGAATATTATATTACTAAACTAGAGAGTAGTTAATAAAGCTATAGCCTAAATAGCTACTATTAATAAGACTTCGCGTAGTAATAGGTAAATGCGTAAGGTAGAGTAATATATAAATAAGTAGTAATTTACTATCTATAGATCTAAGCTAGAGAGAGCTCTTCTTACTAAGAACTATCTATATTTAGTAAGGTTATTATTTACATATACTCTTCTTAGACCTCTAGCTATAACTATAGTTAGAGGCTAGTTATTTTTTATACTACTATAGTTAGAAGCACTTATAGACAAGAAAATTAATTTAGTAGGCATGCTTATAGTGCTAGAGAATAAGCTAGTAAGAGTTAAAGAGATCTCGCCTTTAATATAGTCTTCGCTCTTATTACTTATAGAATAGTTAAAGAATAGGTTAGTATTCTAGCCTTAGCTATAGCTGCCTTAGCTATTATAGCTACTCTAGCTAGACCTAGCATTATATCTACTATAAGAGTATCTATAGTTATTAAATAGTTATAGGTTCTATAGCTATTATATATATAATTAAGAGAATAACTAGAGCTAGCTACTCTACTTTATATTATTCTTACGCTTTTTCTTATAATTAGTCTTATTATATTCTAGTTTTCTATAATAGAAATAGAGGCCTCTCTATATATATTCTTCTTATAATAGGCGTATAGCGTTTAACTATATAGCGTCTAGGTCTAAGATAGGCTAAGTCTACGTAGTTACTAGAAGTAGCGTGCTTACGTTTATATACATCTACTTTAAGCGTCTCTTATAAATACTACTAATATACTTCTCTTCTTTAAGACGTTTCTATATAGTGTTTAGTAACTTAACCTATTTATTAAAGTTAGTAGGTCTAGAGAGCTTAATCTAGTTAGTAACTATGCTACTAAGCTTTATAGATACTTTATAGTAAAGAGTAGTAACCTTCTCTATAGCTATCTTCTTAGCGTAAGTAGACTATTTCTTAAAGTTAGATAAGAAGTTAGAAAAGAGGCGTATACCTATAACTAGGTTATTAAATTTAGTGTTAGCCTCTAGTATTTTATTAGTACTAATATAGACTTAGTCTATATTTATAAATAGGTCTAAGACTATAGTATAGAGCTATACGTTCTAGTTATCTAGGTTATCTAGAATTATATTAAGGTTATAGTAGTAGCGTTCTATAGTATTACTAGTAAGAAGGTTTATAACGTATAGAAGATAAGATAAGTCTATATTAAAGAAGGCGCTGTCTATAGCTAAGGCTAAATAGACTTCTATCTTCTAATTCTTATATTTCTATTGTCTAGTGCTTAGGTTACTCTTACTATTAAATTTTAGTAGGTTATTATAATTCTATTAGTAGAGGTTATAGAGATTAGTAGGTAGAGAGGCTTAAAGAGTAGTAGCTATAGCTTCTATAATATACGTACGCTACTCTACTACGCGTAGCTATACTTAGAGAGTAGAATATTTAGTAGTAATAGTATTATAGTTAGCTTAAAGAGTCTAGAACTAGTAATTAAAGCTATTCTTAAAGTTTCTAAAGATATTATTAAGAGTATTCTTTATTACTAAGGCTTTCTAGTTAGTATTAGCTTTACTAATTATAACTAGCAGCTATATAGAGTCTTACTATAGGCCTCTAGTCTACATAAGTACCTAGAGTGTTAGAAAGTTAGAGAAGTTTGTAGCTAGAGTTTCTACCTAGTTCTTCTTCTAGATATTACTTATAGTATCTTAGTTTCTAGAATTATAGAGTAGGTTTCTTTTAGTTATAATTTAGCTAGGCTACGTAGTACATAGTAGAGCTAATAGTAGAATTATATAAACTATTATAGCGCGAATAAGAAATAAGAATTTAAGGTATATAATAAGTTATATAATATTAAGCTATAAAGACGTAGAGGCGTAGAGAAGATATCTACTACGCTAAGACGCTAAGATAGCTAAGGTTACGTAGCTACGTAGACAGGTTAGTACTATAATAGTTAAAGATAATATAGATAAGTTAGATAGCTTATCTAGATTTATCTTAAGTAGCTTAAAGTTAGAGTAATCTAAATAAGATAGTAGTATTTAGTAGAGGCTTAGTATTTTTAGAGTATTTAGTAATATAGAGCGTTTACTAGTAAAGTATATTAGTAGCTATTATCTACTATATTAGTAGCTAGAATTATTACGTAGTAAGGTATAAGTAAAGTAATTATAATTAGGTTTATAGAATACTAGCAAAACTTTAGTTTTTAATTTAGACAAAAAAATTACCTAATTTAAATTAGTAGAATTACCTAATTAGAGACTTTAACGTTCTACTAAAAAGTAATTAGGTATAATTAGAATTAGGTATAATTAGGTATAATTAATTAGCTAATTAGCTAGTAGCTTACCTACGTCTAATCTATAACTACGCCCTACGTCGCGCTTACTTAGCTTTATATAGCCGTCGTATATATTTCTAAGCGATTCTAGCGTAATAGACAGTAATAATACAGCGCTAGCAGGTGTTATAGGTATGCCTACGAGCCCGAAGTTATTCGAGAGTAACTCGCGAAGCAACTATAACTAGATACACTAGTACGCTCGACCGCGGCTTTATTAGTCGCATGCTTACTTAATTTTGTATAGCTATTATATATAGTAATTCTCGCATAATATATAGTAATAATATCGCGATTTCTACGCCTTGTAGCTATCGTAGAGCTGCTTGCAGCTAGCTTTCTAAAGTTTTAACGTTTCTTGCTAAGAGTACTAGCAGAAGCTTACCTGTATAGGCTTAGCGTATTTCTAATTAGGTATAGCTTTCTCTTTCGTCTTATATTAGGTAACTCGCTACGCCTTCTAATTATTTATAAATAATTAGCTCTATATATTATATAGTTAGTAAGAAGCTTTCTCTACTACTACTATTACTAATTACTTACTATAGTTCTAGAATCTAACTAGCTTTATAGTTTTCTAGAGATATAGAGAAGACTAGACTATATATAATAGTAGTATAGTTCTTAGTTTCTTTCTAGATCTCTAGTATAATACTAGAAAAAACTATTATAAAATAACGTACTTTATAAGCGAGCTAGTTACACAAGTAAGCTAGTTACTTTCTTTTAGCAACGAAAATTAACGAAAATTAACCCGTTTTTCTTAAATAACTAAGCGAAACCTTAATATTTTTCTATAAAAATTTATATATATGTTCTCTATAGTATATTACACCTTATAGTAAAGTTACCCTAAGATATATTACGTAATTAAAAAGCTATGCGTATTTAACTAACTTTTAAGAAAAAATCTAGTTTACTTCTAGTAAGTACTATTATATCTCTATAATAATATATAGAACTTATAGTATATAGTATCTATAACGTAATAAAGGTTTCTAGAAAACGTCTATAGCGCTAGCTCTTCTAGGTATAGCGTTATAAGAGATAGAAGTTTAAAAAATTCTTTTTAGAGTTTTCTTCTCTAACTATATATAGATATTAATAATCTAGCTATATAAAGCTATATATTATAAGCTTATATATATTGTAAGGTTTCTAGATATTTAGAAGTAATAATTTTAATATAGTTTTAGTATAGTTCTATCTTTTTCTACTATACTATAAAATAGCTTTACTTTTAAATAACTACTTAAAGCTACTATATTATTAGTTAATAAGCTCTATATAGTTTAAGTATACTATTATTTATAAAATTATAAGTTTATATAGCTAGATTAACTAATATATATATAGTTAGAAGAGAAAACTCTAAAGAAGAAATTTTTCTAACTTCTATCTCTTATTACGCTATACCTAGAAGAGCTAGCGCTATAGAAGTTTTCTAGAAACCTTTATTACGTTATAAATACTATATACTATAAGTTCTATATATTATTATAGAGATATAATAGTACTTACTAGAAGTAAACTAGATTTTTTCTTAAAAGTTAGTTAAATACGCATAGCTTTTTAATTACGTAATATATCTTAGTGTAACTTTACTATAAGGTGTAATATACTATAGAGAATATATATATAAATTTTTATAGAAAAATATTAAGGTTTTGCTTAACGTACTTTATTACTAAACTCTTTATATTACTAAACTCTCTATATTACTAAACCCTCTAAAAATGCTAAGCCTCTACTAAAAAGCCGCTATCTTATTTAGATTACTCTAACTCTAAGCTACTTAAGATAAATCTAAATAAGCTATTTAACTTATCTATATTGTCTTTAACTACCTAGTATGTTTACGCGTTATGCTCTAGCTTACTATAGCGTCTATAGTGTTACTAAGCTAGCTAGCTATCGCGTGCTACTACCTCTTCGCGCTACTTCTTACTCTTATTCTAATCCGCAGCCTCTCTTTAAGCGACTAGCTATAAGCTAGCTTTAATTATAAGAGTATTCTCTTTCTAAATCTACTTTCTTTTACGCGAATTATACTTCTTTTTCTATGCGTTAGCTACTTAAAGCTAGATAACTTTAGACTCTATAAGTACTAGCTAATACGCTATTAGCTTATTACCTTTCTTAAACTAATTAAGTAACTTAATAATATAAGTTAGTAATAAATTAAGATACTACGTAATTTTTCTCTAAATTAGAGTTAATTATAACTTTAATTTAGTAGAATTACTAGGTATTTTATACTTCTAGGTAGTAGTATTATTAGTAGAGAGTATTAGTATATATAATTAAACTTTAAGCTTTAATACTACTAAATCTAGGTTAAATAAAACTAAGCTAGCATCTCTAAATTCTACTCTAATATTATTATTTATAATTAACGCGTAAAAAGCTATATAAAACGTAGATAAAAACTTAGTTTTTATAATATAGTTAATATAGCTACGTATTAGAATCTTAACTTAGTAGCTATATACTACCTTTAATAGTAAGAAGTAGCTAACGTTAAGTAGCTATAAAAGGTATAATAAATATACTAGTATATAGAGAGCTATAATTTTATTCTTCTTATAGTACTATTAGAATTTAATAGAGCTATAGCTTTTATAGCTATCTAAAATTAGTAGATAATATATATCTATAACATAACTCTTAGTATACGCGTTAAAGTACTTTAACTACGTAATACTAACTTTATTTATTATCTAGCCGCTTTTAGAGATAGCTATAACCTAGTTACGTAGTAGCTAGCTACCTTTATACTACGCTAAAAGGTAGTTCTTACTTATAATAATAAGAAATAGTAAAACCTATATATTATCTACTACTCTTACTCTTATAATTACTAAAATCTACTTATAATTACCTAGTTAAAGACTCTTTAGTTATAATTATCTCTTAGAGCTAGTAACTACTACCTAAGGTAATATTATTTCTATTATAAAGCTAGATTTATTAAAATTATACGTATCTTTATTAGTAATACTATACTTTACCTTTATATTATCTACTAGGTCGAACTACGCCTAGATAATTATAGAATCTTCTTACTTTACTCTCTAATAGTTATACTTATAATTAAGCTATATTTTAAGCTTAGAATAGCGTGTAACAAAGTAGTTTAGCTAGATTTAACTAATAGTATTCTTACTCTACTTAGTAAGTAGCTTATTAGCTATATCTTAAATAGTAGTAAGCTAGAGAGTAAATTCTCGCGTATCTAGGTTAAGTATATACTTAACTATTATCTACTCTTTATTCTTTATAAGCTTTATTAAATTAGGTGTCTTTTTACGTTATAGAGTAATTCTATTATGTTAACTATAAACTTTCTTCTACTCTACGTTATAGAGAGCTGTAGCGCGCTATAAGCTTAGCTCTAGGTTCTATTAAATAGTCTAGAGCGTAAGCTATATCTAGAATTTGTCTAAAGTTAATTAGACGTTTATAGAGAGTGTTATAATAGAAATAGTAGTATTTAGTAAAGACTTAGTATTTTTAGAGAGTTTAGTAATATAGAGAGTTTAGTAATAAAGTACGTTAGTTATTTAAAAAAAACGAGTTAATTTTCGTTAATTTTTGTTACTAAAAGAAGGTAACTAGCTTACTTATATAACTAGCTTACTTATAAAGTACGTTAGTAAAATCTTAGATAGAATAGTATAAACTATTATAAAGTAACGTACTTTATTAGTAAACGCTCTATACTACTAAACGCTCTAAAAATACTAAGCTCTTACTAAATACTACTATCTTAATTATAAAGCTCTCTATAAATACCTAATTAACTTTAAACAAATTCTAAATATAGCTTACGCTTTAGGCTATTTAGTAAAACTTAGAGCTAAGCTTATAACGCGCTATAGCTCTCTATAACGTACTATAGAAGAAAGTTTACTATTAATATAATAAAGTAACTTAAAGACGTAAAAAGATATCTAATTTAATAAAGCTTACTATAAATAAAGAGTAGGTAATAATTAACTATATACTTAACCTAGACGCGCAAGAATTTACTCTCTAGCTTACTACTATTTAAGATATAGCTAATTAGCTACTTACTAAGTAGAGAAGAAAGATTATAGGTAAGAACTAGCTAAACTACTTTGTTACGCGCTATCTAGAGCTTAAAATATAACTTAATTATAGATATAACTATTAGAGAGTAAAGTAAGAAGATTCTATAATTATTTAGGCGTAGTTTAACCTAGTAGATAATATAAAGGCAAAGTATAGTATTACTAATAAAGATATATATAATTATAATAAATCTAGCTTTATAATAGAAATAATATTACCTTAGGTAGTAGTTACTAGCTCTAAGAAATAATTATAACTAAAAAGTTTTTAACTAGGTAATTATAAGTAGATTTTAGTAATTATAAGAGTAAGAGTAGTAGATAATATATAGGTTTTACTATTTCTTATTATTATAAGTAAGAACTACCTTTTAGCGTAGTATAAAGGTAGCTAGCTACTACGTAACTAGGTTATAGCTATCTCTAAAAGCGGCTAGATAATAAATAAAGTTAGTATTACGTAGTTAAAGTACTTTAACGCGTATACTAAGAGTTATGTTATAGATATATATTATCTACTAATTTTAGATAGCTATAAAAGCTATAGCTCTATTAAATTCTAATAGTACTATAAGAAGAATAAAATTATAGCTCTCTATATACTAGTATATTTATTATACCTTCTATAGCTACTTAACGTTAGCTACTTCTTACTATTAAAGGTAGTATATAGCTACTAAGTTAAGATTCTAATATATAGCTATATTAACTATATTATAAAAACTAAGTTTTTATCTACGTTTTATATAGCTTTTTACGCGTTAATTATAAATAATAATATTAGAGTAGAATTTAGAGATACTAGCTTAGTCTTATTTAACCTAGATTTAGTAGTATTAAAGCTTAAAGTTTAATTACGTATACTAATACTTTCTACTAATAATACTACTACCTAGAAGTATAAAATACCTAGTAATTCTACTAAATTAAAGTTATAATTAACTCTAATTTAGAGAAAAATTACGTAGTACCTTAATTTATTACTAACTTATATTATTAAGTTACTTAATTAGTTTAAGAAAGGTAATAAGCTAATAGCGTATTAGCTAGTACTTATAGAGTCTAAAGTTGCCTAGCTTTAAGTAGCTAATATATAGAAAAAGAAGCATAATTTACGTAAAAAAAAGTAAATTTAGAAAGGTAATACTCTTATAATTAAAGCTAGCTTATAGCTAGTTGCTTAAAGAGAGGCTGCGAATTAGAATAAGGGCAAGAAGTAGCGCGAAAAGGTAGTAGCACGCGATAGCTAGCTAGCTTAGCAACGCTATAAATGCTATAGTAAGCTAGAGCATAACGCGTAAACATACTAGGTAGTTAAAGATAATATAGCTAAGTTAGATAGCTTATCTAGATTTATCTTAAGTAGCTTAGAGTTAGAGTAATCTAAATAAAATAGTAGTATTTAGTAAGAGCTTAGTATTTTTAGAGCGTTTAGTAGTATAGAGCGTTTGCTAGTAAAGTATATTAAATAATATAGTAATATAATATATTATACTATAAGAAGTAGAAGACTTAGTAGACTATAGAAAATATCTATATAGATACTAAGACGCTAGCTACTATTATATAAGTAGTATTTAAACTTAAACCTATATTAGTACTATAATACTTATACTATACTAAGAGATAGTTCTTATCTATAATAATAAGAAATAGTAGAATTTATATATTATCTACTACTCTTACTATTATAATTACTAAAATCTACTTATAATTATTTAGCTAAAGACTCTTTAGTTATAATTATCTCTTAGAGCTAGTAACTACTATCTAAGGTAATATTATTTCTATTATAAAGCTAGATTTATTAAAATTATATATATTTTTATTAGTAATACTATACTTTACCTTTATATTATCTACTAGATTAAACTACGTTTAAATAATTATAGAATCTTTAACGTACTTTATTACTAAAAGCCTTATATTACCAAAAGCCCCACGATTTCTTAGCAAGGAAAATTAACGAATATTAACTCGTTTCTCTTAAATAACTAAGCGAAACCTTAATATTTTTCTATAAAAATTTATATATATATTTTTTAGAGTATATTACACCTTATACTAAAGTTGCACTAAGATATATTACGTAATAAAAAGCTATATGTATTTAGGTAACTTTTAAGAAAAATCTTGTTTACTTCTAGTTAGTACTATTATATCTCTATAATAATATATAAAACTTATAGTATATAGTATCTATAACGTAATAAAGGTTTCTAGAAAATTTCTATAGAGCTAGCTCTTCTAGGTATAGCGTAATAAGAGATAGAAGTTAGAAAAATTTCTTCTTAGAGCTTTCTTCTTCTAACTCTATATATATATAGTTAATCTAGCTATAAAAACTTATTATTTTATAAATTATAGTAGGCTTTAACTATATAGAGCTTATTAACTAATAATATACTAGCTTTAAGTAGTTATATAAAAGTAAAGTCTTTTTAGTAGTATAGTATAGAAAGATAGAAAGATACTAAAACTATTTTAAAATTATTACTTCTAAATATATAGAAGGCTTATAGTATATATAATCTTATAATATATAACTTTATATAGCTAGATTATTAATATATATATATAGTTAGAGAAGAAAACTCTAGAAAGGCTTTTTATAAACTTCTATCTCTTATTACGCTATACCTAGAAGAGCTAGCGCTATAGAAATTTTCTAGAAACCTTTATTACGTTATAGATACTATATACTATAAGTTTTATATATTATTGTAGAGATATAATAGTACTAACTAGAAGTAAACTAGATTTTTCTTAAAAGTTACCTAAATACGTATAGCTTTTTTATTACGTAATATGTCTTAGTGCAACTTTAGTATAAGGTGTAATATACTCTAAAGAATATATATATAAATTTTTATAGAAAAATATTAAAGTTTCGCTTAGTTATTTAAGAGAAACGAGTTAATATTCGTTAATTTTCCTTGCTAAGAAATCGTGGGGCTTTCGGTAATATAAGGCTTTCGGTAATAAAGTACGTTATACTTTACTCTCTAATAGTTATACTTATAATTAAGCTATATTTTAAGCTTAGAATAGTATATAATAAAGTAGTTTAGCTAGATCTAACTAATAGCGTTTCTATCTTACTTAGTAAGTAGCTTATTAGCTATATTTTAAATAGTAGTAAGCTAGAGAGTAAATTTTTATACGTCTAGGTAAAGTATATACTTAACTATTACCTACTCTTTATTCTTTATAAGCTTTGTTAAATTAGATATCTTTTTACGTTATAGAGTAATTCTATTATATTAACTATAAACTTTCTTCTATAGTACGTTATAGAGAGCTATAGCGCGTTATAAGCTTAGCTCTAGATTCTATTAAATAGCCTAAAGTATAAGCTATATTTAGAATTTATCTAAAGTTAATTAGGCGTTTATAGAGAGCTTTATAATAGAGGTAGTAGTATTTAGTAAGAGCTTAGCATTTTTAGAGCTTTTAGTAATATAAGGCTTTCGCTAATAAAGTACGTTAGACTTCTCGTCGAGAAGCGTATTAACGCTATGCCTACGCTCTTTGTAGCTTCGCCTGCCTACCTTTTATAAGCTAATAGGTTTCTAAATAAGTACTATTACTCGCTCTTAACTAGAGCATTTAATATTAAAAGACCTGCTTTCTAATAATAAGGTGCGTTTTCTAAAAGATAGATAGGTAGAATCTAAATATTTACAGTACGTCGAAGAGCTTAAATAGGAAATTCTAAATGTAGATAAGAAGTTGCGGAGAAACCTTAAAAAGCTTTTAAAATCTTGCACGCCTCTTAAGCCGCCCAGAAATAAAGATCCCAATGATGAGGCGGCCAGGCTACGGCTATTATGGAAAATAGAAGCGAAAGATGTTACTCTCCCTTCCACGATTGCAGACGCCTTTAAGCAATAGAAGGCGGACGCTTTAGCGTTCTTACGACGCGATTACTTTCTGGTTCCTGTACGCCCTAGCTAACATTATAAATACGCTCGCAACGTAAATGCCTCTGTTGCATCCAATAGAATATTGTGGAGGTTTGTAACGACTGCTTATCATGACATTCTTTCCACGCTCTCTCAATTAAGTCGGAACTCTGTAACGAAAGAAGGAATTTCATTCGCTGTTGCTGTCATTGTTGGTGTCATATGTAAATCAGGGCCGTATGATCCTGAAATTGTGAAGAAGAATGTGGTCAGTTGGACGAAAGAAGGCAGAAGACTCCGTTTCCTTGCCGATGAAATGGGCAAGGAGCACATATACCCATCGAGCTAATTCTGGACCGGTCGCGACTAGAACGAACGAATAATGGCACTGAATCAACATGGCGTAGACCGCAATACTGCCCCAGAGTAGCGTCAACCACAGGAGTGAGGACTAGTCTACAGGTTAGTCGGTGTTTTACGAATTGCTGGCGTACATACCAAATATAAGTCAAAATGATCGGAGTATCGAAGAAGAAACATCTCGATAGCCTGGTAGCACTCGTTAGTGGGCTTCTTTCAGGGAGATTGCAAGCGCACTGACATAGAATGTAGCTATCAGTACAGCGACAGCTTGGTTCTTTATCGATTGTCTGCGAGGAATCCTTTGAGTTTTGCCGAGGGGTACGATAATCAGCGGTAGGGTGAATATGAGGCAGAAGTAATTGATTTCTAGCAGATGCATTTTCGTGATCGCAAAGTCTAGATCGTGATTCGAAGAAAGCCGAAAGGTAATAATGATGTATAGGACTGAGGGGCAAAGAGGCACCGTGCGGACAGGCAACCGCGACTGCCGCCACAAAGGCGGTATTGGAAGCAGACCTCTCTTCTGCATCGATGCCGTACATATCCGAATTCGATCTCCTGCATGTCCTATGACGTTATGTCTCGCTATCGAAGACTTTAACGTCCTGCAAAGAATTAAAATCAATCTGTTTTGAGGATCTGTAGACACAGTTTGCGATTGCTTGACAGAGCTATGGAACGCCTCTAGAGAACAGCTCTATTAAGCCACACGTCTAGTCCTGCTTCCCTTCTTCGCTGGACTTGGAGGGTGAAGGTAGATTATAGTGTTGAATGACATTCAAAAACACTTTAGTAACGCTGCCCTTGGCCGTGACCTCGCAGAATTCACAGTCTAGTCCTTTAGCTACCATCCTTCCCTTCTTAGTGGTGACCTTGCGCTCGTCAATCCTGTTAGACTTGGTACCAACCACGACGACAGAAGGCAGCGGAGGGGCTATTGAGGTGGAATTCAAGCTACCGCCCTCAATTGCGACTCTCGCCTCATGTATCTTAGGAAACAGAACTGGTATTTTCTTGAGCGACGACTGATTACAGGTGTCGTAGACTAGAAGAAAACTGTTACTATCTCTTATTGTATTATCCCTGTACGCGTCCTCGCTCCCTATGTTGGTGATCTTCACAGTATATGTCCAGAGTCCGAGTGTTAACTTTGAGTCTTCGGTCGAGTCTTTTGCGGTACACTTGTATTCCTCGATGAATTCATCTTTGGTGAACTGGGGACTGTTAGACAATACTTTAGGTAGTGAGGAATGGACTCCTCAAGTGCGTACCTTCTTTATTAACGCTGTCTTTCCTACTCCACATTGACCTATCACCACCAATCTGAAATCAATCTTCTCCTGTACCCGCGACGCACCGCGAGCCATCTTTTGGAAAGGTGGCGACCTCGACTGATAAGTTGCTCAGCAGTTGAAGTATACAAAGGGGGTGTAGTGGTGCGAGGTGATTGAAAAAGGGAATGCTGCTACATGTTCGACACAGAAAAGAGCACAGGGACTTGAGCCGAAAGATGCGTTCGACGCCTCTATTCCGGCGTGATTCGGCCGTGAATGTGCATTCGTCGACGCCACCAAAGGGTTCCCAATCGCAGGGGCCTCGCGTTCGGTTAGGAGACGGAAGGGATAGCATGGCGAAGAAGACACGGCTGGGTTACGCCGTGGAGGGGGAGACCGAAGGAGGAAGAATAAGCGGCTCGGGCGGTCAAAGATCTCCGCTGAATGCCTTGAGATGCGGGTGATATTATGCATAATTCAGGAAGTATGCACCGGTGAAAGTGGGGTCTCTCGTCTATCCTTTCCGATGTTCTGTTATTGGATGGAGGTATAACTAGTTAATGAGCGGGAGTGGACGCCCCCAGCCCTCGATCCCGATTGATGGTACTGTCCGCACACAGTTAGCTGAAGGCAATCTCCCGGCTCAGTTGCCTAGACCGCCACATTTCATGCCATCCGGAGCCATTCCCAGGGAGCGTTGCACGTTCCAAAAAGGGCAGGACGTGTTGACTCGCTGGCAGGTTGTCTGCCACGTCCCTTGATTTGTGGGTCTGGAGCTCTGGGGTTCTGGGGGCACTTGGTCTGATTGCCCCCCTGACGAAACAGCACATCATCACGAAGACGGAGCGCTAAACAGGATACAGGTTCAGGTTTCAGGGTTTCTTGTGGTTCGCCCACCGGACGGGTAGGCATCAGGATCAATGGTTCCTTGACGTGCAACACTTGTATGCAGTAACGCGACGCTTGTGATACCCGTGGATCCCATATTGATTTATCTGCTCTGCTCTCGATGAATCGGTTTCAGAATGATCATAACTTCGTGCCTAGCAATATCGCACCCTTTGGTGAAGCAGCCAAAACTGCGTCTGCCGAATATCGACTTCAGGAGAATCGAGAAGATTGCAAATGACTTCAACGGTACTGCTCGATGCCTGGACTAGTTCTGTTTCTGTCATCTTGCTATTCTTATCTTGCCATTGCATATTCGCCCGTGTTGGATAACTCGGTGGGACAATTTTGGCCCCCACAGCACACTCGGCCGGAAACTTTGCCGAGCTTATCAGCTTACTAGCCAAGGATTGACCTCACGTGCCTGAACCTTGGAGCCTACGAAGCTCACGGAGCGCCCTGAGTGAATCAGACGCACACTTTTGATGCACAGTGTCTACGCCACATCCATGACGACCATCAAAGCTCGAACCAAGGCTGAGGCAGTGAGGGCTCACGCTGGCCATTCAAGTAATCAGTGGAAACAATTCATGGTAATGGAGTGTTTCGGATGCATCTACTAGCATTAACCGTCCTTAGAAATTTACGAGGCAAGCGGCTGAAAGACTTCTTATAAATGCACCTACGGCTACTTGGATTGATATTAAGGATGCGGATCAAAACCTAGTGCTAGAGGCGGTCAACGTTCAACTACAAGAGAACGAGATTCCCCTCGTCACTCTCGAGATCCTTGCTTGGCGCATGCCGAGGGCAATGGGAGAACTCCGAAAACCAAGTGGTATTGCATTAGCTATGTATTGTGGAGGCGGAATTATGCTGATCGACGAGCAGAAACATCCTCTCGAGCCGAATCAAGCCAGGTGATGTCACCATCGAATGACACACCGGTCCGAACTTCGTACTACGATCCTGCGAGGGATACATGAAAGAATTGGCGGGCTGCAAGAATGTGCATAGGCGCGCTCTGGGGGTAATCTAGCCGTTCGCTTGTCCAATGAAGCCATTCTTCACTTAGTTTATCCCTGATCATGCATCAGTGTGGAGACGCGTCACGATGCCTCAGCTCATGCTAGCTACATGATTCGGCCTGCATTGACCGTTTTGAGAATACTGCTAGAACCGGGCGCCTTTGCTATAGTGGATCATGATGTTCAGCCGCCTTGGACCGGTGACGAGCGGTCTCGGAGCGCTTCACAAGGAGCCAACGGGCTGTCTTTTCAACCCTCCTTCTTTGAGATCACTGTTTTCTCGCGTTATCACGGTCACATTTACTTGACCAACCAAAGCTGTCCAAACCCCCATACAGCAGTCAACGAAGCAGGAGGAGCCCCCTATTCCGACATTTCAAAGCGCGGCACCTCAACACACAGAGAGAGATGTGCAGTCCTCATAGGGCTCCACGAAGAGAATCTATCATAGAATATGGACAGACTAGTATCAGAAACATGGAGGCTAGTTGCCTTTCTCTGTGCGAACAATTTCTTCTAACTCCTACAGTACGCACAAGGACGATGAACATGAGTTCAATGTGGAGGATTTTGCGAGGACGCTGTTGAAGGGGCTACAAGGTCCTAAATGCGAGAGATGCAGGAGTCACAACGTAATTTGAACGATAGCCGCTCCTTGAACCCTTTACTCACGGAAGAACAGGTTCGATACCTCGATTTCAAGAACGGCCACTGCTCGAATTGCAGGATACATGGCCTCCCCTGCTCACACATGAACAAGATATACACTGAGGTGGCTGCGAACTACTCCTCAGACCGGATCACAGTCGCGCAGATCGACCCGGCAGCAAACGAGATCTTCGAGCCCAATGGCCAAAACACACAAAGCCGTGCTCCACCGTTATGGGAGGTGCCATTGTTTCCAAGCAGAGCAGCTAGCGCACGCGAATGCGAACACCCCTCCGCAGAGTCGTCGAGGTCTCTCACCTTTATGCCCGGTGACACTGAGGGAGGCTTCGAGCCAGGTAGTCAAAAGCCAGCTAATTCTAATGCTGCTACTGGCATATACACTTGCATCTATCCCGGCTGCACCCTGCGTTTTAAGACTCCACAGGAAATGAAGAGGCATAAGCGCGATTGTTTGAACAAACCCATGGAGCAAACCTCGCAAACTGCTTTTCAATGCATGCACAAAGACCCCTAACCAGCAACGTGTGCAACTCTATGTTCTCCCGGCCCTATGACCTCACAAGACATGAACGCTCTGTTCACGACCCGTGCAAAGAACCGATTCGATCCGTGCTATGCTTTAAAAATTTCTCACGCAACGACGCACTATCCCGCCATATGGTAAGAGCGCTAGAATTCTCAAGGTCAGCGGAGCCTTGCTAAAGTTTTGTAGAAAAATGTGCATGGCCAAGTTGCAAGATAAAGCGCGAGCATGATTTCGGGACAGATGAGCGAGGGAGGCGGGACGGGGCGGGGCGGAGCATAGTCGGCCTGGACATTGGAAAAGTTGCCACACATTGTTGGAAGGAAGGGACGTGGATGGCTGGAACAAGGTAGTCATTTATTTCTTCAAGTTTGTCTGGGAACAGATGAACATTAGAACTTCGTATTCACGATTGTGTGCTTCGACGATCAATCCTCTCTCATTCAACGCCGCATAGTAGATACGAATGACAACTCATCAAAGACGGAAACATTTTTTAATTGTGTTCACTATCCAGTTGATCGCTATCGCGCCTATGTCACATCTTTCAATCGCCGTTTTTTATCCGATTGCTGTCTGCTGTCGTAGATGTGGCGCGACGTGTTGATCGGCCTTTGGAGTTGCCAGTTGACGATGTTGCCGTCTTACGCTTGGTGGCGCCCTGATCTGGGGTATTCCGCATCTGCGCAGCTATTCTCTCACTTATGACGGTGAGAAGCGAGCAGGAGTAGGAGAATGCAGCGGAGCAGCGAAAGATTGATATGTAGGAAGATGACGAAAAGAAGATGGCGGGCAAGGATGGGCGGCCGCGCACTTGGCCACAGAAGGCTAGCTTATCCTTGGCGGCTGCCTAAACTGCCCGCCGACCCATAGCCAATCGTCCACACTCCGAAGCGCTTCCCAGCCGCCCTCCTCGCAAAGACCGAGTTGCAGATGTTCCATCCTTCTGCCCTTGCGGCTGGGAACTTTTTTACAGTGCAGTCAAATCCAGATTCTGCTGTACGTTGGATTCAGACGAGCAGAGATCATTTCTGTCCGAATGCCAACAGCCAAACATCGTACGGTACATATCAGCGCAAGGTTTCGGAGGAGAGCACCTTGAAATCTTTACGGAACTCAAAGAGGGCAACATTCATGACCTGATCCAGAAAGATCTCTTTATAAGAGACAATGATTCGGCAACGTCTCTTCTCCATCACATGCTCCAAGCGCTCGATTACCTTGCATTCAAAGGCCTTGTCCATAGGGATATCAAGCCTGCGAATATTCCCTACGCACCTCTACCAACCGGCGGCTACACCTTTCAACTCACGGACTTTGGCCTTTGTAATGCTATTACTGGCGCCCAATCATGCGTTGGGTCTCCGATCTTTATGGCCCCCGATGTGTTGTGCAACTCAGGAGTCTCACAAACATCGATGATAGATGTTTGGTCCCTCTTTGTCACTCTGGCTTACGCATTGAACATGGATGGGTTCCGGGGGAAGCCGTTGAACACGAATGAGTTGAAGGTCAGGGCGGTACAGGAGGCTGCGAATACCTGCCACCCCATCCGAGACATGGCGACCGTCGATCCTACTAGACGAGCCTCGGCAGCAGAGATGCTGGATAAGCTCTTCAACGGAGAAGGTCGTTCAACTCCACGTAATCAGAAATTGAAAAGCGCTCCTGGAGAAGACAAGGGTGCAACTGCACCGCAGAAAGAGCGAAAACGCGGAATCGCGGAGAGAGTTGCTCAGAAGGGCCACGGTCAAGCGCTCAATAGCCTTGTGACCGCAGAGAAACGTGGAATGCCTGGTGCATTTCCAGACGATATCGCTGCGGCTTTGGGTGGAGTGCGGGGTCGGCCTAAGTTTACCTAATTTTCATCTGTCTCGACCTAGGTTGTGAGCTTTGGGCTATGTTCGACGCCATCACGTCCTTGAAATCTGCATTTTTCTCTAAAGTTGGCTGGCTCGCCCCAGATCATGTTCCACGACAACCTCTCTATGTCAATCTACCGTCATTCACTCCGCCTCGCCTACCTCAACTTGTCCCGTAAACGTACCCCGCACTATTCATACCACAATCGCTAGGAACCTCCGTCGACTGACTGCTCAGCGATCCTTACATATGCTTGCCGGGCCAGTCGGCTCCACCATCTCAACCTATTCTCTTGCCCAACATAAAATTACAAGAACGGCATTAGGAGCGGGTACCAGTCCACTCAATCCGCTGACCACTTTTAAAGATTCGCAAATTCTTCCAGTTTCTTGACAAGAGTAGGGCCTGCCTAAAGCTGGAATTCATCGTGCTAAGCTCAGACAAGACAGGTTGAAAATGGAAACCGCCGTAATGGTTTACGGTCGTTCAGCGGGAACGTAGTGCGTGGTCGAGAGGACCCATCTGAGTTGGTTCAGTTGACTTGCACTCTTTAAAAGAGCGACTCACATACCTTCGTATTGTTCAACACCTCGTCCATAGAGCTGAACTCAACGTTCCAGCATCTTGTCATTACCGATCCTAAGATTGTACCGTCGTGGATTTTAGGGAATTCTCTTGAACGGAACAAGAGCTCCACTTCAGAATCGGGCTTGTCGTCATATAGTGGGCGACCTGTCACTATTTTAAATAGGGTAGAGCCGAAGGCGAATATCCTAGTCCCCTTTGTAATAACGACGTCTTCTAATTCAGGTGAGGAATCTGAGACAGGGAGCTAATGAGTCGTGCTGTAGCAGATAGTAGCTAGAGAGTCGTTAATAGATAATTTGGCAAAATCTCCTAGCTTGAGATTTAGCTCCCTGTTAAGAAAGAAATTGCTGTAGTTAATGTCCCCATAAAGAACAGTATTCGCGTGGCAGAATGCCAATGCCTGCGCTGCTTGCCGAGCCTAGCGTATTAGCAGTGTTGCTTGGTAGGCCTACCTTGCGTAGGTGCTCTTTTAAAGTCCTATTCTTAACGTATTCTAAAATTATTCCATCTTTAGAACTACTGTAGTAACGTAGTATTGTTAAGTAGGAGTTCTTATACAACGGTTCTAGCCGTTCGTACACCTTAACTTCGACTAAGCATTAGGCGCGAGCATTAGGCTCGAAATGTAGGAATTTAATAACTCTTTAGGTATCTAGAACAAGAGCGATAACACTAGTCGTTTTAAGGCCTACAAGATTTCTAGAGTTAATACTAGGTAGAAGATAAGTAGCTATTGTAGTTTACTAGAGCTGTATAACTTAGAGAATAGTTAGTTAGGCTTAGCGTTATCGTAACACACCTATAAGCGCTTAAAGTATGCCGATCTACAAAGTAGGTTTAGTCTCTCGCTTAAAAGGTAGTATAAAGGTAACGAGAAAACGATGTAGACTTTGCTATTCTAAAACTTCGTCTAACAGCACGTGCAATCTTGGCGTTTAAAGCGCTAGCATTTAGTAGACTATTAAGCCGACAAATAGGCGCCGACGTTATTTCGCTTTTAAGATTCCTTCTAACTCTTTATGTTTAGCACAGCTACGCGTACAATCTTCTATCTTTTGCATGTAGCTAGGTTAGTTAGAAAAGCTAAACAGTAGAATAGCACTTTACTCTTAACTACTGCTCGTTAATAATACGGAAGACACTAATTAGACTACGATGTCTCTAGAGCGAAAAATCTATTCTTCTAAAGCCTCTCGCCTTCGTTCTAAGCATTGCCTGGCCCTAGTCGTTTCTTTTATCCCTTTAAGCTACCATGCTTATTACTCTACCTTTAAAATCACGTTGCTCTTTCTAGCGCCTTAATATTCTAAATTACGTTCTTAGTAGCCTTATATTCTTTCTACTAGCACTTTAACGTAATAGCGCTGTAAGTATATTTATCTTATAGAAACTATCTACTTATAAATCTCTTCTTTACTTTCTTATACTATTTCTCTTTACTATTAATAATGTTAGAAAATACTATATAGCCTATTATAATAAAGTAGATAGTATAGCCTAATATAAAAAGATTTATTTTTATATTTATATTATAAGAATTATCGCGAGAGTAGTAGAATCTATAGAGTTTACCGCTATAGCTATTAAGTAGTACCTCGCTAGTCTCTAATAACTACTTACCTTAGAAATTAGAAAGCTTAATATAGAAGGCCTTGTTAAGAAGAAGATTAGTAGGCTAGATGTTATAGTAAATAATATAGCGGCTATTATAAGTAGTACCTAGGCTGCTTTAATAGAGCCTAGACTAGGCTAGATTAGCCTAGTACTGCGTTAGCCTAGCCTAGACGAGGCTAGATTTACTTAGCGCGGTATTAGCTTACCTCGCCTACTCTTCTTAGATATAGTCGCGATCTCTTGCCTAGAGAAAAGAGTAGAGAATTATATTATAGAATACTCTAGAATTAACTACTTTTTACCTATGTGTTCTACTATTACCCTATTACTACTAGCTTAGTTTAAAGAATTATACGTAGATTCTTCTTTTATAATATAATTCTCTACTCTCTAAAGCCTAGATAGAGATAGTAAATATAAGAGTATTAGCGTTACAAGATCTAAAGAGCCTAGGCGAGTTCTTAGACTTACACACTCTAGGTTAAAACCTAACATATAAAATTAAATATAAAGTATAGCTATATCTAGCTATAACTCTCTAGAGTAATAAGCTTTTAGAGAAGGCCCTCTAGAACTAGATTAGAGAGCTAGAGGCAGAGCTTACCTACTAAGCACGCTACTAGACTCTCTAAAATTAGATCTAGTAGCTAGAGGCCTAGATTAAATAATATAACTTATACTCTTCTCTACTCTAATTAGTTACCTTACACTCTTAAAACAAGAAATAAGCTAGAGCTTCTATAGTAGCGCTAGCGCTACCTCTAACGTACCTTGTCTACTCTCTACTATTATAGTAACTTCTAAAGTTAGAGCCTCTACCTAAATATAAGAGAAAAATAAAAGAGAATTATAATAATTAGTAAAGAGAATATAAGAAATTTATTCTTAATTCTAACCTATTTCTAATAGCCTAAGATTAGGTTTAATAGGCTATATAATACCTAGATTATACCTCTCTTACGTATTAGAAGTAGGTCTAGCAAGTCTATCTCTAAACTAATATTACCTAGACCTTTATAAAACAAAAGATGCTAGAAATATTAGAGACTAACTAGAAAAGAAAGCAGAACGCTCGTGGTAGAATCGCGAGAGCTAAACAAGGCGAAAGAAGCCTATTAGAGCTTCTCTACTACCTAACTACCTAATAGAAGAAGATTAACCCTCTTATAGCCTTTAATAAGAGTAACCTAGAGTATATCTAGATATTCTTTAACGCTCTAGACTCTTAAGTCTAATTTAGGCTAGACTTAGTTCTAAAGACCTAGATAAGCCTTGTTAAGCTTAAGGCTAACGCATACTATTACTAGTAGATAATTAAGAAATAGAACTAGGCAAAAACTATTAGAAAACGCTCTTAAATAGAGAATGTGCTAAAAAGTAACCTACACCTCTATAAGCGCTCTACTACCCCCTCTACTAAGAACAATAAGAAGAAATAGACTATCTTTAAGCCTAGCTAGCCTAGTAAGAATAACTTTAAGGTAGCTAAGAATAACAAGGCTAAAGTAGAAGGTCTTTACTTTAAATACTACTAGAAGAGCTACATAAAGTAGAATTACCTCGTCTTTAAGATAAGGCTAACTAAGAAGAGAAAACCTAAGCTCTAAGGTAGAAGGTCTTTTATCTACTAGATAATATCTTGTATACTAGAGACTAAATTATTATAGCTATACTATAAAGAGGTACTTATACTCTTAATAGGCCTAGAAGTACCTTAATTATACTAGACTACGTAGTTCTAGGTATAGAGACTTCTATTCTCTACTAGGCGCTAGTAGATTATAGCGTAGAAGCTAACTTTATATTATACTCTCTTGCTTAAAAGGTAGGGCTATCTGTTAAGCTAAAACTAGGTCTAGCCTTCTAAGGCTTAAATAGAGAGAAGCTTAAGGTTCTAGGCTATACTACTAGTTAATATTAGGTAGTTAATAGTATAGAATAAATAAGATAGAGTTAAGATAGCTTTATAGTAGGCGTAATAGAAGAGTTTAATCTTATACTAGGTATGCTATAGCTAAGAACTTAGAACTCTAATCTAAACTTTATTAGGTTAACTCTATAGTTTACACGCAAAAAGCTCTATGCCTAGATTAACCTAGAGGCTCTATAATAAGTAGCGCGTAGCGCGCTCTACTCTAACTCTTATAGTTTTATACTATTTGTCTAGAAACAAGACTAGAAAGAGAAGAATAACTCTAAACTAAGACTAGAGTACTTCTCTAAGTATTTAGACGTCTTTTCTACTAATAATTTAGCTCTTCTTTCTAAGCATAGCCTCTATAAGCTTATAATAGACTTTATACTAGATAAATAACTACCTTATAGACCTCTCTATAGCCTCTTAGCTAAGAAGGCTAAGGTTCTAAGAGATTACCTTAAGATAAACCTTAAGAGAGAATAGATCTAGAAATCTATATTAGAAGCTAGAGCCTCTATTCTCTTTATTAAGAAAGTAAATAGAACTCTCTAGCTATATATAGACTATTAGAGTCTAAACGTAGTTACTCTAAAGAACTACTACTCTCTTCTACTAATCTAGAAAAGCCTAAACTATCTTAGAGAAGCTAAGATCTTCTTAAAACTAGACTTATAGAACGCGTACTACTATATATAGATTTAATAAAGTAGTAAATAGAAAACTACGTTTTAAATAGACTATAGGTACTTTAAATACGTAGTAATACTCTTTAGCCTTACTAACGCCTCTATAGTCTTCTAGAGCTATATTAATTTAGCCTTATCTAACTTACTTAATATTTATTATATTATCTATTTAGATAATATTTTTATTTACTTCTAAATAGAGAAGAAGTACGTTAAACATGTTAAACTAGTACTAGAATAACTCTAATAGTACTAGCTCTATATAAAACTATCTAAATATAAATTCTATACCTAACGCGTATCTTATCTAGAATTTATTATATTCTCTAAGAGTGTATATATAGAGAAGAACTAGGTCTAGACTATTTAAGGCTAGCTAATACTAAAATTAGTCTATAAGGTTTAAATCTTTATTAGCTTTATAAATTACTACTAGTAGTTTATTAAAGAGTTCTCTTAAATTACCGCCTCTCTTAATCTAGTTACCTAAGGCTTAGGTCTAGCTAAAGAGAGTATTAATAAAAAAAAGAGAAATTATAGAATATTAAGCTAAGTAAAAAGACTAAGGCTACGTTTAAAAAACTAAAAGAAAAGTTTATAAAGAGCTCTCTTCTAGTATACTTTAGCCTAGACTAGCCTATTTAAGTAGAGACTAACGCCTCTAGATACGTAATCTTAGGCATTCTAAGCTAGACTAGAATTAATCTCTAGAGAAAGAAATAGTAGTACCTAGTCGCGTTTTTTTCTAGAAAGATAATCTCTACTAAGTAGAATTATAACACCTATAATAGTAAACTACTTATAATTATAGAAGTCTTTAAGTATTAGAGGTATTATCTAGAAGAGATACTCTATAAGGTATAGCTTCTTACTAATTACGCTAATCTATAAGAATTTATAACTACTAAGGCTCTATCTAGACGCTAGGTATAGTAGGCTAAATAGCTTATAGCCTTTAACTTTAAGATTACGCATTAACTAGGTAGATTAAACCTAGCGAATAGACCTTCTAGAAGACTAGATTATAAATTCTAAGATTCTAAAGAAGAAGGTACTCTAAGTAGCTAGAGGCGTCTTTATAGAGAGCTACTACGTAAGCTTAACCTACTCTATAGAAAGAGTGTAGAGATAAGAGACACTAGGCTTAGTCTACTCTAGAATAGCCTAGACTACTATTAAGCAGCAGTTACTCTACAGAGTTAGACTCTAGAAAGAGCTATAACTATAGAACCTATAGAGAGCGCTAGAGACCTAGTAAACCTCTTAGTAAAGTTAATTACTAAGAGAATAGTAGACAACGCGTAGGCTAAGAGAGTTAAATTAGAGTAGTTAAGGCCCGCCTAATAGAGGGTACTCTAGATACTACGCTAGGCGAAAGTACAAGAGAGATTATTACTAGTTAAGAATAGACTTTATATCTCTAAGAGAGCTAGACTCTAGATACTAGAAGCTTGCTACAATAACCTATTAGTAGGTTATTTTAAGTTTAGTAGAACTCTTAACCTTATCTAACGTAAATTCTAGTAGCTAAAGGTCTAAAAATATATTAAGAACTATATAAGTACCTATTAGGCTTACTAAAGAGCTAAAACCTCTAGATATACCTAATATAGTTTACTTTAACTTCTACTTACTTTTAATAAACTATAGTAAGATATCTCTATAGATATAATTACTAAACTACCTCTAAGTATATATAATAAATAAGCTTTTAATAGTATTCTAGTAGTTATAGATAGATTCTCTAAGATAGTATACTATATACTAGTTAAGAGTAATCTAGATACTCTAGAGCTAGCTAAGGTTTTTATAAGAGAGATTATCTAACTCTATAGCCTTCTAAGGTTAATTATATTAGATTAGAGTAGTATATTTACATTAGTATACTAGAGCACGTTCGCCTAAGTTCTAGGCACGAAAAGGCTACTCTCTACTACCTTTTACCTATAGATAGATAGCTAAACTAAATAGCAGAATTAAACTCTAGAGTAGTACCTTTAAATATATTATAACTTTAAATAGAATAACTAGGCCTAGTAGTTATTAGAAGTAGAGTATACCTATAATAACTTAGTCTACTAGTTAACTTAAAGAGCTTCTTTTAAAGTAGTGTATAGGTAGACTCTACCTACTACTATTTAGATAGGTCTAAAGCTAAAGAGAGGCGACTCTATAAAGGTATTAGATTATAGCGCTAGACTACGCTAGATTATCTAAGAAGTACGCGCTTAACTAGAAAAGGCCTAAGTCTAGCAAGCATAATACTATAATACGAAACATAAGCTAAAGTAATATAAAGTTAGCTAACTTATATATCTAAACGTCTAAAATATAATAATAGAACGCCTAAAGAAGAAACTTAATAATAAATTTCTTAGACCTTACTAGATTATACATAAATATAGCACTTAAGCGTATAGACTTAACCTTCTAGATACTCTTAATATCTACCTAACCTTCTATATTAGCCTTCTAGAGCTAGCTCTCTTAGATTAGATTCTTTTAAGAGAATAACTAGCCTCTAGGTAAATACTACTCTAAATAGAGAACGTAGCGTACCTAGTAGACTATATTATAGAAAGAAAAAGAGTAGATAACTAGTAGCTATATAGAATACGCTAGAGAGAATAGAATAAGTTAGTAAATAAGTAGTACCTAGTAGAAGATATATCTAAAGAGGTTCTAAATAAATTCTACTAAGAATTAGAACTAATAGAACAAAAGACTTATAGTTAAGCTTCTAAAAAGAAAAGATAAAATTAATATAGCTAAATAGAACAGAACTAGAAATATCTTAGCTAATCTAGGCTAAACTAGACTAGATAAAAAGTAGTAAAGCTCTAAGAGGCTAGATAAGCCTATATAAGTTAGACTAAATCTAATATTAAATTCTAATATTTTAAAAAAATTCTTTTAAAAAAATATTTTTACTAAGTTATAATTTTCTAAAACGTTAGTAAATTCTAGAAATAATTCTTATTCTAAGAACTACTCTAGACTAGGCTAGATTAGGCTAGATCTACCTAGAGCTCTCTAAAAAACGCTAAAAATATAAGAACTAGGTATACTATAGCTAAAGCTCTATAAAGACACCTAATTTAAGAAAAAGAGACCTCTACCTACCTAACTAAGACTCTTAACTCTAGATTACCTCTAAGAGGCCTAGATTTACTAAACCTACTTGTCTAGATACTTTTTATTCTAGTCTAGCTACTTAGCATTCTAGCTCTAGATAAAGTTATTTTATAGACTCTACCTTTTTCTTATTATAGCTAGAACGTGCTAGATAAAAAAGTTAACGTGTTCTTAAAGGAGAGCAACCTTAGCCTAGAGGGCTAGAATTCTCTCTAAGCTAGAGATAGCCTAGATTAGGTTAGAACAACCTAGATTAGTATAGAGTAGATACTTACCTAACAAATCTACTTTAGTAAGGTAGCTAGAGGTAAGTTCTTAAGCAGCTTTACTAGACTAGCTAAGTAACTCTTCTTCTTCTTCTCTATTATACTAAGAACGCTAGTATTAATAAAACAAGACAAGTCTAAATATAGTAGAGTTAGAGAATTATAGGTAAGCTTATTCTTAGTAAGCCTAGCCTAGATTAGCCTAGATCTCTCTAGGTTACACCTAGCTATACTTACTTAAGGTGCTTGTCTATAACCTACTCTAGCTTAGCCTTAAAGCTAGCCTAGGCGGTAGGCTTAAGAGATTTAAGGTTAAGAACTCTAGTCGCGTAGTTTGTTAGCAAGACTCGCTCTAATAAAGAAATTAGTAGCTTAGCAACCTTCTTAGAAACCTAGAAGGCCTAGATTAGCCTAGATTAGGCTAGACTATATACCTAGTAGCAATCTCTACCTTTCTTAAAGTAGTTGCTATACTTAAGCAAGAGATTAGTCTCTTTCTTATTAATCTACTCTAATAAGATATAGACCTTATAGCTCTATAGGCCTACGTTCTTCTTAATAAAGAATTAGTATATAGGTACTACGTTCTACTTATCTAAGAATATAGTAGTTAAGGTCTTATTAAAGTAGGTTACGTAACTATTAGCTAAGTACCTTGCGCGCGTATACGCGTTGTCTAGACAAGTCTTATAATAATTAGCTAGACCTATAGTAGACGCGGCTAGAGAGAGCTAGAGAGCTCTAGAAAGAGCTAGATTAGAATTAAGAAGGCTAGATAGGGCCGCGAAGAGTAAGAGTAGGCGTTAATAAGAATAGAGTAGAGCTAAAAAACTATAGAAGAGTTAGATTAGCCTAGACTAGCCTAGATTAGGCTTGCCTAAATCTTAGCTAAAGTTTAGAAAAACTTACTAATTAGCAGGGAGAGAAAGAAAAGAAGAAGAATAGAGTAGAAAGATTTAGCTAAGATTTTAGGTTTTTATACCCCTAAACTCTAACGCTAGCTAAATTGCTAGGTGTATAGACTACCTTAGTAAGTATATAGACTACTCTAAAGAAGAATTTTTTACGCTTTAACTTAGGCTAAGTCTTTCTAAGAAGAGACTCTCTATTACGAGTAGTACCTAGGCTGCTTTAACAGGGCCTAGACTAGGCTAGATTAGCCTAGTACCGCGTTAGCCTAGCCTGGACGGGGCTAGATTTGCTTAGCGCGGTGTTAGCTTACCCCGCCCGCTCTTCTTAGATATAGTCGCGATTTCCCGCCTAGAGAGAAGAGTAGAGGATTGTATTATAGGATACTCTAGAATTAACTACTTTTTACTCGTATGTTCTACTGTTACCCTGTTGCTACTAGCTTAGTTTAAAGGATTATACGTAGATTCTTCTTTTACAGCGGCTATAAATCCATGCGACTGCTTTAGCAGCCTCGCGGTACTAAGCTAGGCGCAGCTTAAGCGAAGGGTTTAGTTTGCTAGATTCTAGCAGGTAGTAGGCGACGGTTCCGTTCACCGCCTGTTCTAGGCATAGGCTGGCCTTAGAGAAGCCCTTAAACCCTATAACCCGCTTATGTTGCCCAACAACCTTAAGAAGCTTACTCTCTACTTCCAGGCGGGTTATATCTTCGCCTGGGGCACGAGGATATTTTAAGACAGTTAAGTCGTCTACCTCGCTAATAAATGCGCTGCTTCCCGTCGCAAGAAATCGCTTCACGCTAGGAGGACAGTAAACCTGGTAAAAATGAACAGTTCCTCCTATTTCGTCCATGGTAAAGTTAGAATGGTCTAAAGATATTGGTGAAGTCGTGGAAGCTTGCCGGTAGAGATCTCTGCGGTTGAAGTACGTCGATTTAGGCTTGGGTTATAATTTTGGCCGTGCGCCCGGGAGGTCTGTGTTTTAAAAGGCCGACATGGCCAGGCTACGGCAGCCAATCAGCGATGTGCACAGCGGAACAAGGTTTACACCTTCACAACATAAATTACCCGCATTCGGGGATAGAACTCGATGAGCCGAGAGAGATACAATCAATGTAGTGCATATTAAAGGGGTTCCCAGTCCCAGGCCGTGCTCTTCACACCAACCACGTCCTATCCGTCACATTCGCTCCTTCCTAAACTGGTTCGATGTCGAGATGGTAGTACGAAGGTCGCATCCCCTAATGGCTGGGGCCACTTCCTTTAGAAATTCTCAGCGTGGAAACGTAGGATTTACCAGAATGGGCTACATACCACAGAAGGTATCTAACACTTCGGGCAAATATTCCCCGGTGTCCTAACCGTCGAGCTGGCGAGGTGTACGTCCTTGTATCCCGTGCAGTTTGGGCCTCCACGATCACCGCAGTGGACGAATGAGGTATCTTGTGTCTTATGCTTCGGAGTTGCGGTACAGTTTGAAAATATCCTACGTACGATGCGGCGATCGCATGTACAAGGCATAGTGATGTGTGTTGTCTGATATTCGGATCGAGATGGGACGAAATTTCACGGAGCCAGGATTTACTCCAAGGAGTAAAGGTTCTGGGAAGGAGTCTATATTTCATCGCAATAGGTGACTACGAAGCGTCTATATCCATTTGCGTCAATCAAGGAGCGGCTTGGATGCAGTGCTATCCTAGTCAATCTGGTGAGAACTGACGTGTTCCATCCGGTGAGAATCTGCGTGATGACCTGCTCTTGTCTCCACTTGCAGGCAGGCTGGGATGCCACTACTTCAGCAGTATCCAACAGCGAAGGCTTTTGTTCTGGCTCCAGACGGATTAATATTTGAACGGTTGCTGCATGCAACCGTTTGCGTCGACGCCAGGTTATATCGCAGTCTGGACGCTGTCACGCAATCGCCAAGACTAAGCGCTTTAGGGTGAACAACTACCAAACCGTTAGTACGGGACCAGAAAAGATGATGCGAACTTACGGTTTGATGTTTCAATACCTGCTGAGTCCGTAGACTCTGGCCGAGTAGATGAGCTCTGCTCACCTGCAACTCTAGGTAGAGCGAAAAAGGTTGCAGGTCCTACAGTGGTTAACAGTCTTGTACCTTGTGTAAATATGGTAGACTCACCCATTTGGCTAGGTGGTTCACTTATTCTACCATGGCCTTGTAAGTTGCTCAACTGAAATGCTTCTACAGTTCCCTCTTCCCTGGCGACTCTGGGGCGCTTCCTTGTATGCTCTGGGCCGTCTGGACTGCGGTTCGTGCGGCAATGTTTTTGTACCAAGTCAGCGGTAGAAATGTCTACACAGGTCAGTTACAATTCGCGTTGGAGCAGCTGTTGAAGCATACCGCCTTTGCCTACTGCAACGATGTCCCCCGCAAGCTCATGATATGGCTCCGATTTTGCTGGAAGTCCATCGTCTTGAAGTTTCTTAGCCACTTTTTCGAAAGCGGTACCGCTCTTGCCTATATGGTTCTCCCAGCTAAACATCATATTAGCATACAAACCGCATGGCGTTCACGTATGACCTTACAGACTAGGGCCTCCACATTGGGGAAGGAAGGCTAAGACACCTAACCCTCTAAGTCGCTGTGCCAGATGGCAATATCTGCTCCCAGCAGCGACCATACGGTTCACTTCTTGAGCGAGTTCCTGAGATTGACGGTCAACGTGTAATTGAGCTTGGTGAAAGGCCTCAGCGACCGCCACAGATTCACCCTCTTTGCAGAGTTTGAAGGATAGTTCGGCGACAACTGCATTCGGCTTGTAGGCGACGAGGACGACGATGAGTGAGGACTGAGCGTGCGTGCTGCGCTGCCTGGCTTCCAGGTCATAGCGAATACTATTGAATGATGGCGGTCGACGTCGTTTCGTTTGAGGTACCCTTGGGCATGGACTACGAGCGCGTTTTAGGGACGGTCGAGGGTGGGCAGCGACTTGTTACTGTACAGTAGAGAGTTAGCCTTCGTCGCATTTTCGGCGCAATGGAACAGGGCTTGCCATGAGTTATCCTAGTGGACAGGCGTAGCTGACCAGCCCTCCCGCGACAAAGCCTCCCAGCGTCTTAAGTAACATTGCAGACGGCATCACCGTTGCGAACATTCCTGGATCTCGCTATCTCTCTCAGCTACCTCGCTATTTATTCGCCTGCGATCCTGCGTGCCTTTCTTATGCTGACAGCATCTCGGCACGGCGAGTATTTTCTTCCCCGTGTATTGTATCGGATCAACGGGGAACAAAAGGACTTCGTTTGCGTATTCCCTCCGTCCGCGTATACTCCTCCGTCATTGTCCACTTCAATGATGTTGATCACGAGTACCTCTGGGTTTGGATCACGAAATCCTAGCTTCTTCTCAAAGAGCGCCAGCGCCTGCACCTTATCCATCGGCTCCACGGAAACGATATCGCGCTGCTCCGTAGGGTTGCACATATTCGGAATATCTGGATTTTTTCTTAAATATTTGGTATATTGTATATATTTGGTATATTTGGTATATTGTATGTATACGTAGAGGTAATTACAGTAGCGACTCATGTCCTAACAAATCAGCCATTGCCTAGAAAACTTCGTGTGGTGCTCACCTTTAATGCCGCCAAGCAATCCGGTCAGTACGCCGCGTGGAGAACGTCCTTCGTAGATGCTCTTCCCAACATCTCGCACAACAAGGGTGAACGCGATTTCTTCGTCGGTGTGTATCTTGCTTGACCGGCGAGTCCGAACATGACCGTTTTGGAGGCGGCATCGATGCCTGAATGCTGCTTGAAGACCTCTTCCGCGTAATGGTCCGGCTGCTGCTCCTGCTCCTCCCCCTTCTTGCGCCCGAAGCACCCGACGTTGTTGAGCTTGTAACGGATTCAGGACGTATCGCTCGTCGTTGTAACGGATTCCGGCCGCCACTTGATCCTCCCACGACTCGATTCCCAGTATTCGTCCTTGTCGTCGACCGGGGGCGGAAGGTCGGCTAACTTGTCAACGAAGACGCCGGCGTGGAACACCCGTGTACGGTACGTTTGCGACGATGGTCTCTTGCTAGGACTAGGCGGTCAAGACCCTTAAAAGCGCGCGCAGCGTGTAACGCTGCGGCGCCCACGATCACTCGAGGATGTTTGCCAAAACCAGGCTTTTTCGCTGAACCATCGCACTCGCCCTTCCTGTCATGCCCGAGCATGACCTCCGCCTGCTCGCTCTCGATGGCGGTGGCGTCCGCGGCCATCTCGACGCTTCAGACCCGGAATCGTCGCCGAAACCTTCGGGATAAGAGAAGGCGTATAGCAGGACGTGCTAGTCGGAAATTGTAGCACTTGTGCGCAATATGTTGTTGGTTGTTTTGTAGGTGGAGCAGGCTTCGAGGTGCTGGCTGAAGATGCTGCGGAATGCAACCGATCAGCGGTGGTTATTAAGCCTTAGGTCGGGACGGAACAACTCCAAACTCCGATACCGCAACGCACTACAAGATGAACAAGACATTAAAATCTACTTAAATGGGGTCCCGCATCCTCTGCCATCCGCTCGCGCATTCATTCCGTCTCTTATGTCCTTGTATGCGATTTCCTCCGCATAGTTTTGATTGTGCTAACAGCCTCCGCTAGAGCTTTCTGCGCACGACAGTATACTACGCACTATTCCAACCATCCTCCTTCGCCATTCTCCTGTTTGACATGGAATACCGAACCGTACCCCTATATCTACCGAAAGGTGTCGATAAAGTCATTGGTTTTGGGTCGTCTAGCTTCATAGGCCGCGTCAATGATGACACCGTATTAAAATATCCGCGCATTGCAGGGGAACAATGGGACACTTTCGTTATCGAACAACGCATATACAAAGCCTTGGGCTCTCATCCCAGGATCCTCGCCTTCTATGGCTTAGACGAACGAGGTCTCAAGCTAGAGTACGCAACAAGAGGAACAGTGAGAAATCTCCTCCGCGATCCTAACCACGCTCGTTCTCTTGCATGTCGCGATCGAATTAAGTTGTGTCGACAAGCTGCGGAAGCTATTGCATACATTCATACGAAGAACGTCATTCATTGCGACATTAGCACTCGAAACTTTCTGCTGGATAAGAATCTGGACGTCAAGCTCTCTGACTTCCAAGGCATATACGTCGACCAAAACGGGGTCGTCTTTAATGGACACGCGCTGGAGAACGTCAAATCATATCTTCCTCGTCCATCTACTCACTCAAATGAAAAGTCCGACCTCTTTGCGCTTGGTTCCACCCTCTATGAAATCATGGTTGGTTATGAACCCTTTCCAGAGTTGGATGAGCTTGACGACGAGGAAGAAATCGAGAAGCGATACGCGGATGGACGATTCCCTGCGCTCGATGGAGTCATGGGTGGGCATATCATTCACAAATGCTGGTCACTTGCATACAATCAGGTCAATGAATGTGTTGAGGAACTCAAGGCTCTGGAGGATCGTCCGATTTCATAACTCCTCGTTCTTTTTCTACTGAGCATTGCGCCTGTACATCGACCCGAGAATGCCGACCCAGTAAGAGGCCGCCCGCTCGCTCACTGCATTCCCAACACGCCATCCCAGCAAGAGGCCGCCCGTAGCTCGTCACGTGGCGACGGCTCCACCGGATTGTCCGTGCCAAGCCGTTGTCTTCAGACACTTCATTCCACTATTCCAAAATACGCCGCATAGAAGTACAGCCTTGCGCAGCGTCCTAGAAGCAATGGCCGACGACACTACTGAGTAAGAATCTCATTTTTCCTCCTACTAAGACTTTGGAAGTTGACGATTTGCTTTCCCAAGTCAACCATCTGAACACCCCGCCTCTGTGATGGACTGGATCAAGAACGTCTCCGAAGCAGCCAAGGAGCGTGTCGTCGCTGTCTCCTCGGATGAACTACCGAACGACGTCAAAGAGTACATCATCGCCCATCCCTACCAGACAAGCTTCTATGTTGCTTCCGGTGTGGTCTTCTCCTATCCCGCACTTCTCTCTGGACCTCTGTTGGCTGCTTTCGGTTGGACGAGCGTAGGGCCGCGGGCCGGTAAGTTTAAGCCCTACGATGGTAGAAGCCAGTTTATCAGCTGATTGTCTATAGCTTCCATCGCTAGCGCTATTCAGACGGCGTCGACTCCAGCACACGGCTTCTTTGCCACAATGTAGAGTGCAGCTATGGGCGGTTATGGAGCTAGTGCGGTTGCTACTGGCACGAGGATTGGAGTTGGAGTTGGAGCATGGACTGCTAGTTAGACCACGCGTCCGACACCTGGATGGCTCTTTGCGTTCTCCGAGAATGGATTTTCCGACTCGTATATTAGCTTACAGTGGATCAAGCGTATATTTGACCCCGAGATCAAGGAGCGAGCTGATAAGAAACCAAGGGTGTTAACATCTCCTTTGGCTAGAGCTGTAGAAACACCCCTATGCCACTATGTGAGTAGAGCCACTTGGTTTTGGACGGGCTAATGATGAGTAGGTGCCATCAAACTAGTGCATCCTACATCACTGTCGTCAATGGGCTACCGAGAAGAAACACCACTGTAGTCGACGTGGACTGTCAGAGACCCAGCTGCCCAGCATCGAGCACAAATCCAGCGAACAATGGAGCCTTGAATGTGGAGGCCATGCTCGCGATGCGGCCTGCGAGAACAGCGGGAACGAGGATTGGAGGTGGCGGAGCTAGCTAGATGTATAACCTGAGTCATATTTTATGATGAAGCATAATCTGAAGATCGCACAAAGCAACCTCATCATTCTGCTTCGATGAAGTTGTCCAGTCTGGATTGCCAGATGTGATCAGATCTTGTCCGAAGGGCTTGCAAGCGCCCATGTCAATCAAAATCCACCTCCGCTCTACGCTGACCATGATGTTGTTCGGCCTGATATCGTTATGAGCGAGCCCGAGAGAGTGAAGATGCGCTACCGCCGACTTGATTTCGTCCTGGCCCGACACCAAGTCCAGATCGTAGCCGTTCCTCAGACACTCTTGCAGTGTGTAGGGGTGTTGTTCCAATGTCAGGCCGACGATACGGCCACGACAGACCTGGCAGCCGTAATATTGGACGATATTGGGATGGGGTCGGCTCGCTAGAAGCTCAAGTACTTCGAGTTCTTGTAGAAACAGATTTGCCAGCAGCCCAGAGCCCTGCAATGCATCAAGAGCAGAGAATGAAGGCCGCTTGATGAAGACACTACTGTCCACCGTCGTCATCGTTGCGATAGTGACGTGTGAAGGGTTGTTACCGAATATATAAGGCATCATAACTAAAGAGCAGAAGGATTGGACGATCCTTTTGCCCAATAGTTATGAGCCCGGAAATTCCGCACGAAAATTTTCACGACGCTATCGCTACTCCGCGAGTCATACCACACCCCACGTTCGAACCCCGCATCAACCACCACAAGCCCAGAGGCATGACCCAGAGAGGCATGGTCCAGAGGTAGCTGGCCTAATAAGAGGCAGCTTTCCACTCGCAACAGCGACCTACAAGCTGGGGGGGTGTGTTACCGAATATATAAGGCATCATAACTGAAGAGCAGAAGGATTGGACGATCCTTTTGCCCAATAAGGGTCCACCGGGTAAACGTCTTCGTCTGGAACTTGTTTCAAGCTCTCATTGACAATTTCCGGGGTAACCTTCCTCGTCGGCGATCGGCCATAATAGACGGTGTGGTCTTCAGTGACGAAGGCGAACGAAGCGTACTGGAATTCGCGTCTACTATCGTCGGAGAAGTGTGAGAAGAGACCAGATAAGTCTTGAGTAGATGTAACAAATGGTCTCTGGGTGAGGGCAGATGCGGTCGGGTTCGATTTCGATGCGGGTTCTCGGTGAGGAGGGTCCGATGCGAATTCGACCTGAAGGTTCGGCTCTAGGAGGGTTCGACTCGTATTCTCGGGGGAGTCCATGCTGGGAGGACACGGGCTCAACATGGAAGCCATGATGTTGATGATGGGACGTTGATAGGATGCGTAGATGGAAGAGGAAAGAGAGAATTGGGGACGGAATGGCCGTACCCAAAAGGGCTCGGGAGGCTGGGAACCGCGATAGTCAACAAGCCACAATCATATCCGGGGCACGGCATGAATTTCAGTCACGTGACTGATCGACTGTCTCCTATTGGTTCGATTGGCTGACAAATTTTCACGTGACTGAAATTCATGCCGTGCCCCGGAGGTAGACTTACCAGCCACAACTCAGCTTGGCTGATTTGAAATCATGTGGTCTTTATCACGTGGAATTAGTGGGTGGCGTTTCGCGCTAGACTAGGACTATCATCCTTTGATTAGGGGAGGTACCGATCGGAGTAGGCCGCGTGATCGTGATGGACGGGCTGGGGCGTGGAGCTGGAGTTTGTTGTTTAGTCAGCACGACAGCGCGGACCACGTGCATCGTCGGAGGGGTAAACGCTTCACTTCTTTACCACCACAATACAAACCTTCGTACACTCGTTGAAGTCCCATTCTAGAACATCAAAAAGGTTTCAGACTGTTCCCGCTCCTACGATTAATGGCACCTTTCACTCCAAAGCGCGAGCTGCTAATGGTGGGAATGGGCGCCAAAACTTATCGGATGGGCAACATTGTCAGGAAAGAATGTCATGTACTCGCTGATGACGAGTACATCACACAGCAAAACAGGGAGGCATGCACGACTGAAGCTGAAGTCTATTATATACTGGGAAGCCACCCTCTTATCGCCAACTGTCTGTCTATTGGACCCGAGAAAGAATATATCGAGCTCGAGTACTATCCGAACGGAAACCTGAAGGAGTACATCAATAAGAATCGCATTGAAGAGATGGATTTAAAACGTTGGGCGAGTCAAATGATTGGAAGTGTCGCATACATCCATTCCAAGGGAGTTAAGCATTCCGATTTCAGGCTGGACCAATGGCTGGTAGACAAAATGCTGAATGCGCGGCTCAGCGACTTCAATGCGGCCGGATTTGACGATCAGCCAGGCCTTGGACTAAGAGCAAGACGGGCCCTGGGGCTCGAGAGGCCAAGCTATTTCCTCCCTCGGGACGCCAACGAAAGCAATACGGTGGCGTCAGACTTATTCGCCTTTGGTTCTTCACTCTATGAGCTTGTAGCTGGTGAAGCTCCGTATGAAGATTTGGAAGGAGAGCTCATCCAGTCATTGTTTGAAGCGGGAGAGTTTCCGGAGACTGAGGGACTTCTATTTGGTCATATTATCAAAGGCTGCTGGACAGGAGTATATTCTTCGGCGGAAGACATTCCAAGACATTAAGATCACGTATGGAAGATAGAAAGGTGCAGGGTTACGGATTGACGCTTTGCAAGAACTAGTAAATGATGTCTCCATCCTAAGCAATATCCAGAAGCGGGACTTGATACAGTTGTTTCCAAATCCAGTTATCTCCCAGAGTCTCTCCCAGTACGCACTTTCTAGCGAACGACACCGACGACGACGAGGAGATGTCTCTTGTAATGTCGACTAGGACTCGAGTAGGACGTAAGCAGCGTCTGCTAGATAATGCATCTTCGAGTCAGCGGATAGCCATAATCAACTATATTCACGTACCTAGGCGGAGCTGGAGTGATCATGGCCTGGACGTGGACCTTCCCTTCTGGTAGATCCAGAATTGATCATTTGATACCTATGACAGGTTCGAATTCCACTCGCTGGTTTCTCATCGCATGGATCCGCAGTATACTTGATCTCATCGCATACGCCGATCTTGCAACCACCACCAACGTACAAGTACGTGGTCCTGTATTCTTTGCACATGTCCAATCCCTGTATGCCGGTTGCAGGATACCGCCGAAGGAAGGCTAAAGTGAAAGACGTCGGATAAATATTAATGTAGATGGAAGACTGTTGCTAAAGCGAAGAGCATTAGGATTCCTAAATATATGTACGGCAAACGCGGCTGCGGGGTAATAGATTCTGCGCCCGAAGCTCACGCAGAGCCTGGCCTTGGTTGGTTCCTTTAGGACCCTTGGCGTAGGCAGCAATCACACTTGTATGACCTTCAAACAGCAGAACAGATGGGTACCTGGCGTCGCGTGCGATGAAGCGCCAGCTGAGACTCAGTCAGGGCACCCAACCTTTCTCTCCACTCCAACAACATCACCACCACTGGCCGCGCCGAGTCCGCAGTCTACGAGATATGGCGCCAAATCTCACCGTCTCCCAGCGCCCGATGATTCACGATATGATCATAAGTAACGAGCTCAATGCTGCTCAAATCGCTAACGCAGCTGGCTGCAGTGTTCCGCCATCAAGTACATTCGCTCCAACCTGCGGAGCCGGGCGCACTTTCTGCGCGAAACGAGCTGTTCGATCCCGTCTGTTGTACCCTAAAATACACGCGCAAGAAGGATCCCATCCTGTGTGTACGCCGGCAGAATCTGGTATCGCTGCTCGCGTCGATACCTGGCTATCTGTACAGGCGTTGTTCCTAGAGGGGACCATCCGGTCCGCCTGATCCCGACTCGCTTGTCACACCCAGACTCATCCACATACACGAGGTGGTAGGAGCAAAATGACGACAGGTTGTGTAAGTAGTAGTCCCGGAGATCTGCGTTGCGTCCGCTGGCTACTCGGCGGCATACTTACCCTTCCTCCTGAAGTTCCGTCGATCCAGAGCCAGGGCATGCGCGAGGCATGTGTTCGCTTCCATGGAGGCCTGCTTGTAGGGGGACTTCATCTATCTCGTCAAGTCCCTTTCCTTTTCCTTCCCACGACCTTACTTTCTTTCTCGATCTTTCGATTGACACGGCACTCGTAGGACACGACTATGGAGGACAGTATGCACGACAGCTTTGACAGCAACAGACGCGGACAAGGAGAGAGTCCTCAGACAGGCACTTTCTGGGACCTTTGCGACGACACCTTGAACGACAGCGGAGCTGGCATCATAGAGCTGGAGAGCAATTCCTCCTTCGAGTTCAACGCGCTCACGGCTGCGGAAGAGACGGACATCGACGAGCTCCTGACTGAGGGAGGGGTGGATATGCAATCTGGTAACGTCCCGGCTCCAGTCGTGTTGACCGCAAAATAGCTAGGCTAACTATTTTTCCAGATGCCGATGCATGCTCTTCTTCGACTCCAAACCCTAGAGATAACTACATGTTGCCGGATATGGTTACTACTTCACGTAAACTAGTTATGTATATATATAGCTATATTCCTTATATTCTTAATTAATTAACTTATGTCTTAATACTCTACAATTTATCTAATAGTTATAAGTCTAGATTTGCCTACTATAGTAAATTAAACCTGCTAAGTTTATTTAATACAATTAGATAATAGAGTTACTAACTTATACACCTTATTATCGCTAATAGATTCTAGAGTTATTCTAGAAATACGCTGTACACGATTAAATTAGCTCTACGTACTATAATTTCTATAATAGAGAATACTATTACTATTACTAACGTTATAAAAGCTATTAAAATACTTAGTATACTATAGAATTAGCCTTACTAGAAGTTTCTTGTAAAGGAAAAGACTATATAATATAAAGTTTAGGCCTACTATAACCTAGATCTAAAAGAGATAGAACGTAAAAGAATTTAGAAGAAGCCTAAATACCTAACGCTATTAATAATTAAGTAAGAAGCTATAAAGATAAAGAACCTTAATACTAATAAAAAGTTAGAGTATTAGAACTAGAAAGAAAGGTATAAGAAGAACCTTAAGAAGCACCTTCTTATATAGAAAGGTCTAAGAAAAGTATTAGTATATATTACTATAATAATTAATACCTACCTTATACTATATATTATAGATAAAGATATAGCTTATAAAAGACTTATAAGCTTAAAGAAATAGATTACTATAACTAACGTATTATAATAAGACGTACTACTAGAATAATATAAAAAAGTCTAGAAGACCTAAAGAGGTAATAAACTAGATAACTAGCTTAATAAATAGATTTAGATTACTAACTATATAGCTAAACTTAATATACTAGACGTATAGAGTATATAAGCCTAGAGAGAGCTACTTAAGGCTTTTTAACTAATTAATAAAGCGTACTCTATACTTAGAATTACGCAGCTATTTATCTAGCTAGAAAATTAAGCTTCTATAGTTATAGACCTTATTATAGAATTTAGATAGCTATAAAGAGCTACTAAACCTATTATAGCTAGCCTAGAAACGTATATAACACTAGGTGTAGTACTATAATAATAGAACTAGAGCTAGAGACGTAGTAAGTTTTAAGAAGAGATACTAGAGTACTTCTATAGGCGTTACTACTAGTTTAGCAGGTGCTCTTACGTTAACCTAAAGATCTACCTAATAGGCTAGAAGCCTAACGTAGAAATTTAGGCTAAGTTTAATAAGAAAAAGAAGAAAAAGAAGTAGACTAAGAAGTTTAAATAAGCTACTAATTAGAGAACCTCTAAATAGTAAAATAAACCTATACTAAAAGCAAGTACTACTCTACTAAGCTTTAATAATAATAAGCTAATAAGTAGTACCTCTTCTACTAACTCTATATTCTACTTCTTTAGTATAATAGCTAAGGTTTTAGAAACTTAGAAAGTAGTTCTAATAGCTCTATACCTTATTAATAAGTAGATTTATAACTCTAGCTCTAATATTTACGTCTATAACTTAGAGAATTAGAGCTAGAAAAAGATAGTAGAAGCTAACTTAAACATTGTTATATACGCTAGAGAGTAAGCTATAAGAGTTAAGGCTTAGAGAGAGGTAATTCTCTAGACTAATACTCTATTAGAACTAACTCTAATACGCCTTACCTATATAGTATTAGTAGAGAGCTTCTTTATAAACGTTATAGAGCTTATACGCTCTTAAGATATTAGAATCTACTTTAACTCTAGTAGAGGCGTTCTGTATAAGAATAAGCCTAGTAATATAGTCTATAATTTAGAGTATAAATAGAAGTACTAGCTACTTAACGTAGATAAAAATAGCTACTCTAATCTATAGAAAATATTTACTATATTTATAATAGTATATTAACTATTAAAGAATTTATAACTAGTAATAATTACTACTAGAGCTAAGGTCTATTAACTATAGGTATATCTAAATAAGAAAGCTATTACGTACCTAGAAGAGGCTATTACTAGCTTTAAGCTTAAGAAGAATATACCTCTAGTTAACTAGAAGAACTATAACACCTATATATAGTTAAAAATAAATTATTAAGTTTTCTAGAAACCTAGATTAACGCCTATAAAGTATCTCTTCTACTAAATAGAGATAAATTTAGTTTAACTACTACTAATAGAAGAAACCTGTTTTAACAAAAATAAGTAGAGACTCTACGTAATTAATAAATTCTTAGGCTAGTATAAAGAACGTACGTTACCTATAAAAAGTAGAGTAGTATTAATACCTACTATATATAGAATAATTACTAAACTATAGCATTAATTTAAGTACTTAGTTATTATACTTAGAACTAATAATAAGAAGAGTTTTAGTAATAAGCTTACTAAAATCTATATTAAATTAGGTATTAAATATAAGCCTAGCTTACCTAAGACGTCTAAGTAGAATAGTTATATAAAGAAAGCTAGAAACGCGATAATTATAAAAAGCTAAGTAATAAGAATTATAGCTAGATTACCTAAAAAGCTAGCTTTAGAGCTATTTATTATAGCTATTTAGATTCTTAATACTACGCTAATTAAATTAAATAGCTAAAAAACTCTATATAAGATAGTAATAGATTATAAACTATTAGTAGCTTATTACGCTTCTATTAGCTATTAAGCATATATTTATAGAAAGAACCTTAAGAAAGCTAATAAACTAGAAGTACGTACTTATATTAGTTACCTACTAGAATAGAACTTCTTAAATATCTTTAGAATCTAGATACTCTTAAAGAATAAGGTTATCTAAACTTAAGATGTCTTATTTATACGTAATAAGCTATATAAGAATAATAGTAGTAAATATAGAAAGTCTCTAGTAGTTAATATAAGTAATATTAAGGTATATAATATCTCTTATAAAGAGCTTATAGTAGAGGTTAAAGATCTACTACTATAGAGCTAATTACGCCTATTTAATATAACTTTAGATAAATAGACGTTAATACTAGAGTAATATATACTAGCTAAAGAATTAGTAAAAGAAGACCTAGAAATATAAATCTAGAAGAAGTAATAATAAGCTAAGAAGCGTAATAAGTCTCTAAGAGGTTACTTAATTACTCTAGCGTTGTTAAGATACTCTACTCTACATAGTAAGAGCTTAAGAAGCGCGTTAAGAAAGACTAATCTCTCTAAGCTAAGCTTATCTACTATTTAAGCTAAATTGCTATAAAGACCTCTTAGAGCTATAGAAGACTCTAAATATATGCTAGATAGGTACTAGAATAATACTCTACTACGTTAAAACCTTAATTCTAAAGACCTAAGTAATATAATATAAAGTAGACGCTATAAATACTCTTTTCTAAGGCCTAAATATATAGCTAGCGTAATTAAAGCATAAAAGAAAGCTTAAATATTTAACTTAATACTATTAATAAACTTATATAACTACGTATTTATAGCTTTAGTAAGCTATATTAATAAACTAAGAGTTAATAGAGAGTCTATAAGATTAAAATACTACTATAATTAGATACTACCTCTACCTAAGTGTTATAAGAATATTAAAGGCTATATATTTAAAGCTAAGTTTAAAGAGACTATATAGAAGGAGTTTAGTAACTACTTTAAGAAAGAGTACTTTAAGAAGACGTTAGTAACGCTAGCGTTAACTATAGTAGAGTATCTTCTACTTATATAGGTATTATTATATAAATTTAATAAAGATAGATATCTACTTAAGTATAAAGCTTATCTAGTAGTTTAAAGAGACCTCTAAATATAATAGAGTAATACCTATACTACTACCTTAGTAGCAAGAACCTTTTAAGCTCTAGTAGCTATAGTAACCGCCTTTAGATTACTAATATATTAGTACAACGCTATAAATACCTTTCTAAACGTAAAGCTTCTATAGAAGCTCTACTACTATACTCTAGAAGGTTTTACTAGTTAGTTTAGCAAGCTTTTAGAGTTATATTAAGCTCTATATAGGCTAAAGAAAGCACCTCTACTATAGTATAAGAATCTTATAGAGACTCTTAAGAAGTTAGAACTTATTAAAATAAGTATTATACTATACCTATAGGCTAGTAATAAGCTTATAGTCTTCTTCTTTATTAATAATATTATTATACTTATCTATCTAGATAATATAAACGTTTACGTAGAGTTTAAACGCTACTTACTTAAAAAGTATAAGATTAGAAAGATAAGTTAACTTAATTAGTTTCTAGGTATACGAGTTGTAAGAGATATAGAAGTAGTGTTAACCTAGCTAATCTAGAATTTCTTTATTAATAAGGTTGCTAATAAGTTTAACCTACTTCTAAAACTAGGTACTAAGTATCTACAATACTCTATAAGAGAGAACGACCTTAAGAAATCTATAGAGGTACCTAATAGAGAGTAGATAAAGCTTTTCTAGTAGCTAGTTAGCTTACTAGTATATATTTTCTACTTTATACGTCTAGATATATTAAGAGCTTACTTAGTATTAGCTTAATACTTAATTAATCTAGGTTAATAATATCTTTACGCTACTATACACGTGTAGTAATACCTTATAGAGTTAAAAACTCTTACGCTTAAAGCGTTATAATACGCTATAAAGAAGAAACACTTCTAGAAGATAGATTTTAAAGAGCCTATCTTCTATAGAGCCTTAGATACTTTATTTAGTAATAACTTAGATACTAGAGTAAGCTTTAAAGGCTATATCTTTAAGCTATATAGATTACCTATAGATTAGAAAGCTATAAAATAATAAATAGTAACTAAATTAATAACTAAGGTAGAGCTTCTAGCGCTTTTAAAGATAGCTTTAGAAATAGAGTAGTAGAACCTACTTTTCTACTACCTAAAGCTAAACCTTAATATTAAACTAAAGCTTTAGTATAATAATTAGTAGACTATAGGTATAGTAACTAAGGCTATAGAGAAGCTTTAGATAAAGCTTAAACACGTTAACGTATACTAAATATAGCTTCGCTAGAAAGTTAAGAACTAAAGAATTAATATTAAATAAATTTCTATAGGTTAAATACTAGCTAATAGACTTATAAAGATTCTATTACCTTAAAAACACGCCTACTTTATTTAATAGCTAGGGCTTAAGAATATTTCTAGCAAGTTAAAGCTTTCGCTATTCTTAGTAAAGTAGTAGAAGCTATCTAAGAACCTCTTACGCTAGTACTAGATTAGATAATAAACCTAACCTAAGTAATATATACCTAATTCGCTAGTATTTTAGAATCTCTAAGATAACTATTTACTTTTATTTTACTTCTAGCTCTACTATAGAAGCGTCTACTATACTTATTTAACTATTTTCTTATAATTTTAACGTATATATATACTAGTTTTATACGTAATTCTATTATATCTTAACTAGCTACGTTTATTATAATCTATTAGATTAACTATAAAATTAATAGACTACGTTTATTATAATAAGCCTAGTCTTAATAAAATACGTAGTAACGTATTAATATCTACTTAATAATCTACTCTATAAAGTTACTATAAGCTATAAAGAGCTACGGTAACTATAAAAATACTCTAAAAGCTGTTAAATAAGGTATTTTTTCTTTTTACTCTCTGCTCTTAAGTTTAATTTACGCCTTTAATATTACTCTGTCTCTTTTTACTAACGTAGAAGCTATAGAAGTTAGTAGTAGAAGAGTGTTATACTATTACTTAAATACTTAAACGCTCTACTATTTAAACCTAACCTCTAGGTTCTATATTAGACTTTCTAATTAGAAATAGAGTTAACCTTATACACAAAGCTCTTACCTCTCTTAAGCATATACTCTTTCTACTTATTTTAAGTTCTCTACACTTTATAGAAGTAAACTAGTTTTTAAATCTTGTATATATACTATTTCTTTCTTAACTACTATTACCTAAAAGTTAACGTCCGCGGCCACGGCTAGGCGGGCTAAAGGTACAATAGTATGTGCCTTCTTTAACGTTGTCGAGGCTTTCGAGCTGTTTAGCGGAGCCTCTAGGGGTGAATAGAGCGACTTCACTTTTTGCTCCCAGGTTCGAGCCACCGCCCAGACAACGACGCGGTTCTTCTGCTTTCTGCACTTCTTTTTAACCCTACAGGGTCCTCTCACAAGGGGGGTGGCCCTCACAGAACACCACAGCACTGAGGGGTGTATTCACAGGAGACGATCATCGATTACCTTTTTGGGCATAGTCAAAAGCCTCACCTTCTCAGACAGCTTTCCGTATACACTCCAAGCTGGGGGGGTGTGTTGCCGGATATGGTTACTACTTCACGTGACCTGGTCATGTATATATATAGCCATATTTCTCGTATTCTCAATCAATTAACTCATGTCTCAATACTCTGCAATTCATCCAATACTACAGCATGGCGGAGCTGACCCCAGATCCGGCCCCGCACGAAGACATCCTTTTTCACGTATCGACCTAGTCGGGAAGAAAAACACACACACACACACATATATATATAAAAGAAAGAGGAAAGAGGAACAGCCAAAACACAACCAGAAGTCCCAGGCAAATCAGCACAGCTTAGCAGCCTCTGTGAGGAATTCCTCTTCGTTGATATCCCCAGCCTCCTGACTTTCCTTCAATGCCTGCACCTGATCAAAGGCGTCATCGTATTCCATCAACTGCTTCATCTTCTTCTTCACCAGCGCCTCCATCACCTCAGTGCGGAGGAATCTCTGGTTCAGTTGCTCAAACTTGTCAGCACCGAAATGGTCTCTCAGCTGCGCAAACGGGATGCTGTCGGGGTAGTTGAAGCCGGAGGACAGGAGGATGTGAAGCCACAGGGCGCCCGACGCGTGCGACCACTCAACCAGCGAGGACAGCTCCTTGGATTCATGTCCCCGCATCGCCGCCTCCTCTTCTTTCAGCACACGCTTGAAGATCTCGAGGCATCGGAGGAATCGCGCGAGGACCTCGGGTGCTTCCTTGTCCCTCTGGGCATCGTAGATGCTCAGCCGCGTCTGTAGTAACCACCACGGGGAGGCGAAGAGCTGGGCAGGCCCGGCATAAGACCACTCGAGATCCACAATCCCGACGATGGTCAGGTCGTCCCGGCTTCTGACGATGGCGTTGGCTAGGCCAAAGTCGTCGCACACGAGCTTGTACGGGCCCCAGTCGTACTCGGCATGAACGAAGCTGGGAATCAGGGACAGGACGGTGTTGAATGTGGTCAGCTTCCGCCTGCCCTCGTGTTCACCAGCAACCGAGTTTGCCTGGCGGGCAAGCTGCTCCCAATCCTGTCCGAAGACATACCGAAGGTACTCTACCGTATCCGAGAAGCGCAAAGAACGATCCCCTGTGAAAAGCGGATATTAGCCAGCGCATGGGAGGCATGGAGGTCTAGACAGAGGGCACGATGCCATACCGACTCCCCCCTGCTGAATGATTTCGTGAACCTTGAAAGTCAGAGGGCGTGCAGACGCCGGGAAACCGGTCACCGGGGTTGGCAGGCTGCCGATCGACTCAAAGTCGAGACGGAAAAGCTGGAGAAAGATGCGAGCCATTTGTCGATAGATCTTCTCCAGGTCGTGGTCGGCAACGTCGTCCCTCATAATCCCCTCATCCTGACCCTCCTTCTTGAGGATATCCTGCAGAGGGACGCCGTCGATGAAGTCCATTATGATGAACGGACCGAGGCCAAGAGGGTCGGCCTCCGAGGAGCCCCAGCCATGGATGGCTGGAACGGGGATCGCCGTCCGCGCGCGGATGAGGCTCAGGGCTTCCACCTCCACGGCCACCTTTTCATCAGCGTATTCGTCGCAAACAGAACCGGCCTGGGCGAATCGGACTAGCCACGAGGTCCCGTCGCTGAAGATCACCTTCTGCCCCAGATTGTACCCGCCGTTCCTGAACTTGGTGCTGTCGTCGGGCTGACAGGGGAGTCGAGTCGGGTGAAAGGTCGACACCCACTCGCAAAGCTGCCCACTGTTGATCGCTTGGTTCACCTTCCGGGCCCAGATCGAGGTCTGCACCCCATGCATGAGTTCAAGACGCTCGTCAATCTCCATGGTGTATCGAGGTTAAGCGATTTCGGAATAAGCGGGCAAGAGGATGTTTCTCTATGTGTGAGTGTGTGTGTGGTTGGGTTGGGTTGGGGTCGGGGTTGAGGAGCTGTTATTACGAACGCACCCTTAACATGCCGTTGAAGTAGGAAATTGAGGAATACAGCATATTGGGGTGAGGTGTATTGTATTGAGTGTATGGAGCTTCGAGAAATCGAAGAAATCTCCGTGTGTGTGGCGCTAGTACCTGATTAGGAATAGCTGGGCGATTGGACTCCAACACATGCCGCCCTATAAGGAGTGGGGACTAGCGACGCCTATGGATTTTCTGAGCGCTCCACATTACCGCGGACGGCGTTGCCCAGCACTTTTTCTTAGGAAAGCTAGCTACAGGTAGAGGATGAAAAGTGCAAGCTGCAGATTGCAACGTGCGGGGGAAAATGGTAAGGACTGATGTGATGTCCGCATTAAAGGTTTGCTGTCGACGGCCTGAGCTGTTCGCGGGTATCCATGTGACCCACTCATGTGTCCGCACAGCCCTCTTTTGGAGTCCCACCAATCAAGAAAACACTCACAAACCCCCAACCCTCGCCGCCTTGCAACGTCGTTATTACTCCGCAGCCCACCCTTGCGCATACCCGGACGGTATCAGGCAATTGCCACGCTCTGCATATCTACCTAGCTGCTGCAACTTTTGGGTAACCGCTTAGACAAACCTAACATTCCGCATATCTACCCCGGGCGTTGCAAATTCTAAGGGGGCACTCTAGTCCGGAGCCTCTCATTCATTCCCTCCCGCATTGCCTCCTCTACTACTATCACGCCCTCTTCCTTCCCTATCACTTGTTCTGACTGTGCACGGTCTTTGCCTAAGTCCGGGGGCGGGATCAAGAAACTGTCGCAGTCTGCATCTCTGCCCTGGACGTCCAACTTTTGAGCCATCCTTTCCAAGAACTGCAACATTCAGCATATCTACCCTGGGCGTTGCAACTTTTGAGCGGGGCACACGCTCAGAGCCTTGCTTCGGGTCATTGACGGCGGTGTCAGTCGGCCCCGGAATTATCGGCAACACATCATGACCAGCATCGCCGAACTGTTGAAGCAGATGGGCTCAGTTGCAACGGATATCGACGGTATCGCGGCAAAACTTCAGCATCCCAAGCTCTACCCTTCATCGCAGTAGGTCAGCCTGCTCCAGGAAGTGGTTACCAGTGTACTTGAATCGGCCGACGCTCTTGTGAAGCAGATTACTAGCTGCAAGCCAGCATGGACACACACTGTCCGCTCACAGTCCGCCAAGGACATGTCGGCAGCTGAATTGGCAACGCAAGAGATGATGCAAGGTAGGGTGAAGTTGCCAACATTCAAGCGAAACCTGGCGGCCATTTTCCAAGCACAGCAACCACCATCTGGTGATTCTCCCGCACTCACGAGGGTGAAGGCAAGGGCAAAGAAACGGCGTCAGAGGCTTTGCGGTTTGAAGCCCGAAGCTATTATGAAATGGGCAGCTTCCTTCCTCCCCCACGAATGGGAAAGAATGAGACAAAATGTCTTTGACGATATCGTCGACCGGATAGCGGAGAAACCGTTTTTCTGGCCTACCATTGCACGTGCTAAACAGCCTTCGTACGCTGGGAGATGAGGAGCCTTTCCGTGGGACCGCGACATACCACGACGTCCGGCGGGGTTGAGCCCTGCATAGGCACCCGCTCCTGCAGTCCTGTCCCAGAGGGGAGGTACTTTGTCATTGTTCCCTGTGCCTTTTCGCCATACTCGCACACACCAGAACACTTGCTGGTCCTTCCGAGGTCTGAAGACGACGACGCTGTCCTTTGATTTGGGTTCTTTGAAATGGACTACGACGGACGTGAAGTTGGATATGACACTAGCCGACGCCGAGAAGCTCTGGCCAAACTGGAAACAACAATGTGTTAGTGTTGTCGTGGAACAGGCTTCGAGACAAGGGCAAACAAAGATGAGGCAGACCTGGTTCGCGATGTGCTCGCATAGCTTCTCGTCGTCGTCCACTATATCGTCTGGGAGAGGCACGGAATCCGGCGCACTCATGTCGTCACCTACTTCGACTACACTTTTTTCCTCTCGACGAAAGAAACAAGAAGGGATGTTTGGTGAAGATAAGGCCGGGCACGATGAGATGTGGGAGTAGTCGAGTAGTTATGGACGAGGCTAGACAAGTACCTTGACTCAAGGACAGGTGCTGACCGCGCTTCGCGGACGTGCAGCGCTAAATGCCCGACGCTTAGCCTCAACGCTGCGGCACTGATTACGGGGCCTGATAGGGCCGAAAGGCCACATTGACTAGCTGACAAGGTAACCCCCGACCGTCAAATCTTTCATCTTGACACGACAGATATAAAGTAATGATGTCACCCTCCATACCCTCTTCCGGGCTTTCGGTAGTGGAATACGTTAAGTCTAAAGCGAGTATAATAACTAAGATTATTAATTACGGCTAGTTCGACTGCCCGCTCTCGAACAGCTACGTTCCTCCGAAGAAAGATTAGATAGCATGTAAAATTTAAGGCAGATATGCTTGTCGTGCACACAGGCTAGAACGGGATGTTGGAGGTGCGTCGATAGAACTAGGTGATGTAAATTACCTTTCCGTACCGATTGTACCACGGGTGTTATCAGTGTTTAGTTATCAATCACATAAAATGGTCTTAATTAAGAGAATTGAATGAACGAGATGCCCCTTCATTCCTCCTAGACTTCTTGTAACATAACTTAACTCGTCCACTCTTTGAATTGAAACTCTGTTGGAGAGGACCCAGTCAGCCATACACGCAATTCCGCCAGAGCATCGAAGTCATTGCTCTCTTGTGACACAAGCACATCTGAGTCGAACTATCCGTATGTACGTTTCACTTTGTCGAGCCCTGTACCAGGGGCGCTGCTAGAATCGAAATCAATAATAACTGGCGCGTCGTCTTCGCTAATCATTACATTCGCGGGATTCGGGTCGTTGTGAATGCGGCCGTGGGCGTGCAGGTGCCGAATCCCTTCTTCAATGCCAGGGAGATAACGCGCCGCCTTCTTCCGTTCAGCGCCCCGGTCTTCTGAGAGAATGAACGCAGACTTGTTGAGATGGCCGGGATTAATCTTGTCCATCAGACTCTCTGGGTACCCCTTGAAGCAGAGAGCGATAACTCGACCACCAGAGGCTAGGCAGCCGTAGTATGTCGCAATGTTTGGATGCGGGTGCTTTCGAAGGATTTCGCAGGTTGCTAGCTCTTGGAGGACGAGGCCGGCTAGGTCTGCTACACCGCCGAACGACGTCAAGTTCGGCGTTTTGATATGACAATGACTGGGGTCCGGTGCAATAACACAACCAGGGGGAAGAAGAGGGCAGTAAGCCTCGGGAGGAATAGGCATGATGCTGTCCAGTTTGCCAACATCAACTTCCTGTCCCACATGTCTGCTAGGCGACCTGGCACAGTAGGTGATGCCGTCCTGGCGGAAAAGGACTTGAGAACAAATGAATTTTATACCTCCGTCGACCCGTGTAAAGCGTTGAACCGCATTTAGAACTTGTACCATGGGGATTATTACCGTGAGTAAAAGGCGTTGAGAAGCGGAGGAACGGAGGGAGGGGGTGGAAGAAAGAAGTTAAGATCAAGGTTGAGGCAGCTGCTTCACCTGGTTTAAGGGGCTGAGCGGAATGGAAGGCGTCGCAGTGCGCAATTCGTCTGTATCAACGCGTTGGCGTTTGGGGCTCGAGTCGTGCGACGCGGTGTCGCTTGCGCGGGCGGTCAGTTGGTGGACCGGTGCAAATGTCGCTTCCAATGATTACGTAAGGTACCTGACCTCGAGAAGTGTGCCATCACACGCGGTTTTCACAGCTTTCCGCGACTTCCTCACCTACATGACGGTGTCGAAGCCCAGCATAGTAAACCAGAGCAGCCTAGCATCCCAGAGCTTCATGCATTTAACTTCGTGGTAGTGAGGTCAGGTATCTCACGTTCAGGGGCTCGAGTGCAATGAAGGAAGCTCTACTTACTACGAAGCCCGGCCGCATATGTCCTCGTCTGGAGCCTGCGGCACAGTAGCAAGAGCAACACCACGCCCTTCATTACTGTCCTCAGCGAGTCTCTGCAACACCACTCCCATGAAGCCACCCCAGAACCCCTCAATCCCTCCATCCCTCCCATACCTAATCGCATTCCGCCAAAGCATCAGTGCCCGAAAGATGCCACTCACACTGCTCGTCTCGCAGAGACCCAAGGAACCAACCTCCGGCCCCAGGATATGCACTGTGTCCCTCTCCTCCGACGCCATGTAGGCAAAATAAACATGCGTCTCGTGTCCGAGGATAACGAAGCAGGGTTCCACTAGGCTACTCTTATCTATCAGTCCTACGCGCCGCGCGAGCTGCATCTTCTTCCGTAGACTTGCTGCCATCCATACGCTGAGTTGGTATGCAGCTTCTGTATGATCGCCGCTGGCAGGCTTGACCTCTACACAGGAGAAGAGAGCGGTCGTCTTCGTGAATGCGTCGGCCATGTGGCTTACGACGGGGTTGTCCGCACGTTTTAGGCGGCTGTATAGGTCTTCGAAGCCTGGGGATGGCATGTGAGAGAAGGAGAGTGTGAAGTCAGCTTTGCGATCGAGGAGGCGGGGTTTGCCAGAGACGTCGGGGACGGACGAAAGGAATTCAGCAGCGATGGCCTGGGACTGTCTGCTCGGAGATCAGCATTGAGTGCTACTAACGAGGCAGAAGGTTACCTACACGCTCTGAAGCCAGAATTTGTCCTGCCCTTCGAGCCTCATCGCGAGCTTCACCAACGGCTGAATCACGTCCATGCACCACGCGTTCTCATCGCGACCCCTCGACTGGCACACTCGCGCGTTCAGCCAGATCTTCTTCACCTTCCGCAGCACATAGGCTAGTCTTTCACACTCCTCGCTGTCAACGCCCGGGTCCGAGAGGTTACGCGCCGTGCTCTCGCCCCAGGCATGGCGCTCAATCCTTTGGTATCCAAAGTCCTGGTCTTCGTCGATTGGCTCCCGCAGCCGCCCTGGTATCCACCCTCTGTCCAGCCCGTCTTCCAGCCGCTCCATGACATCCCTCACCCTCCGCGGCGGCGGTGTCCTCAGCCCCGAGCTCGGTTCCGTTATTGTCGGGGGGAATGCAGAAGCTAGTACGGAAATGCTATCGCGCGACGGGCTGTTCGCTCGGCGAGGGCTCCTGGTGCCGGCTTGGCTGCCGGGCGGACTGAAGGTATTCTTCTCATTGAGCGCGAGCGCGCTCACATTTGAGGCTGCTCCGGCTGCTGATACGCTGTGGGCAGGCAGGACTTCGGTGTCGGTATCGCGTCTCGGTCGCTTGGGGCTGTTGGTGCGCGCCGACATTGAATAGGGACAGGGTGCGGAGGAGGTCGCACGCTGCCGCTTCAGCGATGGGCGGTTCTCAGGCGTCGACGGCGGGGAGAGAGCGTCTGTCTGGGCTGAGGCCGGTTCGGAGAGCTGTTGGATCCAGCCTTCCACGCGCGATGTCTTTGCAGCAGCAACTGAAGGCGACAATGGCGGCGTCGTAGCCATTATGGTTGGGGCTGGTCTGGCGGTTGGGACTGCACGATGTAATTAACGGCCAGCTAGCTCCAGGTTACTCCTACTGAAGCTTTGGGGTGATACGGGTTTTGCATTGATGCTTCTAGTGGAAGTATTTACAGTGAAGTTTGGTGTTCCTATCCGTGCAAGGAGCTTACCTAAAGAGGATTGGCGGACACTTCTGCGGCATATCGGCAAAATGATCCGCCGGTGGCCCGAGCAGCGAAGCACACGGCGGGAACGCCCAGTGACGCCCTACGAAGCTTGGCTCGGCATAAATCTACAGTTACTCCAACGTCGATCTCCACTTCAGAACAATGGCTCGTTAACAACACATTCTCACGAATACCTGCAGCAGTAGGAGTGCAGTCGAGTGCGTGGTCGTCACTGAGCGCGGTGCGCCAAGAAGTTTCGGGTATAGCCTTGGACCATGCTCAGAGCAGATCTCGGGTAGAATCTCCACAGTCGCTCGGAACGGGATCCACTGCAGGAACTGGAAATAGAACCCATGGTTAGTTAGGCACAACCGAAGACTAGTGCATACTCTAGTAGCCGCAAAGACGGAGAACATATTTAATATTGTATTTTACTACATCCCTAGCCTAACGTCCTTCGTGGAAGGGTATCCCCTTAGCAACACTCCGTATTAAGGAATCACGGCCTCATATAATCAAAACACCAGCCCCTTCCCCCTTCCCCTAAGCTCTCTTTTGTCTACCTTAGTACCCGGGCGGCAACTAAACCGTATATCGAGGCCTGTGTCTAGGCCGGGCCGTTTCGACGACGTAGAGGATAAGCCTTCGACTTAATATCTTGACTCTAACTGGCTCCATGTATGCCCATTAAGGTTATTCCTATCTTAAGCGGTCTACATCGGAGCTTGAGTAGTTGTGCGTCCCTAAAGTAATCCTATTTAAAATAGAGACAGCCTCCTTGAGTATCACCTACCCCCAGCAAGTGTCTTAAGCACCAGCCCAAGAAAAGCTCCCCAAAGTCCCCATTCCAGTTATGTGCTCGCTTCTTTACCAATTCCCCACTCTAACATCCTCCCGTAAAATCGCAAGAGCGTAAATATTCCCTACACGGAGCGTGTCGTCAAGGGGGCGAATTTCTCGTCGGGTCCCAGTACTCTTATGTCGCCTTCCGCGCTGGAAGGGTACGCATAGTAGACCTTGTGCTCGTTGCCGATTATGGTGAGCGCGGGCTCAATGAGGTGCAAGGGCCGGACGTTGGCGCCGACCTTGTCGGCAGAGCTAGTTGCGTTGTCTGCCACATCGTCTGGTGTAGGCGGCACATCGGACACGGGGAAGGCCAGGTGCCCTAGCTCTATCTTCTTCCGCAGGTTTGCTGCCATCCATATAGTTATCTGCAGCTCAGCTTCCTTGAGATCGCCGTTTTCTAGCTTGACCTCAATTCCCAAGAAAAGTCCCAGGCGCTAGGTGCAGTTGTCTGTCGTGTGCGATACGACTGGTGTATTCGCTGCCGCCAATTGGGTATACAGTTCTGCGAAATGAGGGTCAAAATATGAGTACGAAAAGCAGAAGTCGGTCTTGCGCGTGAGCGCAACTCTTCTGTTAGGCGATGCGGACGTAGGCTCGGGGATGGTGGAAAGGTAGCGGGATTGGATGTTTTGCGACTGCCTGAGCCGGTCAGTACAGAACAGGCACTCTCGAGCTTAAATATGGGGAAGGCCATACACGCTTTCAAGTTTAAACTTGGCGTTGCCGTACAGCTTCATAGCAAGCTCCATCAACGGCCAAACAACCCGATAGCACCACGCGTTCTCGTCACGCCCAAACTCGGTGCAATGGCTAGGATTGTGGAGTTGCAGTGGCGGGCACGAACACGGCGGCTAGTCGGAAGCACCAATCACTCCGGCAACGGAAGCGACGACAGCCGCAGCCAATGAGCGTTAGCGTTTGAGACGATAACCGATAAGATAAGCTACATCCAGGATGCGGGGTGGGCCCTGGTCCCAACTCGATCTCGTTCCCAAACACTTAATACTCCATCACATTCTTCAAAACGTCCAACGCCTCTCGCACAACCCTGTGGCCGGAGCGGGTCGGCCGCCCTCCTGCTAGCGGTGGCAAATAGTAGAGAGCTTCGGGAGCAACGCACTTCTGTACGTCCTTCTTTCTAAGAATCAGGATGCATCTTCTCCACTGTTACTGGGATGAATCATCTAGCCCCAGCACCATCTCCATATCCCTGCGAGCAGGCATCGTTCCCGTCCCCCAGTACGCCATCCTCTCCCATCGATGGGCGGCAAATCCCGACGACGAAGTCACCTTCGAAGACATGACCTTTCGCCCTGGTATTGCGAGGACCAAGAGAGGCTATGAGAAGATTAGAGGGTGCTGCGTCCAAGCACTGCGGGACGGTTACAGCTGGGTGTGGATCGACACGTGCTGCATCGACAAGCGGAGCAGTGCCGAGTTGTCAGAGGCGATAAACTCCATGTACAACTGGTATGAGAAGTCCGAGACATGTTATGCGTACCTGGAGGATGTCTGTAGCCTGGATGGCCCAAGTCCCCTCCGAGAGAGCACTTGGTTTAAGCGGGGCTGGACACTGCAGGAGCTGATTGCTCCTGCGGAGGTAGAATTTTTTTCTAGGGACTGGAACCGAATTGGGACCAAGACAGAACTGGCTCCTCTTCTCGCCAATGTCTCCAGGGTGGCACAGGATGCCCTTACGGACGGCATCCATGTGTATCAGGCGAGCCTCGCTGAGAAGATGTCTTGGGCAGCGGGCAGGGAAACTACGAAAGAGGAGGACAGGGCATACTCACTCATGGGGATCTTCGGCGTCAGCATGCCTACATTGTACGGCGAGGGATTCCGCGCTTTTACGAGACTCCAGCAGGAGATTTTGCGGACGACCAATGATCACAGCATCTTCACCTGGCAAAGGAAGAGCCTGGCCGCCGGATTACTGGCCGAGTCGCCGGATGAGTTCGTGCACTCCTCAGAGTGGCTTCCTCTGGACTACCAAAACTTCGTCGACACTTTCGGCATTTCCAACCCAAAACCCGACTTTACCACGACAAACTTTGGGCTTCACATCCAACTACCCTTAGCACCGATTCCTGGATTCGAAGGCTATTACCTTGCTTTTCTGGCGTGCACAAGGTCGTTTGATGACATTAGTGGTCCTCGCATGGACTTAGACTCATGGCCTGCGATAATCTTGCGCCGATCGCCTGGTGGCTTTCCAAGACAGTTCATGAGAACCAGCTTCCAAAATCAGATGATCACATATGCTAGGCTCGCTGACAACGAGGGCTACGATACCGAACCAATTTGGATATCCTTGGCGGACGATATCTCACCACTAGTTTGGAAGGCCTCCAGTGAAGAACTGTCTACTCACCTGCTATCTCCGGTTTCGGAAGCTACGAACGGAGATACAGTTACTCTCATCATGGAAAGACGCCATCGGCATATCAACATCGTTGATGCATATCCCCACGACATGTTCTCGCATGGAAACGAAGTCCGGCTGGGGATGTCGAGGACTGCGGCCAATTCTCTTGGGGTTTTGATTGCTCGAAATGAGAGAGGCAGAAGTTATCTTGCAGTTGTTTTCTTCACTCGTCCTCCTTTCGTGTGTGTTGGGCTTAGTCTCACTCTCGGGCACGAAAACGCGGATAGAGCCTACCGAACCATTCTCACCCAAGAGATTACCCTCATCGGACTTATTGCGATCCCTTTGAAAGGCCCGGACGAAACCTCTATGTATGTGGGGCGTTACTTTGTGTCAATGGAATGTGTGAATGCGGGGGATCTCATCTACCGTTTCACCATCGGTCCTGGTCGTCACGATAGAGAATTCCGTAGGGGCATCTGTAGCGGAGAGTCTATCCAACTTAATAGTGAGATGTCGGTCTTTCTTGGGAAGGATTTATGAGGGCTGCGATGGACCGAGAAGGTTTTCCTATGGATGGTATTAAGGTTTTCGTTAGTATCCAAAAGAGATGTCTAGCGCCATAATGGAGCTTTGCTTACGGAACCTTCCTGATAATTGTAGGATATCAGTGGATCTGGACTAGGTTCCCGTTGAATGAATAGCTGATGAAACCTTCTTGGCAGTGACAAGAAGTATGTCAATACGTGGCGTGTATTAAGTTAAACCAACGGCTAATCGCCTTTTCTTAAGCTATGTAGCAACGAACGCGAAGATTTAATGAGCCTACCGAGTTCAGATTCTTGGAAAGAAGAATGACGTACAGAAGTGCGTTGCTTTCGAAGCCCTCTACTATTTGCCACCGCTAGTAGGGAGGGCAGCCTACCCGCTCCGGCCACAGGGTTGCGAAGCTGGAGCAGTTTTGTTAGTACGCATGAAGAGGGATCGGGACATGGTGGTGTTGACTTGCGGTGTTGGTGTAGCGAGCTCCAGCACGGTCGCCACGGGGGTGCGCAGATCTGGGCTAGGGTCCTATCTAGGGACCAAAAGAGGCTCCACAGCGGGGATCGGAACAGGACCCAGGGTGTTGAAGCAAGTGATTGTATTGTTATTTTTGTAGACAGGTGGGACACCATACATATATACACACGGTTTCGACTGCTGCTACACATTGCTGTTTCAACCACCGTGATGTTTGACACAGGGGGCTAAATCAGGCCCGGCCAAGGTGTGGGAGCGGGGACTTGTTTTGGCTTGGTAGTTGAGGGTTCGCCCTCGGCGCAGCACTAGCCACAGGTACGTCATATGTCCTGGCGAATATGTGGCGCTGCTGCTGAGTCAACTAGAGCTTGCCCGTCTGCTCTCATGGTGTTGGCCGCTTAGTTGTTTCTCGACGGCTCTAATATCCTCGAGAACCTCACTTGCAGAACTATATCGACGTTCCCAGCATTTCCGCGTAATAAAATCGCACGCGTGGGAATCCCCGGGAAAGATGCCGCTTGCAAAACGGGACCTTACTTGCTCCGCCCACCCATCCTCTCCCCCAGCAATATCTTGGAAGACTTCGTAGCCAGTCATAATAAAGTAGATAGTAGACCCAAGCGCAAAAAGATCCGTTGTTGGACTCGTCTCAAACTCATCATCCCGGGGGCAGAAATATCTGCATGGCTCGCCACTCCAACCAGCTATAACCTCACCGCTAGAGAGGTAATCCCCTTGAAAATCGGCAAGCTTAAGATGAAGATTCTCGTCCACTAGTATGTTCGTTGGCTGAATGTCGCAGTGGATAACGCTCTTTGAATGAACATGCTCGACCGCTTCGGCCACCTCACGGCACCAGGTTACCCGCTGCTGAAGAGAAGGCGGAGCGCGATCTGGATCTGATTCGACTAGGTACTTGTAGATCGTTTCATTTGCTGCACGCTCAAGGTATAAGCCAGCATCTGTAAGTCCTTTGTGGGCGACGATTCGGGGGTGTTGGCCAAGTATTTTGAGAATTGTGTGTTCATGCTTGAGGCGACTCATATCACCTCCCGGCTCGAGAGGGTACTTGAGGACGGTCGAGCCATCAACTTCCCCGATGAAGGCGCTGGTTCCGAATGCAAGAACACGCCGCACTCCCGGCGGGCAGTACTGGCGATACTCGATCACCTCACGATCCGACATATCAACCAACACGCAAAGCTCGCAATGCGGCCGGTCGCAGATAGGTGGTTGGGCGGCGACGGGTGGTGGCGATTCGAAGGCCGTTTTTGCCTGCGGGCGTCAGCAAGGACGCGGGAGTCTGAAGTGGATTCCCCGCCTACGAGAACGGCGCGCGACACTCCAACATGTGCCACAGCAGCGATGAGAGTGAAAGTGAAGGGAACAGTGGTCGTGGATGAACAAGGCGGGGCGTGGGGCGGTGAGGATGGGTCTGCCGCGGCCGCCCGGCTTGGCGTCAACGCTGAGTTCTCGCATTCGGCGCTATGCGTACTGGGAGCGGGACGAGTCTCCCCGGTGGATACCTGGTGGGCATTCAAGCCCTATTGCACGACGTCGACTGCTTCTCGGCGAATTTCTCTCCAACAACAACCACGCCCTAGCCAGACTCCCTCTGTTAGCGGTGAAAAGCCACCTGTTTTACCTCTGTTTCACGCTACCTGGGGGG
>NW_022987213.1:421392-431609 GCF_010094035.1 Trematosphaeria pertusa | reverse complement strand
GTGTATATATATAGGGCCCTCTGGCGCCCCTACTTCTCAATACAGAGCTCCTTTTCTCCCTGAAACCCTCCCACGGAGCTCCACACTCCCCCCTCCCCGTCAGGACAAGTACCAGAGCCAGCACTACTCCCCCTCCGAACTCAGCACCGGCTCCGGCTGCCCGCGGAAAACCCCCTTGACCACGCGCGGATACTTCCCGTCCTTCCCCCCCTCCCCCCACGTCTCCCACATCCACTGCTTCCCCTCCTCCTCGCTGTCCGCCAGCCAGCCCCAGTCCGTCCACGGCGCTACGCACATCGTCCAGCGGAACAGCGGGTTCTTATAGTCCGTCCCCATGTTCTTGGTGAAGCACGTCGACTGCGCGAAGTCGACGAGGCAGACGCGCGGGTCGCTCTTGATCTTCTGCGTCGCGTTCGCGTTCGCGTTCCCATCCGTCACGGGCTCGGTCTCGACGACGATGTTGCGCGGCGCGAGGTCGTCGTGGCGCACGTTCGCGCCGAACAGGATGTCGCTGTCGGCCTCGACGATCTTGCGCATGATTTCCTGGCGCTGCTCGGCGGAGAGTTCGGCCCTTGGGTTGACATGGTGGAGCGGCTTTCCGCGGACGTGCTCGAGGAGGATCATGGGTCGGTATTCGCCGTCTACCTGGATCTTTCCGCAGCCGTAGTATTCTGGGGTAATGCCGCAGGGGAGGCTGGACTTCTTGCTGAGTTTCTTGTACGCTTCCTTCTCCTTCTCGAAGGCCTCAGTTGGGGTTGGTGGAGCTTCTTCCCAGCTGCTGGTGCGGTTTGGAGTGAACGCGTCGTCGTAGACTTTGCAGATGGCGTCAACGACGCTCGGGGGATCGGTGGACACGACAAGGACGACGGCGCCGTTGTGTCCGTCGTCACCTAGCTTCACCTCCTTAATGGTGATCTTTCTAAGGCTTGGGACCTTCGATGTGCGCTCCCAGCCCTTCACGAAGATGTTCGCGCCCGTGTGGTATGTTTGCACCAGGGCTCGTACGGCGTTGATTGAGTACATTGTTCTGCTTTGATTGACTGATTGGTAGATCGATTGCTGCGTTGATGGGGTTGTAATAGGAGGGCTGAAACCAGAGGCTTATGTAGTGTGTGTGGTTGTCTGGCAGCGTACCTAGGTAGTAGTGAGCTCTGAGCGAGAAGCTTGTGACGTGGGTATAACTGTAACCACTGAGGGAACCAAGTCTATTACAAGGTCTAGTAGTGAGGGAACTAGACGTACCACAAGGGTCTAACCCTAAGGAGCGTAAGCGTACTTTTCTGTGCTGCTGTCAAGGACAGGTAAGAGACGAAGGGTTGAGGGGTAAAAGACAGGGCGAAGGGCCAATCTGGTTTAAGAATACTGCGATCTATTACGCTTGCTCGCGGCTTGCTATCTCGGGTTGTTTGGCTTACCGCTTGCTCCGCGCCTACTACATTCTCGGACATTTCAGCACCTGCGCGTATCCGCCATCCATCCTCCAGCTCCAATGCGAGCAAAGCTAAGCCGGCTTGTCATCCTGATCAAGCCCATGCGCCATGTAGAGCAGCCCCACCAAGCTCTTACGGAAGTCTTCGGCTCGGGTATCGTCATGTGAACCTCTTCATAGTTGTTCCGGAACTCCAACAGGATCAGGGTCTCGTAGTCGCACAACGAGGAATACTTCAGCTTATGGCCCTTCGCGTATGCCCTCACCCGCCTAAGTAAGTGCGCCACATCTCCTTCGTTAATCGCTGAAGATGCCAAAGTCATGCTAAGCCGCCGCTCCTGGTCGCCCTTTTGATGGTGCGCAATGGCTTCATGGCGGAACCGCTCAGCACTCAAATACCCACGCCGCTTGTACTCGATGTGCATAAACAATGTTCTGTCCGGGCGTATCCATGCCAGGTCTACTCGCAGACCCTTCGTATCGACGGGCGCTTCGGAATGTGTGGTAATGCCCGGTTCAAGAAGCTCAGCGGCCATTTGCACGGGGTATACAAGATATAGGCCTGCCTGATGGACTACATCAGCTTCGTTGCGTAGGTTGATCTGCTCGAAGCGGAATGGCTCGAAATGCTCTTTAAGCCTCTGTAGAAGTGCTTTTGCGGAGTCCTTGTCTTCGTGAAGACACTCTTCGAATTTCTTATATCCCGTATTCCAGTCAAAGCGTTTGGGATCGTCTGAGTGTTCGTCCGAATTGATAAGGAATCTGGGGAGGGGCTCTGCCTGGACGGTCTTGGATGAAGGGTTCTTTTGCTCGCCTTTTGGTGGGTTGCCAGTGGGGGTTGGGAGGGATGTGCTGAGACAGTCGAGAATGGCGGTAGTGGCGGTTCGCGCGTCTTGGTCGTCTGTAGACGGCGCGGCTCCGTCTTCTGTAGTTAGCTCGGTTCGGTCGAGCTTTGCCTTCTTGGCTCCGTTTGGATGCTCTAGGTCAGCCTCTAGTCCTCTCTTGCCGTTAGCCATCTCCTAATCGCTGCAAGGAACGCCGCTGTGCAGCCGCTGACAGCGAGTCGTGAGTCCTCTTTGTATTGCATCGCCATGTTTGCGCGTTGCTTGCTCCCCTCTCTGGATGACACGAATGGAAGCTTCAAGTAAGCTTCATGGCCGTTCGCGCGTGGACTTTCTGACTGCAACTAGCTTGCATTTGCCTTCTTCTTTTCTCCAGTGCCTTTGTAAGCTTGCCCGCTTCGTTCTAGTCAATCCTAGAGTACCCTAAGTCCCAGTACAGCGTGACACTGTTCAATCGAAGCTTCTTGATGATCTCCGCAACCTTCTATCCACAAAGATTGACCCTAAATTCTGTACGCATAGCAGCGCCGACCGCGAGTCTGAGAAGATGTGTATGCCGGACGCCGGTTCCGGAACGCCGTCCCTTGTTGAGTGCCACACATGAGGTGCCCCGCGGCAATAGCTTGAGCGTGCTCTTCGGTTTGCGGGATATACTAGTTTCGATATCGGGTATGCACGTTGCCGCACACCTCTTTGTCTGTTCTGACTGACGCCGCGGCAGCGAAGACAACTGGCGCCGCTTGGGTAGGAGCTGGAAACGCTGAATACCGATGTTTTCCACGTCGTCTTGGTCTTGGGAAGCAAGACGCAATCTTAAGACCGACTTGAAGATTTCCTCTGGAGTGACTCGCCAGTTGGCGCCGCCAAGTTTGGAGCCAAAAGCGCTGAATACTAATGTTTTCCACACCGTCTCGGCCGCAAGAAGCAAGACGCATTCCCGGAACCGATTTGAGGGCTTCTTCCGGAGGGACTCACCGGCGCCGGCGCTCGTGAGCTTCCTCTCGCTTAAACATTCTGACCGGGGAGAGGAATACCATGTTCGGAAGGAGCCGTGGTGCGCCTTGGGCGACGAGATGACGCTGCTGTTCACCCGGTCGCTGAAGGCAGGAAGGACTGCAGAATTGCAAAGATGATGCTGCCGCAGAGAGCGGAGCGAAGGGGCTCACGGGAGTCGCTGGCGGCGGAGAGGATCGCATCTCTGGAGGCGTTGGTGGCGGAGTACAGCCCGTTGCCGAAGAGCGGCGCGCGACGATGCCTGCGCTTTCGTACCAGTGTGGGGATGGGGACGGGGTGGCCGAAGAGCGGCGGATAGGAGGTGAGGGGTGGTGGGATGGTGGTCGTTGTGGTGTTGAAGGTTCCGGCAGTTTGCCCCACTTAAACACCAGACGCGACGTCCCTGCCCCTCTCGCCACCACACACGGCAGAATCATAAGACGCGCCCAGCGACACCGAACCTGAATGTACAATCTGCGTGTCGATCCGCCGCCTACCAAGCAACAGCCCAGCGCCATAGAAAGCCGGTCGTTGGGTGACGCCCCGGCGCAGTCACAAGCTAACCATCGATCCTGACCGGAACGAAACAGCGAATAGCCATCTCCATCCTCTCCGTCGCCTTGCAATCGCGGAGTCTCAGCCAGAAGGGCCCGCTAGCCCAGCTCGTCGAAAACGGCTCGTTCCCGTCCCTTCAGCTCCGTTCGCCGATTCAGCTTTCTCAAGAGACAATGATTGATGGTGCTGTACCCAGGCTTGCACGTCGAGTATTCTCTGGGCTTGCTCGACATACGCTGGAGCTTACTAGAAGTGTTGCACTCTGGTTTGCTAGGGGTGTGCGAGGACTCGCTGCTCTTGGAATAGCCTGGCTTCATTATCGACTCAACACTCCTCATGTCAAATCTCTCAAGGACTTGCGGACCCTTTGCCATCAATCCACATTGGACAAAGATGGACACATGAAATTTTCCCACTCTACATTCACCTTCGTCACTAAGGGTTACACGGTCTATTATGGGCGATCGTCGAATAGGAAGCTTAATCTCGAAACGGTCAACAAGAGCTTGGAATGCGTTCCAGACGAAGATGTGTATCCCATGGCTCCGCCGCACATAACAAGTGTCACAAAGGCAGATAGCAGTTCCTTCTTCAAGGGGCCTATGCTTACGTTCTATGCTGAACTAGGGGGTTCGGGGCAGATCGCAAAGGCGCTCCTATAAGAAGCCGAGATGCTGGAGTTTATACAGCACAATCCTCACCCCAACATCATCCCCTACTCGTCATCAGCTCCCTAGGCGAAATCCAAAGGACGTAGCTCACATTGCGGGGGTGCACAATGATTTCAACGTCGCTTAGCGTGAGAGTGACACAGTGTTTTCACGTGCTAAACGCCTTACCCGGTCAATTGCCCGACGTGGTGGTCATTGTCTGCACGTGACGCTAGGTGGGGCACGACCCCAGCCCCGAGAGAAGCCGCCGCGTGAGCTTCCTTCATATGATCTTCCCGTTGGGCACCAACGACTCAGGGCAGTCATGCGCATCATCAACTTATTAACTGCTTCACACCATTCCGACTCCACTTCGTCGCTCTAAGTTTCTAACCTTCGATCGACCTTTTTTCGCGCTTCTTGCCTGTCCCATTCGCGAAGCCGCCCACAGGTAGCGTTATCCAAGGTGCGCATTGGCCGAGCGCATCCATGACCGTGACTATGCTGATATGCAATTGCAAACTGTAGCTTCCGCTTCCTGGCCGACTGAACCACTCGAAGCCTCCTTCCATCCCGATCGATCATACCCTGACCCGCCGCGCCTTTCGCGATCTACCATTACGCTGCCACATACACATTTCGGTCCCTCAAATCGCGCAAAAGGGAAACCTCAATCAGAATGGCAGCCATTCGTATCGAGCTGGACGGATAAAGCTGCGCCATTCTCTATACTCCGGCAGCAGGGATTGTATGACGATCGTCTTCCATAATGCTCGCATTCCTACCAGGTCGGTACTAGTACTGACGCGTCGTATAGGCACTCGGGAACCAAGCTCAGGCATCACACATCGAACGTCCGGCAATATAGCTCATATGCCAGGAAAAGGCGACGAACAAACTTTCAACGAGGACTATGAGAACATTGGCTATCGCAATTTCAAAGCAGTCGATTACGATAGATTGATGTCATGGAAAGCTGGCGGCCGCGTAGATGTAGGTGAAAGGATACTGACCGCTCAGAAGACAGATGAGGACAAAGTCAATGAACGTCTTCCAGCGGGCTGGAGGGCAGTTGTGGATACAATGAATTTCAGACTGGTCCGAAAGAGTGAGAAAGCATTCGTCCATATATAACGTCCTGTCTGAAAATCCAACATCACTTCCAGCTTACAATCCCGTCTGCAAGCCTCCTGCATACATCTTCACCAGGGGAGTACAGGCGAGGGGAGTGGGGAGGCATCGAGCGGGGGTAAAGGGCGTAGGAAGATACGTATAAAGGTTCGCGATCACCGTCCACTATCAAGGCGATTTCTACATCCTCTCTCGTTCGAATCCATCCTGGAGAGCATCGCCGCCTGTCACGCTTCTTTGTGATCACGTCAAGCTCGTCTTTGCTCGTATCCCTAGGGATATCTCACCATCCTTAACCTTGACCGGCCTCATCCTTTTCTATCTCCCTCCGGCAGCATAACCTTCACTGTCCAGTGAAGCACTCTCCACTGTGCCAAGGTAGCCCGAAGCTTTCACCTGCCCATCCTCTTACCTGAAATCAATATCCTTCACCCCCACATATTACGATAGCCTTCTGTTCGGATATTTGGTAACTCTCTATATTCTTCCTACGGCAGAGCATAGTCCAAGCAATCGAGGTCGAGGTACCTTATATTATACGAAGGCAGCTCGAAGCTTTCACTTGTCTTAGGGCGCCGCAAACGAAGCCACAAAGGTGAGAACAAGCAGTACCCCTTTCCGGATAGTATGTTCACAGCTGCATAGGACCATCTTCGCTATCTTTTACATCCTCCTTCAAGACTCATTCAATCAACCGAACCGCGATCAACCGAGCCGCGTCCCGAATAACACTCCGCCCTCGAGGCAGGACAGTGCTCCCCAAACCGTCAATGGAGACGTTGCCAGACGCGATCCCCAACCAGGGGAGAACACCTCAAACACTTCGCATGATCCACCCAATCCGACAAACTTAGACGATCATTTACGCGATATGACTGCGGAGGAGAGAGGAAACTGGCAGGAAGTTATCAACAGCGCTCAGAACCGTTAAGATCCTGGCGGAAGGTCGTTGGCGGACTCGTTAGGTAAGCCAATGGAATATCGCTTACCAGGTCATGTGGCTTAGCACACTAGGTGCTCTTTAGGTCTAGCGCTGCCAACGAAATTTATCGTCTCATCTGATCTTTGCATCCGTCTCCGTTAATACCTAAATAGCCACTTCGCGCTATGTTTTCACTACTCTAGTAACCAGAACTGCCCTTCGTCTGCCTCATGTCACTCTACAAGTTTTTCCCTACAACGCCACATCTTAACGAGCTCATTGCCGCGTTGGTATTAGACGGCAAGACCCAGATTCAAACTGAGGAGGAAAGCACAACTCTATTTCGATATGGGTTTTCGAAAGACTGCAGACTAATAGCTGCAGAGGTCTACAAAAGGGTAAGTACAGGAGGGTCACCTTCGAAGATCACGTTATTAATCCCCACGCGTCAGATTGACGAAATCAAGGCTGCAGTAACATGGGCAACCGTGGAGATTCCCAAAAAAGAACCAGCAGCACTCCTCCTTACATCCGGCCGTCTCACGTCAAACCTACTCCGCGTTGTCGTACCTCTCAAATCTGCTGAAGCACTCATGGGAACAAAGCTGCAATTGTGGAAAGGAGAATGCTACGAAGAAGTGCCACTAGAGCTGGGAATGACTTTGATCTTTGAAGGCGTCCAATCCACACCACACGATGTTCCTTTCCTCGTGGTTCCGTTTCGTACGTCAGCGCGTTGAGCTGCCGGGGTAGAATTTGGTCGCAATTCGCCTAATCCATGATATCATGCAAGAACTGGTCCAGGAATGTAGCTTCTGTAGTGTTGAAATCCAAATCGTTCAGGTACGTATCCAGGCATGTGGGTGCTGTAGTGCTGAAATTGGAATGTTGTCCTTGGATATTGTACCAACTCCCCACCGGTCCCGCCGACGATTGTGACTGATGGTTGATTCCCACTCCAGGTGAGCTGTTGAGAGCCAAACTCTCTTGCCCTACGGTCTGGACGAGTTCTTAAGAGGGCGAAGTCATCAGTAGTAGCAGCTCGGCCTGAGGATTCGCCTCGCTGATGTTGCTCGTCCAGCACGCGCTGGCGTTGGAAGATAGAGAGCTCTCATGTATTGCTGCCTCTTCTAAGCCCTGCACGGTACTACCTTGCTCTTCAACACCGCAAAGTTCCGGAAAATGATTGATTGTGTTCGAGTTTCCTGCTGAATCTGGAGGACTCTGCAGTATATTCCCGGCGGCGTGCTTCTCTAAGGGATCCGACCCCGCAGTATCGTTGCCTTGGGTCGAATTGGGGCTGACGTGGTCATCTTCGTCTCGTCCTAACGCATTCTCTGTTGTGGCGAGAGTGGATTCTGTAGTCGTTGGAGACGTGATCGGGCGCTCGTTTATTGCTAGTAGCCATATCTTCCGTTTCTTCCGCGGTTGCTCAGCATTCGCTTCGTCGTATCCTAAAGATGTACGCGCTAAAGGTAGGCTATAGTCAATTAGCGAAGAACGTTTTCGGCTATCTCGGTCGCTTACTGAACAGCGGGCTCCCAAGCTGCTATGACTTCTGGAATTGTGTACGGAAAGCATTCAGCATTGCTAGGTGGTAGGTATTCCGGTCTCTTCAATACGTTGAGTATGTAAGCTAAGCTCTCACGGTGATTAATGTGCGCATAGCGATATGGCTGATAAGGCGCGCCTTCGATTGACGTAAGCAAGCCATGATCAGATGCAATCGAGGAAGGCACGTACAGAAATAGCACAACGTCGTTGCTTGAGCCCACGTCCAGCCGGCTCCAACGAGGCCCTTCACCAAGTCCTTGTTCATCCATGCTGCGCCGTCCCAGATGCGCTTCATGTACGCATCACCGCGAGTTTCGACTATCCCGGTCATCATTTTGACGATAATTTCCCGGCCAACAAGTTGCATCGAGTCCAGCACGTGGAAATACGAGAAAACGCAGAGCAAGTATATTCGGGCGTTGGCTAGCGAGATAGAAGCCTGCTTGAGGAAACCCGCGGCTTGTTCGGCATGGTGTTTTGCTCTATCGATGATCGCTGCTGCACCTTCCCGCGTCGGTTTAACGAGTTGCCCAATTGGCTCACAGGTGGATCCAGACGGCGTTGGGCTTTCGGTTGGGCTTCCGATGCGCAATTGCCTCGCTTTATTGTTCCACTCTAGCGCACGGGGGGCTTCTGATAAAAACAAGTCGGCGGCAGCTTTCCAGTCTGGTTTCTGTTTCCGTTTCCTTTTGCGGTCGACGGAGTACGGTTTCGTTTTACCGCTGCTTGATGGGTCGAATGAAATGATCTGAAAGCCATCCAGCGTTGAAGAAGCTTGTTTCGGAGGCTGACTCGGCGAGGGTGGTTCGGTGAGGACGAGCAGCTCTCGAGCGGCTGATTCGCGTGACTCCGTCGAAATCGCACAGCATTCTGCGTGATGACGTTTGTAAACCTCGATAATGGCTTTTAATTGATCAACGTTTCCTGAATCGGCCATATTCTCATGAACAATGCCAACGAGTCGAGCAGGCGACGTCAAAAGGGTACGCTAACCACTTTGGCCAAAAGGATTCTTCTGGCCAAAATAGTTAGCGTCGCGCCACTCCTTCGCTGACCGCATCACGATCCGGGACTCCGTCATGCACCCACGAACACAACACCATGCGCTAGTGCACGATAGTTCAACAGAATGAATAATTGCAAAGACGGCTTCTCTGACATTCCGTATCCGCCACCACTTCGCACAACTCCGATACCGTGTTTCCCCACCTGACGCACAGACCCCACCTGACGCACACTTTTTAGTATCTCTTACCTCTTCTAAAATAAGAACTATAATAGATAAATAAATAAAATTTTAGTATATTATTTATATACTACTAGTAACTCTATATTAGCTTAGAAATTTTAAAAAGCTATAGTATTTAGTTAGTAATTAAGATTTAAAAATTTATTAAGTTTTTTTAAAAACTTCTAATAAATAGCTTATAAATTAATATATAAGCTTTTTTATAAAATAAACTTATATAAATACTTAATATAAATAAGTTTATATAATAATATACTTTATAAGTAAATCTTTTATATAAGTAAATCTTCTAAAAATACTAAGTAAAAGAATTAACTAGTATTTCTTAAATAACTAAGTAAAACCTTAATATTTTTCTATAAAAATTTAAATATATATAAAACTATACTATATATACTTACTATTAAATTTATACTATATATTTTCTATTACGTAAGCTTAAAATAAGCCTTTTTCTAAAAGTAGCTATTTTTAGACTTTAAATCTTATAAGTACTAGTAAACCTTTATAATAATCTATAAAACTTTAAAGATATATTATATACTATAGTATAAAGCCTTTTATAAAGTTTAGTAGTCTAGAAGTATATAGCTATAAAGATATTAAAGAAAAAATCTAAAAGAGTATCTACTCTTAGATTTATTCTAGTAACTTATCTTTTTCTAACTATAATTAAGGTTTACTATTATATATATACTTACAAAGTTATATAGTAATAGCTTATAAAGTTTTATAGTCTAATATATTATATTTATATAGATATTTTATAATATAAGTTAATATACTTATAATAAAACTTTTTATCTTAAATAGTTATTATATTAACTATAAAGTAAGTATAACTTTATATATAGCTTTTATTATAGTAATAGAATAAGATATAAAGATAATA
>NW_022987213.1:381756-421292 GCF_010094035.1 Trematosphaeria pertusa | reverse complement strand
TTTAAGCTTACGTAATAGAAAATATATAGTATAAATTTAATAGTAAGTATATATAGTATAGTTTTATATATATTTAAATTTTTATAGAAAAATATTAAGGTTTTACTTAGTTATTTAAGAAATACTAGTTAATTCTTTTACTTAGTATTTTTAGAAGATTTACTTATATAAAAGATTTACTTATAAAGTATATTATTATATAAACTTATTTATATTAAGTATTTATATAAGTTTATTTTATAAAAAAGCTTATATATTAATTTATAAGCTATTTATTAGAAGTTTTTAAAAAAACTTAATAAATTTTTAAATCTTAATTACTAACTAAATACTATAGCTTTTTAAAATTTCTAAGCTAATATAGAGTTACTAGTAGTATATAAATAATATACTAAAATTTTATTTATTTATCTATTATAGTTCTTATTTTAGAAGAGGTAAGAGATACTAAAAAGTGTGCGTCAGGTGGGGTCTGTGCGTCAGGTGGGGAAACACGGTAACCGACGTCGTGCCTAAAAGTGTTGGCGGAAGCCGCCATACGGCACCTGGCAGGAGGAATGTTGAGGATCACGTGCTGGTCACGTGATCGAGCTAGCCTAGTGTATATAGCCCGAGCTTTCAGCTCTCATACAATCCACAATGTTACACCCCACCCCGTTACCCCAACAAAAAGGACAATTCCATATCCGTCTAACGACGGGCGATTCTCATTGGTATATCATGCACGTCCTCCCCAACGAGACTGAGACTCCCTCACCGGCTGCCCTCCTGCAGGTGCTTTCCCTACCCGTTCTACATGATCGTTGCTTGCATTCTTTGCCCTTGCATCGATCTTCCCTCATTGGCTCGACCGTACAACGATGTCAGATCCGTCACCTTCATGGAGGCGGAAGCCGCATTTGGCGTTCTTATGGAGGTGTAAGCTGCTTTTGGCGTTATTATGGAGGCGGAAGCTGCTTTTGGCGTCCTTACTGGCTTCCTATCTCGCTCTTATTGCCACTTCCTTCGTCTACTGGCTGGTGGACGAGCGAAATCAAGGAACTCAGTTATCCTGGAAGCTGTGTTGGTTACCTGGGTTCTGTGCTGAAGTATGTACCAACTCCTTAGTCGGAAAACAGCTGCCTTAGGTACTAACAACAGCTCAGGTCTTGATGCTGTGGAAAATCTGGTTCGGATTCTGGAGACCGCAAGAGTTACTATACCGTGTTCTGCTTGTGCTCCTCACTTCAATCGTTACCTCTTGCCCACTCGTAGGCGTTGGCCTCATGTTTTGGTATGAAGGAAAGGGGCGACTTGTTGCTTTCATCGGAGGCACCGCATTCCACGCATGTGTGGCGGTTGCAGCAACAATCATCCTTGGTTGCAGCGTCGAAACTAGGCATCGGAGGTTCATATGCACTGCAATCGCTTACGGACTCGCAACCCTGGTCGGCATAGTCCTCCTCGGTTGTTTCTGGGGTGAAAGGGATGGCGACAAGCTCCCTTTGGTCAGTCATCTTTACGCGAGAAGCTACTGTACTAAATCAAATAGTCACACTGTGGCCTGGAATGTGGGCTAACCTTAGCTCTTGTTCTGTCCCAGACGATGAGCGGCGAAAGTGCGGCCTTGAATGACGACGATGAGATCTTTCCTGGAGCGCATTGGATACTGGACCCGCAACAGGCCATCGAAAACAATGAGGGAAGGTATTATACAAGTCCTCCTCGCTTTGTTCTAGATACTAATTATGGCAGCCGATTGGATCTTTCATGTCGAGGAAACTAGAAATACCACCATCGAGACCACCCATGCGAGCCAACCGACGCTGCTCCCAACGCCTCCACCATCACATCTACATTATAGAGCGATATATGATATCTCGGAATCTATGAAGAGTGTGCCTGCAGGAGTGTTAGTCAAATTAGACTCGGGAAAGTTCACACTAGCAAGAGAAGGAACACTCACGAAGATGGCTACATAGTTGCTACGTTCTTGTCGCGGGCAAATGCTAGAGCTGGGATCTCAGTGAGGTCGTTGGAACGGCAACTCCGTCAACTGGACACCTGCTTGGATTGTCTTTCTTTCTTTCTTTCTTTCTTTCTTTCTTTCTTTCTTTCTTTCTTTCTTTCTTTTCTCTTTTAGTCAGAAGACACTCCTTCCATACTCTATTTATTAAAACATTCGGATACGTGATTCTTCTCTTGGGATGGTGTTAAACCGAGGATAAGTGTGCAAGGGTGTTCCATTGGCGGCGTAACGTCCGTGACCACGGGATCGAACGGGCGGCGCATTGAAACTAGGCTACGTTCACAACATGAGCTGGCTGGCTCACCCCGTACGCCCGAGTCAGTACAGCGAGACGATCGCCGATATTGGCGGCTCAGGTCTTCATTCTGATCTGGACTACGGTGACTTGTCCTCCTCAGAGGAGTCTCGCTGGTCGCCAGCCTTCATCTTTTGTCTGTTTCTGCTGCTGCTCCTCTTACGGCGTTTGAACATTCGACTTGTAAGCTTCGTTATTTCGATATCTTCAGGCATGTCTCTATACAAGTTCAATATAGTGGTTTTCGGTTCAAGTAAGTCAGTTCAAGTTATAACTGTATAGATGACACCTAACAATACACCTCAGGTAGAGTCGGGAAGACCTGTCTGACTGGTAGGTTGACTATACGTTAAGCATTTCGATTCTGAGGTGCTAACTTCGCAAAGCGCGGTTTGCACCAAACGTCGAAAGGGGACACAGCAGTCCTATCCAGGCCTCATTTCAAAGAGCTATCGATGTAGACGTGAGTAACCCGGCATTGAAATTGGGGTAGCCTCGACTGACCTTTCTCAGGGCCGTCAGGTTCTACTTGAGACCATAGATACAGAAGGCTTTGAGCCGGAGGATACCAATAACTGGAGGCCAAGGTATCATCACATACTCGTGTAGCTCCCGAGTACTAACACGATGCAGGGACTGGTATATAACAGAAGGCCAGGGATTTATCCTCGTTTTCAGCATACCGTCTCCATCATCGTTAGAAGAGCTCACCAAGGTGCGGGAAAACATCCAGCACATAAAGGGAGATCTTACGGTTCCTATGGTCGTCGTGGGAAACAAGGTAGACCTCCAACAGCAGCGGTCCACTTCCCGTCAGCGCGCTGTCGATTTCGTCGCGGGCATGCCGTACTTCGAAATGAGCGCGAAATGGAGTATCAATGTCGACGAGGTCTTGATAGACCTTTGCAGGCAGATGATTCCAAGGAGCTGTCAGGGCGGACGAGCAGTGTTGGCGGTGGATGGACAATCCAGCGAATCGGGGAATGAGCAGGCATATGAGGAGCAGAGGCGACAAGGCAGATGGAGGATACGGCGCTTGGTTCCATGGTTGGGTCCGTGATTGGCTTCAGCGTTGGATATGGCAATTCACCGATCAAACGCGATCTTCCTAAAAGATCACGTAGTAGTGATTCAGAGTTGGGTTGTTACAGGGCAGCTTATAGGGTCTATGAGCCCCGGAGAAAGAGTTTCTGGATGCTTTAGCTACCCCTAATGTTCCCTTTACTCGCGATCCTTTCAGCCTTTCTTCACTGGTCGCTAGCCATGCCACATCACCGAGCTTCTCGATGGCGATAGACGCCCTGGAACAGACTTGGATGTCCGTGCGTCCCCAAGCTTTGAGCTGCTGTCCCCCGCTTCACTTTCACATCCGGCATTTCATATCCTTCTCAGCAAGCGATTGAGAAGCCCGAGCCACCATTGGGCCGAAGCCGGCCGTTGATGACCTTGGCAATACGCTCATTGGCGCCAGCCAGACGCGCGTGCCCATAGTACTGTTGGCGGAAGCCGCCATACGGCACCTGGCGGGAGGAATGTTGAGGATCACGTGTTGATCACGTGATCGCGCTAGCCTAGTGTATATAGCCAGAGCTTTCAGCTCTCATACAATCAACAATGTTACACTCCACTTCGTTACCTCAACAAGTACAACTGCGTCCCATACCCTTAAAAGCAGTCGTTGGGCTGTCTTACATCTTGTCTGCGAAGCATCGAAAAGGTCAATCGCGTACGCATCCACTCCTGGACATGGATTTTCAAACACTTCTCAACCCCCCTGTGTTCTGCTCTTGCTGCAAGGAGCCACGCGGGTTCGAAACTCAAGCCGAACTACAGTAAGTAGCTTATTATAGGCATTATCTTGCACTGACCCGTTAACAGGAATCATGAGTCTGGAAAGCCTCATAAATGTGAAGAGTGCGGCAAGCGGTTCAAGAAGAAGGGAGACATGCAACGACACTCCCGCCAACATTCGTCTAGGGAGTGTTGGGCATGTCAGAATATCAATAAAACTGAGAACCTCTTCCTCGTCAAAGAGAATGCTTGCGGTTATTGTGGGGAACTTATCGCGGACGACACTCGACGCGCGCACCTTGAGAATGTCCATGGATATAACGTATGCCATGCCACAAACCCATTCAAACGCCAAGGCAACCTCCTCCAACATCTCTATCTCGTACACAGCGCAGTCAAAGGAATTCGTCGGACACGTATATCCTTCAATGAATTCTCTTCGAACAAAACTGAATAGAAGCTTCTTCGAATTTTGTAGATCTTGTCGAGTGCCTCCATCAATGGATATGGGATCACCCTAGACTTTTGGTGCATCGTATTCTCACTCTTATCACAATGCAGGAGACATGGAGGGGGATATCATTGGACACTGGCGAACGCACTCCGGAATTGGTTGTCTTCATGCATGCTGCCCGCCTTTCGAAATGAAACATGAAATTGGGCATTGCAGGCCCTGAACGCATCGTATAATAGCCCTGCGTCACATCCTTCTTGGGCTGTAGGAATTTGATGATGCGCGTGGAGCACTGATGAATGGCTGCACGTTTTGGAACCTTAAGCCATGATTACAGAGCAACTTCGGGGGCAGACGAGCATGCAGAATGGGCAAGACAAGGACACACTGCATACGCCACAGACATGGATTTGCTCAACAAGTTGGACACCATATGTACCGGGGTGGAATGCCGTTTCCGGCGGGGCGCGTACAGTGCCTTGTCTAGTCCGCTCGCTCTCCTTTTGCTAGAGATGCCTCCTTTTCCAGCTCGGTATTCAACTTCGTCCACACCAAGCTCTCCACGATGACTATCGCGCCGGTCACAAACACGAAAGAACGCATACTTCCTTCACCTTCGACTTCCGGGACTCTTTGTTTTCCTCCAACTCCACCGCAGGGAGTCTCGCCTTCCCACAGCAGCGCATCATGGTGTCCGAAGTGAAGTACTCGTGTACTGCTTGTGACGACTATTTTGATCTCGAATCGGATTGGAAGGTTCATGAGACCAATCAACATTTCAATGCCCAAAGCTGGATATGCTTCCCTTGTTTGAAGAAGGAATCGCTGGCGCTGACATTTCCTAAACCCGAATGGCTCGCAGAACATCTTACTCGGCATCACGCTGGTGGAGATCATGCTCTCCTCGAATACGTTACCGAGAAAGGCCATGTCGCCTCTAAATACGGTCCGAACTTTTGGTGTGGGTTCTGCGCCGACATCATTACGAAATTAGAGAAGCGAAATGACGGATGAGATAAGCGCTGTGCTCACATTGCAAAACACTTTACTGAGGGAAGCACCATCGTCAAGTGGATTACACTGGTGCCTACGCAAGCCTCCTGGGTCACCATTCCAGATCTCCCTAGATCTGAGATTATAGGCGTGCACCAAAAGGAGGAGCTCAGTTCAAGCGCGCTGAGTCCGAATGTCCTCAGCAGGCACGAATCGAACCAAATTACATCAGCCACATGCTGACGACGCACTAGCGACGGGAAAGCGGATTGGACGGTATTTCTCGGGACGCGACGGCTTTTGATACCGCAAGAAACACTCTGCTCTATCCCCCACTCCCTTCGACACCATATATTCCAGGCATTCTGGCAAAAAGAGAAAGATATCCTCCGCTGTGACGATGAAGAATACAAAATCATGTTTCAGTTCCTGCTCCTAGAAGCGGAAATGTTCGTCGACTACAAGATGAGCCTGAAGATGTACCGCATGGCAGCCGCACACCAATGGACTGACATGATGGAGATGTGTCGCGACATCATCATGTCCAGCGAAAACGTCACGCCGGAGGAGCTCCAGAGCATTGCTTCAGTTGCTCTCAAAGCCGCAGATGATAAGTTGTATAATTTCTGGGCGTTGAAACAAGGCCGGGCGAGTAAACTCTTGTGGATGTATGAGGAATAGCGGAAAGGTCCTTGGAAGAAGTCTGTAACTGCTCTCGCTATATTCTTTGGTCAGTAAATTGTTTTGGCTACGAATAATAGATTGGGCTTTTTTCTCTTCTAATTATATCCTACCAACATCTGGAACGTTCTGACAGTGAAACACCAACCAATTCTTGATCTGCCTAAGCGCTGGGAAATATGTGCTTTCTCAGGCGGTGCGTGCCTGGCTAATATAAATAAACCTGTTTAAAAGTTCTCCGCTTGCATAGAACGTGTAAATGAACGAAAGAGTATTAAACCCAGCAGCTCGAAGACGGAAACCAGACGGACCCAGGGCTCAAAAACAGGAACCAGAGGAGCGCGCTCGGTTACAGGAACGAAAACTAGCAGGGGCTCGAAAACGGGATCCAGAAAACCCGTGGCTAGGCGTATGCCCTGACGTCATACTCCATGTAGTCCACAAAATCCCCAAAGCACCTCGATATTCTAGCTCCGCGCAACTAACGTCATGCGTTCCCTTTACGCTATTCCTGTAGGTAGCTGTCCTCTGGACGGGACGAGTTCTCATATCGCGTAGGACGCCAGCAACGATAAGCGATTCATTTACTACACTCGGGACAGGACCAAAGAGGATAAGTTACAGTAACCACCTTGTGTAGCTCTAGCTAAATTCGAGTAGTTTATCTCTTCAGGCGAAGCCTTCCTATTGGCGCTTGCGGTGGCGGACGTCGAAGATCTAAACATAGTCTGCTCGAAACTTTTACTACACAGACTTACTTTCGATCAAACCTCGACGCCTTTAGAGATCCCAGAGGATCCCCCAAATGAACGCCTCTCCCCGTCCTGCCGCTCTGAAGATGTGCAGCCGTACGTTTCGTTTCGCGCCAGTAGTAGCTCGATTGATTGATTTCTCTCGTTTTAAGTCACCAACCTATAGAGGTTATGCTGACTACGCCTACGCACAAAAGGGCTCAAAAGACGCCAAAATTAAGAGAAGGGAACAGGGTATCACAGAACCACGGGCAGGTGGCATAAGTCGACAGAAAAGAACGGTTCGGGCGCGGATAACGAGGGCGTAGCCCACCACGGCGCTACCACCGAACCATGGCACGAAGCTGCCAACGAAAAAGGAGCCCCAGAAAGCTCCTCAACAACGACGATGGTCATCGAAAAGGGCGCAAACAACACTAGCAAAAGGGCAGTGAGAGCGGACAGCTATAAACGCTGCGCGCGAGGCCCACAGGTATAAAACGGAGTCTCTTGCTCTCAGTCCACCACATCTTGCACAATATTCGATCGAGCAGCTCACACTACACACGAACAATGGCACCTCCGATTCTCCTCTCCGTCAAAGGACTAGCGAACTCTTTCTATTAGACAACACAGAACTCCTAGGCAAGCTTACGGGGTATAGACGCAGCTATATTTATAAGCTAGAAAGCATAGATACAGAGAGCATGTGTTGCCAGATATGGTTACTACTTCACGTAACCTAGTTATGTATATATATAGCTATATTTCTTGTATTCTTAATTAATTAACTTATGTCTTAATACTCTATAATTTATCTAAAAGTTATAAGCCTAGATTTATCTACTACTATAAATTAAACCTACTAAGTTTATTTAATATAATTAGACGATAGAGTTACTAACTTATATACCTTATTATTACTAATAGATTCTAGAGTTACTCTAGAAATATACTATATATAATTAAATTAGCTCTACGTACTATAATTTCTATAATAGAGAATACTATTACTATTACTAATATTATAAAAGTCGTTAAAATACTTAGTATACTATAGAATTAGCCTTACTAGAAGTTTCTTATAAAGAAAAAGGCTATATAATATAGAGTTTAGGCCTACTATAACCTAGATCTAAAAAAGATAAAACGTAAAAGAATTTAGAAGAAGCCTAAACGCCTAACGCTATTAATAATTAAGTAAGAAGCTATAAAAATAGAGAATCTTAATACTAATAAAAAGTTAGAGTATTAGAACTAGAAAGAAAAATATAAAAAGAACCTTAAGAAGTACTTTCTTATATAGAAAGGTCTAAGAGAAGTATTAGTATATATTACTATAATAATTAATATCTACCTTATACTATATATTATAGACAAGAATATAGCTTATAAAAGGTTAGTAAGCTTAAAGAAATAGGTTATAATAACTAATATATTATATTAAGACGTACTGCTAGAATAATATAAGAAAGTCTAGAAGACCTAGAGAAGTAATAAACTAGATAACTAGCTTAATAAATAGATTTAGATTACTAACTATATAGCTAAACTTAATATACTAGATATATAGAGTATATAAGCCTAGAGAGAGCTACTTAAGGCTCTTTAACTAATTAATAAAGCGTACTCTACGCTTAGAATTATATAGCTATTTACCTAGCTAGAAAATTAAGCTTCTATAGTACTAGACCTAGTAGTAGAGTTTAGATAGCTATAGAGAGCTACTAAACCTATTATAGTAAGCCTAGAGACGTATATAATACTAGGTATAGTACTATAATAATAGAACTAGAGCTAGAAACGTAGTAAGTTTTAAGAAGAGATACTAGAGTACTTCTATAGGTATTATTACTAGTTTAGCTAGTACTTTTACGTTAACCTAAAGATCTATCTAACTAGCTAGAACTCTATTCTAGAAATTTAGGCTAAGTTTAATAAGAAAAAGAAGAATAAGGTTTAGACTAAGAAGTTTAAATAAGCTACTAATTAGAGAACCTCTAAATAGTAAAATAAACCTACGCTAAAAGTAAGTACTACTCTACTAAGCTTTAATAATAATAAGCTAATAAGTAGTATCTCTTCTACTAAATCTATATTCTACTTCTTTAGTAAAATAACTAAGGTTTTAGAAATCTAAAAGGTAGTTCTAATAGCTCTATACCTTATTAATAGGTAGATCTATAACTCTAGCTCTAATATTTATATCTATAACTTAGAGAATTAGAGCTAGAAAAAGATAGTAGAAGCTAACTTAAACGTTATTATATACGCTAGAGAGTAAGCTATAAGAGTTAAGACTTAGAAAAAGATAATTCTCTAGACTAATACTCTATTAGAACTAACTCTAATACACCTTATCTATATAGCGTTAGTAGAGAGCTTTTTTATAAACGTTATAGAGCTTACGCGCTCTTAAGACGTTAAAATCTACTTTAACTCTAGCTAGAACGTTCTATATAAAAATAAGTCTAGTAATATAGTCTATAACTTAGAGTATAAATAAAGATACTAGCTACTTAATATAGATAAAAATAGCTACTCTAATTTATAGAAAATATTTACTATATTTATAATAGTATATTAACTATTAAAGAATCTATAACTAGTAATAATTACTACTAGAGCTAAGACCTATTAACTATAGATATACCTAAATAAGAAAGCTATTACGTATCTAGAAGAGGCTATTACTAGCTTTAAGCTTAAGAAGAATATACCTCTAGTTAACTAAAAGAACTATAATACCTATATATAGTTAAAAAAAAATTATTAGATCTTCTAGAGATCTAGATTAACGTCTATAAAGTATCTTTTCTACTAAATAGAAATAGATTTAGTTTAACTACTACTAATAGAAGAAACCTACTTTAATAAGAATAAGTAGAAACTCTACGTAATTAATAAATTCTTAGACTAGTATAAAGAACGTATATTACCTATAAAAAGTAGAGTAGTATTAATATCTACTATATATAGAATAATTACTAAACTATAGTATTAATTTAAGTACTTAGTTATTATACTTAGAACTAATAATAAGAAGAATTTTAGTAATAAGCTTACTAAGATCTATATTAAATTAGATATTAAATATAAGCTTAGCTTACCTAAAACACCTAAGTAGAATAGTTATATAGAGAAAGCTAGAAACGTAATAATTATAAAAAGTTAAGTAATAAGAATTATAGCTAGATTATCTAAAAAGCTAGCTTTAGAGCTATTTATTATAGCTATTTAGATTCTTAACACTATGCTAATTAAATTAAATAGCTAGAAAACTCTATATAAGGTAGTAATAAGTTATAAACTATTAGTAGCTTATTACGTCTCTATTAGCTATTAAGTATATATTTATAGAAAGAACTTTAAAAAAGCTAATAAACTAGAAGTACGTACTTATATTAAGTATCTACTAGAATAAAACTTCTTAAATATTTTTAGAATCTAGATACTCTTAAAGAATAAAGTTATCTAAACTTAAGATATCTTATTTATTGCGTAGTAAGGTACGAGCGAAGTAATTACAATCGAGTTTGCAGAACGCTAGCGAAACTTTAGTTCCTAATTTAGACGAAAAAATTACCTAATTTAAATTAGCAGAATTCTCTAATTTAGACGAAAAAATTACCTAATTAGGGACTCTAACGTTCTGCTAAAAAGTAATTAAGTACAATTAAAATTAGGTATAATTAGGTACAATTAATTAGCTAATTAGATAATAGAAATATATACTACTACATAGCTACGGCTAATTAGAGTACTACGTAGCCTCTCTAGCTATAGAATATTAAAAGTTTAGAAACTAACCTACGCGCTGTAGCTAGTAGAAATATACACTACTATATAGCTATATCTAATTAAAGCTCTACGCACTCTCTCTAGCTATAGAATATTAAAAGTTTAGAAATAAACCTGCGTAGTATTAGTTTAGGTATTAGTTATTCTAATATTCTATATAGAAAATATATACTAAAATTGTTCGCCTCTCTTTCTATTACTACCTCTTTATATAATAACACTTATACCTATAATATCTAATTTCTTACTACCTCTTTATAATTATTGTAATTAACCTCTCTAGCATACAACAAATAGGTTTAAGAGCAGAAAATAGAAGAAAACGTGCGGTTCTTGTCGTAATTCTTAACTTATCTACTACTAATAGCGTGCAGATAAAGCTACGCAATCTCTACCTAGAAAGCGGCAGGCGCTTTTAGATATTACTAATTCCCCTGTTCTTAACCCTCTCTCCTCTCTTCTTTAGAGGCTAAGCTCTTATGCTACAGTAGAATAGACTATAGTAACTTCTACTCTATAACTCTAGAAGAATCTCTTCTCTTATAACCTCTTCTCTATACCTAGTATACTATTTACGCTATAGTCTAATACCGCGACTAATACCTAGCCGTCTATCTCTACTAGCGACTTGCTAACGTTCTCTTAGCAAGACTTATTAAGTTAGTTCTCTTTCTCTACTCTTCTCTTATTCTAGCAGAACTTTTAGCAAGACTTATTAAGTTAGTTCTCTTTCTCTACTCTTCCCTTATTCTAGCAGAACTCTTAGCAAGACTTATTAAGTTAGTACTCTTTCTCTACCCTTCCCTTATCCTAACAGAACTCTTAGTAAGACTTATTAAGTTAGTTCTCTTCCTCTACGCTTCCCTTATTCTAGCAGAACTCTTAGTAAGACTTATTAAGTTAGTTCTTACTCTTAGTACCTCTATCCTCTTAGTAGGGCGTATAGTAATAGTTTTTATTAGATAATAACAAACTTACGCTAGATAACTTTACTACAGCTAAGGTAGAAGCGAATACTTAACTATACAATATACTAACTTCGCCTTCTATTCTAGATTCTACTTATCCTAATTTTCTATAAGAACCTATAATATCTAAATAGAATAAGGCTCTAATTACTACTTTCTATAAGTATCTAAACAAGATTTAGCTTAAAACCTGCAACGTCTACAACTATTGCTAGTTTAAGCTAGGTGTTTAGAGAGAAGAGTGCGGAACCTACTAAGATAATTAAGTAAAGAACTTAGAGGAGCCTAGCTATATACCTCTGTAGGGTTTAGAAAACTATCTTAATTCTAGACCTATATCTACTACTCTCTCTACTCTTACGTATATTAAAGAGATACTTATTACCTGCGTCTACGTCTTTATAGAGATCTAGCAGCACTAAGGTATCTAGTATAAGTATTAGAGATATATTTACTACTTCTTTGTAAACGTTAGTAAAGTATTTAGTAAGCTTCTACTTCTTTCTTAGAACCTTAATATTATTATCCTAAAGCCCCCTGCTAGTAAGTAGAACGACCTAGACGCTATTAACTAGTAATTTAAGAAAGACTATAAAGTCTATTAACCCGTTATTCTTACCTAGCTTTAGTACCTAGTTAAGCACTACTTAGGCTATTAAGATATTAAGATTAACGAAAACGCGCTCTAATCCCTCTCTATTAATAGTTTTATTAATAATAGCCTTCTTGTAATTAAGTATAGTAACGCGAATTCTAAAGATAGTAATAGTTCTTCTTCGTTGTCCCTGCTTAAGCCTAATACGTTAACTAATACTAACGTTTAGAATACTAGCATACTACTTAGTAGTTTTACGAGAAATTTCTAACCTACTATATCTAGCTAGATACTAGAGAATAATAGTAGTTATTACAGAAGTTCTGTATTTACTAATAATAGCAATAGTAATAAGAAGAACCTTTCTCTTAAGGCTACTACTATTCTAGATATTATTCTAGATATAGAAGAGTTTAAAACTCTATAGTAGTAGATTTAAAAGACTACTAACTACGCCTTCTTGTCTATAGAGTCTATTTATCGCACACTATTATTAGAGTTTAATACTAAGAAGCCCCTCTTAAGCCTAGCGTTTTTATCTCTTTTTTCTAATAGAGCTACTAAGTTTATATACCTACGCATGCAAGATATTAATTTTAATAACTATATACGCTACCTAATATGCTATAAGAATAGTTAATTTATCTAATACTCGCGGTTTTGTTTTACAACCTTTAATACGCTTCTATAGTAATAAACTACTATAAAAGCTAGGTTCTACGTTTAGTATAACCCTAACGCTAACGCTATAACTACTAAGAATATACAAGTAGCCTTTAATAGAGAGAATAGTAGATAGCGTCTAGTAGATTTAGTAGTCTAGTGTATATCTACTATCTATAGAACATAAGCCTATTAGACTACGTAAAAGAAGATGCTTAAGGTAATAGTACGTATTAACTTCTACCCGCCTAATATATAGACTAATACCTATTTTGTAGATATAATAACTATTCTATCTATTACTATTTATTATCTTTTTAGCAGCTAACTAACACTAGTATAACCTGTTATAGTTTAGCCTACGTTTTAAAGAGTAGCGCAACGCGACTATAAGAAACTGCGTTAGAATAGTAGAAGAGTTTGTTTGTAATAATTCTTACATAATAGCTTTCTAGTTCTACTAATAGTTTAAGTTATTTAAGAAGTACTACCTTATTCTAAGGTTTAATATATCTAACTCTTAGAACTAGTATAAATAGTAGAATTAAGGTAGCCTATATAGCTATAGTCTCTACTATTATAAGAGCGCTTCTAACTCTAACGTTAAGTTAGAGAATAAAGCTACTTCGTTTAGTATAGCTTGTCTAGTCTAATACTAGAGCTATTATATTTCTACTATACACTCTAAACCTAATTTGTAGTAGTTACCTAAAAAGAGCTTTATTCTTTCTCTCTCTTTTTTAGACATGCGCTTCGATTTCTAGAAACTATTGTCTATCTTAACCCGCTACTATCTATATTAATGCTAGGCTAGGTACTATCTCTAGAAAAATAGTAAGAATAGAGACAAGGTCTACTAATTTAACACGCTATAGCTTCTACTATAGACTTCTACTTTTAAGAAACCTAAGTCTAAGTTCTACCTTTAGTTTCTAGCTAAGCGTAACTATACCTACCTAAACGTATACTTATAAGAACTAGTTTTTAGGTAGTAGGCTAATACTAATATCTAAGTCTATACTAGTACTACTAGTGTTGTTTAGTATATAGGTGTTTACGCCTCTAAGAGTAAGATATAGAGTGAGTTCTATAAGAATATAGCTGTTAAGCTACTACCTTATATCTAAACTACTAATCTCTTATTCTTCTTTACTATAAAGTTAATAAATAAGTCTATTACGTAGCGTAACTATAGTACCTAGAAAGTTCTATATACGTTATTTTAGTTTTCTCTTGTCTACTATACTTAGACTGTTATCTACGTAGACTATCGCCTAGTTAATAGTTAACCTAGAACTTTTATCTTCTAGAATAATAATTCTAGTTAGCTAGAAGGTAATAATAATAATAGTAATAGAGTCTTCTTTTAGAGTAGTTAAAGTATTCTCTAGAAGTACTAAGAGTAACCTTCTTTCTACAAAGACGTTTTCTATTTAGACTTTCTTCTACACTATAACTATATTAAGTGTAAACCTTGCTCTAGAGCTAAAGCTTAGATTTTAAATTTCTACCTACAATATTTAGTAGTAGCTAACCTAGAGTAGTTCTCTAGGGTAAAGCTTATGCTTTATTACCCTTTCTATTAACCTAAGGACGTCTAAGCCTTTAACAACTACTAGTTTCTATCTTTTACTCCTGCCTATAGCTACTATTATAGCGTTTGTACCTATACTATATAGAACTTCTATAGTAATCTAGATCTTAGCGCTAATAAGAACAACTCTAATTTTAAGGATATATTGCTACTAGAGGGACTGTCTTTCGACAAGCTCGCAAATTAATAACTAGAGTCTAAGAGGGTCTCTGTAGACGAAGACTACTTAGGTAACTACTCTATAGACTACGCGAAGGACTAGCACGTAGAAGAGTATATTAACTCTTTTAACCTTAATTCTGCTACATATTAGGCTAATCTAAAAAGGTCTTATCTAGTTAACTAGGCGATCTAAACTAATACCTTGCCTAATACTCTTTAGACTAAACAGTAACTTCTTTACAACCTTGTTGTTAACTACTATACAGCGTATCTAAACAGTAACTCTCTAGCGTAGTTACTAGTTAACCTTAACAGCGTAAGTAGAACTAGAAAGACGTATATTGTTAAAACGCTCTTAAATACTCTAGATACTCTTACTACTTATGCTAAGTATAATTCCCTAGTATTATAATATACGCTAACTAGTATAGCAGTATATCTTATCTCTAGAAGAACGCTAAACTCTATCTTCTACATCTCTTTAGTACTGCGTAGTAGCGTACTTAAGCTATTGCCTCTAGCTACTCTTTAGTTAATCTAGTTAAGCTTAGCAAGAGTTTAATATATTATTCTTAACAAGAAGTCTATAGTTAGCCTTCTTATACTTAGCTAGATATATAGCTAATATAGTAAGGCGTTTCTAGCTTAGGCCTACCTTCTATTTACTAGCGTAAACGTTATTCTTTTAGAAGACTTTTATTAGCTTTCTTCTATAGCGCGTAGACTACTTTATAACTAATTAAAAGCTAAACCTGTAGAGACTTATAGTTAGTCTCTCTACGCTTAATTTATAAAAACAATTATTCTAGATGTTGTTATATAATAATAGAGTATAGACTAGGCTACTTTTTAGAATACTCTTAATAGACTTTAGGTTAGAGAGTATACCTAGGTTAACTAGAGTCTATTTATATAGCGCTGTTAGACTACTCTTACTAAGCGCAAGCGTTAGAACTTTAGCTCTACTATTTACTTATATAGTACTTAAGTAGAAGTAGCTATTATTAACTATACCTCTATACAAGATACCTTATAGCTAGTTCTTATAGCCTAGGCTAAGTATAATTATAAGAAACTTTAATATATGCCTATAGAGGAGACTAGCAACTTGCCTAGCAAGTTGCCTATCTGCGTTAGCGCCTAATTTATACTTCTCTATAATATTTAGATAGAGCGTAGTCTCGTTAACGGTGCTACTAGCAAGGTTAATAGTATCTTATAGGCGCCTACTATGCGAGACTATTAAAAGAAGGCGCTACTAGCTATTCTTATTACCTTTAACTATTATAGTAGTTCTAGCCTATATACGCGTGCTAATAGCAAGGTTGTTATTTCTATCTTTCTTATTTCTTAGAAATTCTACTATAACCGCGCTGTTAGCTTCTAGGTTTAGTTTCTCTTATACTCTATATAGGCTATAACTATATATAAGTTATAAGGCCTTAGTCTTAAGAAGGCTATAATCTATATAAGCGGTGCTAGAGACTATACCTCTAGTCTTCTATATATAGTAGTGTCTTAGGTTAAGAGTATTAAGAGTCTTATGTTTAATAAGCTCTTTAGCTTCTAGCGTCTAAGGTAGAAGAAGTTAATAACTTCTAAAAATATTAAGGCGAATATATAGTAGCAAAGTAGGTAATAGGTTTAGGCTATAGATGTTTAATTTAGGTAGTAGTCTAGCCTAATATACTACCTAATACCTTGTTAGTCTAGATTTTACTCTTACAATCTCTAACCTTCTAATATCTTTTAGCAGAATCTATTACTCTATATACGGGGCATAACTACCTTAGTAGTCTAGCCTAATATACTATCTAATACCTTAGTAGTCTAGATTTCGCTCTTGCAATTTCTAGTCTTCCTCTATATCTAGACGCATTACTATTAGCCTTCTAATATCTCTTAGTAGAATCTATTACTCTATATATAGAGGTATAACTATCTTAACCTCTAATATTTACTCTAGTATATACTTAGTATTATTATTGTTAAGTTCTTCTAGTAGAAACCCTTTAGTAATACTATATTTACAGTATTAGTAATAGCCTAATACTTAGACTAATACTAGACTTACCTGTAATTAGTTAGGTAGTAATTATTAAATAGCTTTAGAAGAGGTAGTACTTTACCTTCTTCTACTAGGTTAATCTCGCTGTGTGTGTATAGCCCCCGTATCTAATATTAAAAAGTTAGAGCTATAACTACTTGTTCTACGCTAGAGAATAGTATATAGAACTATAGTAGTAGTAAGTTAGAGTTTAGATTAAAGTTAAAACTATCTTTATCTTTAGGCGTAAGTTTATAGAGTTAATAAAGCATCTTAACCTTATTTATATTATTAGTTTTGCCTATAGTGTATTTGTGTTCTACCTTACTACTTACTTTATTCTATTAGTTAAGAATATTACTTAATATATCTACTAGTGCTTTAAAGCTAGAATAGATAAAGTTAAAGTAGGCCTATATTATATTAGTTAATATATTAGTTTTTTAGAGAGCTATATTTATACTTACGTAAATAGCTTATAGTTCTATGTAGAGAATATATACCTTCTAGCTAAAATTATTAAGCGTAGTAAGCTTTTAACTAACCTTATTAATTATATTTCTCTATTTAGTTTAAATAATACGCTAGTCGCGTAGTAGTATAAACTTAGTAGTCTTCTTCTAGAATTTAGCTATTACTATAGAATTAAACTCTACGTTTTCTATTATATCTTTTATCTTAATATCTTTATTCTTGTCTATGGTATTCTAGTTATCGTTATTTAAGAATAGAATAGTTTAAGTAGTAGTATTAGAATTAATAGCTACTTCTAAAGGGTTAAAGTTAACGCTAATATTATGTATACGCTATATAGGTACGTAGAAGGTTTATTAAGATAGGTATTTGTTACTAAGATTTCTAGACTTTACTTACTAGGTCTAGTACTTACTAGTAGAGAACCTATAGAACGTTAGTTATATAGTCTAATATATAGACTAATACCTATAAGTACTTACCTATAATTAATAGCAACGTTCTTAGACTATACTTTAAGCTTTTTTATAAGCTAGTCTTTCTTAGCCTTATTATTCTTCTTGTCTATCTTCTATTAGGCTACTAGTATAAACTTCTCTCTCTAGAAGTCTAAGTAGTACTTATTAGTAGTATTCTTATCTAGTAGTACTTAGAACTCTTCGCCTTATTTCTTTTTACGTATTTGTTAGTTCTTAACAGTATTATAGTTTGTAGACAACTCTTTCTCTTTCTTTTATAATTTTTAAGGCGCTATATTATAATTAGCGTAATAGTCTACGTATTAGTCTATAAGAGCTAAAAAAAAAGAGTATTAGTGCAAAAAAGAGTATTAGTATAATATTTAACAAAAGTTACAGATTTTCTAGTTTATAATACTTATAAGTTAAAAATTTTAATTATTTATAGGTAGGTAAGAGGATTTTGTAGCTTGCGCTATAGAAGTAGAGTAATAACGTCGTGCTTACGTAATTACGCGATTTTTAGCGCGCTATCTTTACCTTAACTTTTTAATTCTTAAAAATTTTCTTCTTTCTTATACTACACTTTCTTACTACTCTACTTAGTAAATTTTACGCGTAGAGCGATATTTTAGCCGTTGTAGGCTAATACGCTTAACTAATACCTTTCTTTACTTTTTATTCTACTATTTTATAAGTGCTTAAGTTTCTTTTTACTCTTATTATTATTTTTTTATTATACCTTTTTAATTTAACTTTTCTTATTACGCTTATTATTACTATTCTAACACGTTTACTTATATATTAGGTTTCTATTCTACGTTATTACAATATAGAAAAGCTAAGCGTTAAGAAGCCTTGTCTAAAGCCCTAAATACGCCTTAACCTCTACTAACCTTATTAGAAAATCTAGTCTAAGTTCTCTACACTCTCTTCTATACTAGAGAGTCTTACTAGGTTAGATATTTTAGCTCTACGGTCTTAAATAGAGAATTCTAATCTGCTAGCTACTTCTTCTATACTATCTTCTAGTCTATGTTCTCTACTATCTTCTAGTCTGCGTTCTCTGCTATCTCCTAGTCCGCGTTATTCGTCTTCTTCTCCGCCTAATTCTGCTTTACCGTCTAGACTTGCTCCGCTAGTTACTCCTGCTAAGTAAGCTTTTACCTCTTTAATTAATAGTTTTGCTAGGCCTGCTCTATTAGCTACTATAACTTCTTTAACTATTTATTGTAATCTAGCTAGACCTACGCGTAGAGGTATAGCTTATACTTGTAGTAGTTGCGGTAATAGTAGCTCTTATAGTGCTATTACTACTAAGGTACTAAGAAAGAAACCTACTTAGGTAAATACTAGTTAGTTAGGTATTAGTCTACGTATTAGGCCTTACTAACTATTTTTAGCTCTTAGAGGTAAGAATAGAAAGACTTAAAAGACGTTAAAGTAAAAGAAGACCTATAAAGCTAACATAAGTGCTAGTATTTAAAAGACAATTAGCTATAATATTAAAGCACCCCGCGCTTAAATCTATTGTAGAGCTACGTCTAGAGAACCTAAGATACGCCGCGTAGAGCCTAGTAGTAAGTACCTATATTATTATTTTTCTAAATTCTATATATAATTTACTAATATGTTAAAGTGTAGGCTCTTTAGGAGATTAAGTACTACTAAAGGATAGTTAGTACTCTTACGCTTGTAATGCTATTTTACTGCCTTTACTGTGAAATTAGTACTAAGTATAAGGCTAATATACGCTAGTAGGCTAATATACTTAGTATTCTCTAGGTACTAACTAAGAACTTCTTATATACTCTTCTATAAAGTATATATTCTGTTATACGTATTAGTTTATATATTAGTCTAACCTACTTATAGCTACTAATCTTACCTATATTTATAGAAAGCGTGTTACTCTTTAGGCTAGAGATATTAAGCTTGTTCTACGCGTTGTGTTTAATTTAGGTAGTTAGTTTAATTTTATTAATAATAACTATAATAAGTTGTCTATAGGTTAGGTCTATAGCTACTTAGGCTAGAGTTAGAGTAGCGGGCATTATAGCTTAGAGTTAGAGTTTAGTTTCTTAAACGTTCTACTTATAGGACCTTTTAGGTATATAGCTCTATTAGCTTTATAGTAAAATATAAGAGCTTACCTACTAAATCTTTTTTTTTATATAATCTACTCGCTACGCCTTCTAAATATTTATAAATAATTAGCTCTATATGTTATATAACAAGCTATATAAGAATAATAGTAGTAAATATAGAAAGTTTCTAGTAGTTAATATAATTAATATTAAGGTATATAATATCTCTTATAAAGAGCTTATAGTAGAAGTTAAAGATCTACTACTATAGAGCTAATTACGCCTATTTAATATAACTTTAGACGAATAGACGTTAATACTAGAGTAATATATACTAGCTAAAGAATTAGTAAAAGAAGATCTAGAAATATAAATCTAGAAAAAGTAATAATAAGCTAAGAAGTATAATAAGTCTTTAAGAGGTTACTTAATTACTTTAGCGTTATTAAGACACTCTACTCTATATAGTAAGAGCTTAAGAGATACGTTAAGAGAGACTAACCTCTCTAAGCTAAGCTTATCTACTATTTAAGCTAAATTACTATAAAGATCTCTTAGAGCTATAGAAGACTCTAAATATATACTAGATAGATACTAGAATAATACTCTACTATGTTAAAACCTTAATTCTAAAGACCTAAGTAATATAATATAGAGTAGATACTATAGACGCTCTTTCTTAAAGTCTAAATATATAGCTAGCGTAATTAAAGTATAAAAGAAAGCTTAAATATTTAACTTAATACTATTAATAAACTTATATAACTACGTATTTATAGCTTTAGTAAGCTATATTAATAAACTAAGAGTTAATAGAGAGTCTATAAGATTAAAATACTACTATAATTAGATACTACTTCTATCTAAGTATTATAAGAATATTAAAGGCTATATATTTAAAGCTAAGTTTAAAGAGGCTATATAGAAGAAGTTTAGTAACTACTTTAAGAAAGAGTACTTTAAGAAAACGTTAGTAATACTAGTATTAACTATAGTAGAGTATCTTCTACTTATATAGGTATTATTATATAAATTTAATAAAGATAGATATCTACTTAAGTATAAAGCTTATCTAGTAGTTTAAAAAAACCTCTAAATATAATAGAGCGATACCTATACTACTATCTTAGTAGCAAGAACCTTTTAAGCTCTAGTAGCTATAGTAACTACCTTTAGATTACTAATATATTAGTATAATACTATAAACACCTTTCTAAACGTAGAGCTTTTATAGAAGCTCTACTACTATACTCTAGAAGATTTTACTACTTAGTTTAGCAAGCTCTTAGAGTTATATTAAGCTCTATATAAGCTAAAGAAAGTATCTCTACTATAGTATAAGAACCTTATAGAGACTCTTAAGAAGTTAGAACTTATTAAAATAAGTATTATACTATACCTATAGACTAGTAATAAGCTTATAGTCTTCTTCTTTATTAATAATATTATTATACTTATCTATCTAGATAATATAAACGTTTATATAGAGTTTAAACACTATCTACTTAAAAAGTATAAGATTAGAAAGATAGGTTAACTTAATTAGTTTCTAGGTATACAAGTTATAAAAGATATAGAAGTAGTATTAACCTAACTAATCTAGAATTTCTTTATTAGTAAGATTACTAATAAGTTTAACCTACTTCTAAAACTAGGTACTAAGTATTTATAATTCTCTATAAGAGAGAACAACCTCGCGAAATCTATAGAGACACCTAATAAAGAGCGAATAAAGCTTTTCTAGTAGCTAGTTAGCTTACTAGTATATATTTTCTACTTTATACGTCTAGATATATTAAGAGCTTACTTAGTATTAGCTTAATACTTAATTAACTTAGATTAATAATATCTCTATACTACTATACACGTGTAGTAATACCTTATAGAGTTAAAAACTCTTACGCTTAAAGCGTTACAATACGCTACAAAGAAGAAATACTTCTAGAAGGTAAATTTTAAAGAGTCTATCTTCTATAGAGCCTTAGATACTTTATTTAGTAATAACCTAGATACTAGAGTAAGCTCTAAAGGCTATATCTTTAAGCTATATAGATTATCTATAGATTAGAAAGCTATAAAATAATAGATAGTAACTAAATTAATAACTAAGGTAGAGCTTCTAGTACTTTTAAAGATAGCTTTAAAAATAGAGTAGTAGAACCTACTTTTCTACTACCTAAAGCTAAACCTTAATATTAAACTAAAGCTTTAGTATAATAATTAGTAGACTATAGGTATAGTAACTAAGGCTATAGAGAAGCTTTAGATAAAGCTTAAATACGTTAACGTATACTAAATATAGCTCTACTAGAAAGTTAAAAACTAAAGAATTAACGTTAAATAGATTTCTATAAGTTAAATACTAGCTAATAGACTTATAAAGGTTCTATTATCTTAGAAATATACCTACTTTATTTAATAGTTAGAGCTTAAGAATATTTCTAGTAAGTTAAAGCTTCTACTATTCTTAGTAGAGTAGTAGAAGCTATCTAAGAACCTCTTACGCTAGTACTAGATTAGATAGTAAACTTAACCTAAGTAATATATACCTAATTTACTAGTATTTTAAGACCTTTAAGGTAACTATTTATCTATATTTTACTTCTAGCTCTACTATAGAAGCGTATACTATACTAATTTAACTATTTTCTATTAATTTTAACGTATATATATACTAGTTTTATATATAATTCTATTATATTTTAACTAGCTACGTTTATTATAATCTATTAGATTAACTATAAAATTAATAGACTACGTTTATTATAATAAGCCTAGTTTTAATAAAATATATAGTAACGTATTAATATCTACTTAATAATCTACTCTATAAAATTACTATAAGCTATAGAGAGTTATAGTAACTATAAAAATACTCTAAAAGCTATTAAATAAGGTATTCTTTCTTTTTACTCTCTACTCTTAAGTTTAATTTACGTCTTTAATATTACTCTATCTCTTTTTGCCTATAGAAGAGCTATAGAAGTTAGTAGTATAGAGGTATTATACTATTACTTAAACACTTAAACGCTCTACTATCTAAACCTAACCTCTAGAACCTATATTAGACTTTCTAATTAGAAATAGGTATAGCCTTATATATAGATCTCTTATCTCTCTACTTTCTACACTTCTTTTTTAACTCTATAGAGTTCTCTTACAAGAGGGGTAGCTCTTATAGAACACTATACTAAGAGGTGTATTTATAGAAGACGATTATTAATTACCTCTTTAGGTATAGTTAAAAGCCTTACCTTCTTAGATAGCTTTTTATATATACTTTAAGCTAGAGAGGTATATTACTAGATATAGTTACTACTTTATATAACCTAGTTATATATATATATAGCTATATTTCTTATATTCTTAATTAATTAACTTATGTCTTAATACTCTGTAATTTATCTAAAAGCATGCTATTAGATAACCTAGTTAACGGTGTAACAGAGAATAGAAACTAATATAACACTACACAGATAAGCTAGTTATCCCCTTCTCTAAGTAGTAATTGCGCATCACTCTAGGTTCCCGAATGCCTCTACAGTCCACCGCGAAATAGCACGCTATCCGCTAGATGCTTCTAGGCACATTTTCTTAGAGCATTTACTATCTTAACATTTACGTATAGTAACCACGCTAAGCAGCCTCTTAAGCCTAACACTATAATAGAGATTATCCGACTCGGTAATGCTTTCCTACGAGAGGATGCTAGGGGCTTTATTAAATCTTTCCGTCTTGGGTGGAGCTAGAATGGCCTTTAAGACCGCCCTCCGTTAACTAACCTAACCCATGCCCGCACGTCGATAGAAAAGCTGTTCAATAGTTTCCGCTGTGCTGAAGTACTTGAGCAAGGCTCTATAGTAGATCCAGTCAGGCTGCGGGTAGCAAGAATCATTCTCTATTACTACTATGAGCAAGTACGCGTTAATTCGCGGAGGAATCTATTCTTATTAAGCTAGCGTTCCCGTGGTAGAGATACGGCCAGCATTGCAACCAATAAAGTCCTCGAGGATATGTACGGCTCTCTAAAAGAACAAGTCCACGGACCTGGAGACGACGCCGAGACAGCCTACAGAAGCATAAGAAAATCGGGAAACGATAGTGCATGCTAGCTACTCACCTTGGATTAGGTATTCTGTTGGCCTGCCACCCTAGCCTTGAAACGCAAGTGTAGGTAGTTACCCCATACGCAGAGCAAGCTCACCATGCATACAGCAACGATACCAGGTTCACGGAGGGAATAATAGCGGCTCTCCTAACGTACATCATTAACGTATACCCTTAAGGCGTAGGGATTAGTCGGACACTAGACTCCTAGCTCGATGCTCTATCGAAGGAGGTCCACCTCCCTTTCCGTGGCTCGAGCGGCTGGTACTAGCTGCCGTAGCCAAATACACACAGAGTGGCGAAAAGAAGCATCATCAATTTAGAGAGGATTGGCAGCTAGTAGAGGTCCCGAAGGGCTTTTTACGAATCATGTAGCGCCTATTTTGCAAGGGATTATTCTTACAAATATATAATTAGAACGTATTTCGTGGACTATCATCCCACGAAATACATGGGGTCATTTTTGGCCCATAGCCACTTCCTAGCTATAAGTAGCTAGACTCTTCATCGAATTTAGTCCTAGATTGAACCACCATGCCCGTGGACTGGAGACTAGAGGTGCCACTCACGGCGTTCATTGAAGACGTTGAACACTGCCGAATGAATCAAGCGACCAGGCCTAAGCGCAGAGTTTTTAACGATAAAGGGCAAGCACGTAAGCGAACAAGCAGAACTCGCCGTAACTCAAAGCATACTATATCTGAGATTGAGGGGGCCTTCGAAGTGCAGAGGTTGCTCTTACTGAAACTAGCAGGGCAGGAGAACCAAGTCAAAGGATTATCAGGCATGGACACAAATGAACGAGAAATAGGTTCCAGATGCGAAGCGGAATCACGCACGCCTCCATCCAAAGCCAACCTGGAGCGATTCATGGCGGATACGGCGCAGGCAGTCCGGGCAATATGGACCCAAAATGGAAAAAGAACGCGCATTGCGTAGACTTGGGCTCACATCGGTTCCGTGTTTGGTGGACTGAAAGTCCGCGAGATCCAATCGGGGCTGGTGTGGCTAGAAATGGCCATGAGATCGGACCAAAGGAGAACGGTATGACTCAGTTCCATGAGGCGCCCAGGTATCGCGATGCATTCGAAAAGGCGCTGGAAAGCATTTATTGCTAGTAAGCACACGGGTTCGTAAGATTGCATGGCACAAACGGGGATATAGCGGAACAGGCACATAGCGAAACGGGTGACATGTGGGCTGCTTAGGCGCCATGCAGAGCAGAGCTAATTCGTGATTGGGTCGCCGTGGGCTCCCGTACGGGAAAGGCTCCGTACGGGCTTCTCAACAGTCAATTACATCATCCATACGCCGTTCGCCCTAACCGCCCGCGGACGAAGATCGCCCATAGGGGATGCGCAAGCCGGGATTAAGTTCTGTCGCTTTAAAACTTTACCCGTATGGGATTCCTAGTACAGAATCCAGTCGTAACGCATACGTTTTCCGCCCATACGGACGCACTACCCACATGGGATATACAATACAGGATCAAGTTCTACAACCAGAGAGCTTCACCCGTATGGGATGCATAATACAGGATACAGTGGCTTTACTATATAACCACCGTTGTTATTCTTCCTTACGGGATGTGTTCATTAGGTGAGGTGAGCTACAAGACTGTCAAGGTTCCGACGGTAACTGTGGCATCTATCGACGAGAATCGGCGGAACATCAAGGGATCCGAACTAATAATGCCCGAGACTGCGTAGACCGCCGCAAGGACCTAGCTCCTCCGGCTCTGATCAATGACGTCACTAGGAAACCCCTTATCAATGGGATATCCCAAAAAAGGGCCATATGTTCAGTTGGGCTCCGCTAAATATAGCACCGAACCGTGTCGTGCGTGGCACGTGCGGACATGGGTTCGAAAACAGGAACCTGCGCATCCAGAACCTAGCAGGGGCTCGAAAACCGGAACCTCGCAAGGTCTCGAAAACCGGAACCAGAAACCATGTCCCGGCGACGGGAAGCCGCAAACCAAGCACATGTCGCGACGTTATATTCGATATATAATAAAGCGCAAGTCCCCCCACCCCCGCAGCCTAGAACCTAGCATCCGTGATCGAGGGTACCTTAATTCAGGATCCGGACGTCGCACGCTCAACGCAAGGCCGCTCTACAGTATAACTCTACAGTATAACTCTACAGTATAACGTCAGTACACATATTTGCAGACGAGCCGGTCCTGATTTCTAGCCCTATCGTCATGTTGTCTCAACAGCGTTCACAGGTGCTAGAGCGCGCAAAGGCAAGACGAGCTGCGAACAACAATTATCTGAAGCAATCCAGAACCCTCTACGAAAAACTCGCCAGGTTGTGCCTCAAATATGACGCCCATATATATTTTCTAGCATATCGCAATGGTCGATTTAACGGATTCGCATCCACAAATGAGACAGGCCAGCCGTGGTCCCCACCAGGCCAAGAAGCTCTTGTAAGGCCATCCCCTTCCGCAAAGAGTAAGAGTTAACGCTTATTAAGGGTAAATTATATCCGCCCCCAGTAATAAAGACACCAGCCCATTGCCCTCGAGCTCAACAGAGACGAGGGAAGGTAGCTTTCCAAAAAGCGATTTCACAGAACGGTTCGGCTGAATGCGGCGCGACCTCGACACAAGAATAGGGATTACATCATAACCATAACTCATCGCTGATTAAACGTGCAGAGAGGGAGACGGAAAACCAAAATTCATCTAACTTAAGCAAATAACCCAATAGCAAAGCGCGCTACTACTATTTCCTCCTATTCCGTTCAAGCAGAATGTGTCTTCTTTCTCTTTTTGCCTGTCGCTGCCTCCTTGTCCTCGTCCCCCTCCCTACGCCCAGCTTCTCTCTTCAGTGTCTTTCCTGTTTCTTTCAAATGGTCCCCTAAGTCGACGAGCCAGTCACCCATATTCCATAGAAGATACTTAATGTGGCTGTTTTCTTCTTCAAACCTTCCCATTCTTGCTTCTTGGTCGGCGAGCTTGCGGCTAAGACCCTCAAAGGCGTCCGTCTCTTCACAGAGTAAGCTATGGTTCAAGCCGTTTTGGGAACATACCAGACAGTCTATGCAGAGATGATGCAGTCGTCTCTTGAGGTGAGCGTCGACTTCCATGTCCAGCAGCTAACTAAACACTCATTTAGTAATGGACTCAAATATGGCGTGGACATTATCATATACCTTTTCTGCCATACCAGCTGCCGGACTTTGGGCGCTGCCATCAGCCGTCGTTTCTTCTCTGCGTCGCTCTTCGACGACTGGGTTTTCTGCGCCGAGACCGAAGTCATGCTTCACGGCCTCTGCATGGCTCGGTTTAGACACCTCAGGCTCCAGCGTTATCGCTCGATCGGCTTCTGCGTCGCTCTTCGAGCCGTCGGTTCCAACCGTAAGTGAAGCAGCCTAGCACTGTTAGCAATCTTTTGGAAGGCATACCTCTCTCTAACATACTATGTCCTCGTACATATCGGGATCATAGACGGTAGATTGTGACATCTTCAAAGGGTGTGGAAGGAGGCGGACGGAAGAGTTCAATAGAGATGGCCGATGAAGCGTCAATGAAGGGTAGATGGAGGGGATGAGATGACTTGAAGTTGGCGAGAGAGAATGCTCCTTTATACCCTTCCCCCACGACTCGACTAATAAGAGCACAAGGCAGACTCATACGCCTCGAACGTTCGACGCCCCGCTTCCACGGCCGGTCGTCGCTTCATGCGCATCCTTGTGCCTCTACAGCAGGCTATGCTAGTCGGGACGAAGCGAGGGATCAGCCCGCCTTGGAGGTTGTGGACCGGTGGTATCGGTTGCATGAAGGAATGTGCCACGAGCTGCAGCTGAGAGGGCACATGGACCCTAAAAAGGGTGCTAATCCGGCCACTTCGGACGCTCTCCACCAATGCTCCAGCTTCGATCGAGAAAGGGTGGGGGGCTTTGCTGCACACTACGGCGGCATTGCGTGCTATTCCTCGGCCGGACAGACGAGCATGCCCTGCGAAGAAGGTCTAGCCGACAAGGGAGCTCCCTCCTCCATAGGCTGGATTCGGTACGGAAGTATGCATATATTACACCGGAGTTCTTGGAGGCCGGTGCCCTGGTTGGGATAGCTACGCTCTTTCCGCCGGTCAGAAGCTGTACTATGGAAACGCGAAACGCGGGATCCGACCTTCACCATCTTCTTTTCTTCAGGTTCACCTCGCCGCAGCCCAACGCGATGCGATTATGGCGACCTTGTCGAGCCGCGCCGCTCACACGCCCTTGTCACTGCATGAAGGCATTCGCTCTGAGCCTATGGATGCTAGCGGAGCCGAATCGGACGCGCATTGGAGAGAAATCCGTTCGTGAGGCGCGTCTTGCATCCTTCCTTCGAGCCAGTGGCGATTCGTGGAGGGTGGGGAGACAAACGATATCGATAGCTTTAGGATGGCCCGTCTCATCCACTTCTCGCAGCAGGTACGCTGCCCATCTCGCAGGAGGGCACTGGTTTAGGCGCATTGAGTTCGCATCGACCTGCGCTGCTCCCTCATTTCGCTGGATATCACCCAAGTGCAGACTTCACGGATGCAGACATCCGTGCCATGGTCTTATGAAGCGGTCTTGAACCCCTGGTCCAAACCCCCCGGCCTTGCTTTCCGGCTGTGTCCTGTCGCAGCAACAGGGTTCCCGGTGAATGTGGACGGCATGGCCCCTGGCTTAACATCGTGTGACCTTTGCCGCTGCGACATGCACACCACCACCTATACAGAAGGCGGATGGGAATCTTAGCCAAAGTGCATGCGCAAGACATTGCCGACGGTTGCTCGTGTCGCAATCTTCATGCGTGACAAGATAAGGTGGGCCGGTTGGTGCAGACATGCTCATGGTAGGAGGCACAGCATGCGGATTCGGGAGCTTCCTCGACGGTGTCTTTTCGCTTGGAGTTGGTCGCCATAAAACGGCGTAAATCCAAGCTGTCTGAAGTTGAGGATCAGCTGAGCATCGACGCAAATACAGATGGGGCGGGATCAAACCTTGATGTCGTGGGCAGGGGAGCTAGGAGGGGCTGAGAAACCCCAAGAAGGAGGTGGATGGGAGACTCGGGCCGTCACCACCAATGCTCTTGCTTCTCCCAAGACATAGCGGCGGGGCATTTCTGCAAACTACGGCGGTAACGGATGCTGGGGGACGAGAGTGCCTTGTGATAGGACCATCGGAGCCAGGGGATTGGAGAGGACTCGCCGCTCTTCATGCGTACGGGTCATGCGAGTGCTATGACAAGTCCACTGCCCGTGAATCGAGGCTGGGGTGGTCTCAGAATTCTAGCATTGAGGAGTAGGCCGGCTTTCCCGGCGGCAAGGGACGATGCATATAAAGCCTCCGCGAGCTCGTCCCGCTCCAAGTCCCTGCCACCATAAGTGCTCCTGCCTTTTGGCTTCTCGAGCTGCTCTATCCACCATTGAGGGTTCAACCGTTCCAACTTCGACGACGTTACACTGTGGAGGCAAGCCAACAACATGGACCAGGTAAATCAGTGGAGTAATCCACAGTGCTTTGTATTGATGCTGAAGGACGTTCAGACTATCGAAAGGCTGAGCCCAAACTCTCTTTTAGACGCTGAAGGAGACACCAAATCGAACTTCAGCGAGATGCCAGAGCACCAAGACGACGCGGCGGCGACACAAGCAGCAGGTGTCTTGTGCGAAATGGGGGCCATCGACGCGAGCCAAGGCGATGGACATACCAGCCAGGCCATGGAGCCATGCCTTCCGGAGCATCCTGCGGCACTTACTGCTTCGAAGACTAGTGCAGAAGTCGATTAAGCGATAAATTCTACCCCAGAGCCCGCGGTGCCTGAACCGAGCCGTGCAGAAGCCGATCAAACCACGGCTTCGACCTTGGAGCCTGAGGTGCCCGGACCGAGCCATGCAGAAGCTGCGGTGACTTTAACTGCAGAGCAGGAGTCCGAACCGAGGAATGAGGACCCTACCCGGCCTTCCGAACCCCCTCACCGAGTTATATCCGCGACAGAGCCGGAAGTAACGATTGACATCCAGGAAACTGACACCCAGACCATGAAGCGTGACCTCCGTCCTAGCCTCGAGAGTCCGGCTATCGAAGAGCGACATGGGGAAAACAGCGAAGGGATAGCTGATGATAGGGATGATGGCTACGATGTACAGAGTCCGTGGAGTGCATCCACGGATTCGAGCGGGTGCCGTGCTGCTTCTGAAGACACTGAGACTACCGAGGTAGTTTCGCACACGACTTAACGCAACCGAGGAGCGAGGAGTAGCAGACGGACTCCCGTGTCGCGGAGGCGAACTAGAGGAAGGCATCCGAGTGTGGCGCATGGGACTTCAGGTACCTCATTTACCTCCTCTAGCGGAAACTTTGCTGACTGATGAGCTAGACATGCCCATATCGATCTCCGATGACGAGGAGCCGTCCGGACTAATCATCGTTAATGACAACGGAGGCCGAGCTATCGTTATCAACGATTCTGATGAGGAAATGCACATAGACGATGACCATTCCAGTCAGAACATCCTACATCGAGCGCAGCGAAATCGGGCAGCACAGAAGTCACCAGAGATGGTCAATTGGACGTCTAAAGAATAGGAGGGAAGAAGCGCAGCAGGTCTTATCACGGCATGGAAGAAGGTGTGGAAGCGGTGGTGGTTGATCAAATCTAAGGCTAATCGGCAGCTTGCCCAAACCCTGGATCCGTTCAACGACGAAATGGCTGATGTGTGCCGATACGAGCGGTGGAACAAGAAGTATTGTGAGGATTATGGCCGCAGGGTTTACAGTTTCTGGGTAAGACACGGACTGGGAAAGAAGGTGAAGACACAGCTCGGGAAGAGAGACAGAAAACTCGTGCGTAGATTCGGAAGAGCTTTGAGGCGGCTCAAGAGGAGGAGGAGAAGAGAATAGTTAGCAGCTTGTAGACGTGTGAGCGCGTGGGAATAGCCTTGACCGAATCCTGGATTGTATCGGTCAGGCCTGCGCTGAATACGTGAAGCCCTCCTTAGCCGCTGCAAGGCCCCGTTGCAAGCCACAGCACAGGCGCCAGGTTACGCAAGGCTGGCGGCTGACAAAGATGCCACTGTGGCCGTCTCCGCATACTGGGTTTCCCCACCTGGCGCACGTCCCCACCTGGCGCACAGTTTCTAGAAAATCTTACCCCCCCTAACTCTATAACTAATAGAGCTATACTAATAAAACTTAGAATATAAGTTTTATATAGTATAAAATTTAATATTATAAAATAAAATTTTAAAAAACTTACTAGTTATAGTTTTATTAGTACTATAACTTTTTAGTACTTTTTTAATATTCTTTAAATAACTTAAGAATAAATAGTTAAATCTACTTTTAAAATTAGATTTTTTAAGTTTATAGTTTATAGTTAGTATAATATACTTTATTATTAAACTTTTTATATTATTAAATCTTCTATAATTTCTTAGTAAGAAAAATTAATAAGAATCTATAAGTTTTACTTAAATAACTAAGTAAAACCTTAATATTTTTCTATAAAAATTTATATATATATTTTTTATAGTATATTATACCTTATATTAAAGTTATACTAAGATATATTATATAATTAAAAAGCTATATATATTTAACTAACTTTTAAAAAAAATCTAGTTTACTTCTAGTAAGTACTATTATATCTCTATAATAATCTATAAAACTTATAGTATATAGTATTTATAACTTAATAAAGGTTTCTAGAAAACTTCTACAGCGCTAGCTCTTCTAGGTATAGCGTAATAAGAGATAGAAGATTATAAAAAGTCTTTCTAGAGTTTTCTTCTTCTAACTATATATATATATATATAGTTAATCTAGCTCTATAAACTTATTATTTTATATATTATAGTTAGTTTTAACTATATAGAGCTTATTATCTAATAATATAGTAGCTTTAAGTAGTAATTTAAAAGTAAAGTCTTTTTAGTAGTATAGTATAGAAAGATAGAAAGATACTAAAACTATTTTAAAATTATTACTTCTAAATATATAGAAGACTTATAGTATATATAATCTTATAATATATAACTTTATATAGCTAGATTAACTATATATATATAGTTAGAGAAGAAAACTCTAGAAAGACTTTTTATAATCTTCTATCTCTTATTACGCTATACCTAGAAGAGCTAGCGCTATAGAAGTTTTCTAGAAACCTTTATTACGTTATAAATACTATATACTACAAGTTTTATATATTATTATAGAGATATAATACTACTTACTAGAAGTAAAGTAGATTTTTTCTTAAGAGTTAGTTAAATACGTATAGCTTTTTAATTACGTAATATATCTTAGTGTAACTTTATTATATAGTGTAATATACTATAAGGAATATAAATCTAAATTTTTATAGAAAAATATTAAGGTTTCGCTTAGTTATTTAAGACAAACGGGTTGATTTTCGTTGATTTTCGTTGCCAAGAAATCGTGGTCGGCTCGATGATATGGTCGGCTCGATGATAAAGTACGTTATAGATTGGTGACTTAAAACGAGAGAAATTAATCAACCATTCTTGATGCCCACAGCCTTGTTGGCCGACTCGTCTCTCGCTACCTTCTTGAGTATGTTCCCAAGCTAGCGAATCAGTATCCCTCCCCCGCGATACGAACGAGACAGACACTATAAGGATAATGCCAGCCACCACTCTCTCTACATCTCAATGAATATCAGCGAGGGCTCTCGAACCCCCGCATCTCCGTAACGAAAGAATATACCCACCCACCAGGACCGCTGTCCATACCCTCAAGAAATATCGCCAAGTACATCGCGATGTCTATGCTGGACTCCCCCAGCCCATGTCGTCGATCAAATGCGTTTAGGCTGTCTCGTTCCAAAGCTCGATCGCCAGATCAAGCAACGCACATTGAAAGGACGCTGCTACATTGCCAGCGGCAGCAGATTGCTAATCCTCTACTCCACCCTCCACTTCGCGCAAGCCTCCCACACAGCTGAGATCCCACACCACTCATCTATCCCTTACCTCACCATCCTCGCTACCGTCCCACTCTTTCTCCTCGATCCTCCCTACAATCCTACTCCCCTTAACTATCTCGCCCACCCCTCTCACCATGAGAACGGTACGAGCGGAGTGGATGAATGCGCGCTTATTGCCGCGCCCGACTCTTCTCTAGCCTGGGGAAAGAACTCCGATGATACCCCAGGATCTACATCTACTTGGATGGTATAAATAGAATTCAGTGATGAGTGGGGAGTTGGAGTGAGTGAGAGAGGACGACCGAAAAGTAGGGCTGTAATGGGAGGGTAGAGTAGGTGTCAGATGCTGGTGCGAATGGGGGAGAAGAATGGCGGGTGGGGAGGGACGTCGATGTGAGGCTCCGTGAATTTCGAGCAAAAAGAAAAACGGAAAAGAGTGGGCGAGGGAGGGATATCAATGTGAGACCCCATGAGCGTTTTCTATGGGTATGGTTGCGACGAGGTTGAGCAGCACACAAGGCTATCCGGATCACGCGTAGGCTTGCAGGAGTTCGTGTTGCGCATTATAGGCGATCAACGTACGGCGATAAGACGGAGCAGAATGGAGCGAGTTGTTGTGGAAGTATGAAGGTGTAGAGGTGTAGAAGACAAGGCGAACGAGACAAAGCGGTGTGGCGACTATTACATCGCATCCCCGTGGCGTACGAACGACGTTTGATTGATATATGTGGAAGGCTATCTCTTCCTCATCCACCATTGCTTGCCCTCGCAACCTCCTCTAGCAACGGACCCAGAAATGCACCCCAGTAGCCGTGCTTTGGGTCTTCATCGAACCCATACTGAAAGATGTTCCCGTACACGCGAGCCAGTCGGAATATGCCCGATATGGATTCCGTGGAGAGGCCGGCGAGATTCCGATCGGGGCCTAGGACTGAGACGGTGCAGCCCTTGGGATCGGCGGGATCAGAGAGACCGGAGACGAGCGCGTAGTACAACTTGTGCTCCGCGCCGATGATAGTCACCGCCGGTTCGATCAGGGCGTCGCGTTGGGGGCAGTGTGGCGAAGAGGTGCTTGCCCTGGTAGAGGCGACGTCGACGCCTTCGTCGATTGCCGGAGCAGGGTCCGGTGCGGGAGTATCCAAGCAAGACTCGTGCCCGAAAGTATTCCTGAAGAGTTCCGCCTTCTTTCGTAGACTCGCCGCCATCCAGATGCTCAGCTGAAGCTGTGCTTCGGCTAGACTCCCACCCGCGGGCTTCACCTCAACGCCGGAGAAGAGCGCGGCCCGTTGGGTGAAGTTGTCCGTTGTGTGCGCCACAAGAGTGTTCCGTAATCGCTCGTAGAGGGTCGCGTATTGGGGAGATAGGTGCGAGTAGGAGAAGCAGAAGTCCGTCTTGCGAAACAGCGGTCGCTCTCGGGGCGGATCGCTCGAGTGGTTGAGGACGAGCGAAAGGTATGCCGGTTGAATGCTTTGGGATTGCCTTCGATACATATATTAGTGCGCCAGAAGCAAGCAATGCGAAGGGGATTCTTACACGATTTCCCGCCGGAAGCGGCCATGGCCGTACAGAACCATGGCGAGCTCGAGCAAAGGGCCTACGACATCGAGGCACCAGCCGTTCTCGTCTTTCCCACCCTTCTGGCAGAGCTCGGTGCCCTGAAAGACAGCCTTGACCCGCTCCACGATATCAGCGATGTCTTCCCGTGTGCTGTCGACGCCGTCGTCGTATGCCTCGTCGTCGATGGGCTCGGCCTGCAAAGCAGTAGCGAAGGCCAGCTCTCCCCCCAGCGCGTCCTTCAAACATCTTGGAATGTAGCCCTCCATGTTGTGCTGTCGCGTTCTCTTCCGTAGCGCTTGAAGGCGGGTGTTGACGTGAGGGGAGAGGGCGTGGGTCGGCATCGCGAGCGCATCTTGCAGGATGGGCGGCCGCGCCGTGCACAGCTGGGTCAGCTCGCGGATAGGACTCGATGCGCGTTTCGGGGTGCGAGGAGCACTAAAGGTGGTGCCTTCGGTGAGGGTGAGGATGCTGCCGACGCTGCCGACTTGTGGGGCGCTCTGGCCGGGTGCCGGGCTTTCGTCTCGTGTTGTCCGCCTCCGCTTGGGACTAGTGTTGCGCGCTGGCGGAGCGTCGTCGGCGGGCATCGTGGCGGGTGCTGCGTCGCTGTTGCTGCGTCATCGCTTTCGTGGACGCTGGCAGGGTGACGCGGGCTGCGCGTCGGCTGCCAGCTGTGTTTCGTGCGGGGGAGAAAGCGGGCGCGGCGGGCTGTCTCGCAACTCGGTCAGCCAGGCACGAATGCGCGATGCTGCATCTCCCGATGGATAGCGCGGTGGGAAGGCGGAGGGAGACGAGAGCGGGTTGCGGGCTGCATGGCGATGGCGGTAATGCAGCGGGGCGGGGTGTAGAGGAGAGATGAAAGATGATGGGGCGCGCAGCGCTGTGGCCGCTAGCGCCGCAGGACACCGATGCACGTGACCCCAACAGTGGGGCTCGTGCCGCCCATCGCCGTGTCAGACGAAACAGTACGACGACGAAACGGTACAACAATAACGACGAATTTCTCTTTGCCCAGTCTCAAAGCTCGAAGAATGCAATAATCTTTGTGGGTGCAAAATGTTGGGCGCTTCGTCTGGGTTCTGGATGAGGGGTTCAACATGAACACCGTGCCTCATGCATGGCCTGATGGATGTCCTCACATTAAACCTAAGGGCGGTTTGTTGGCTCGAGGGACGACTCGGACTCGGAACGGGCTCCTAGATTCGGGGTGTTAGCATTTGCGCGCTCAATTTCGGTATCAGATCACACCGTTCGGATTTACGACGGAGGTCGTGGCTGCGACGATGAGGTTGACAGCGGTGCGGTTGAGGTGGTGAGAAAGGATTCGCTCATGGATTTCCTCCATGGGCTGGCTGGTGACCCACGTGACTTATGAGGCTGATAAAGGCTTGGCACAGGACGCACCCATCGCGGCGACACATTACGCAGAACACGCAGAGCCAGCTTTAGATGCCAAAGTAAGAAACGGGCACGGTAAAGCTTCGATGGAGAAGATGAAGTTGTATAGTACAGCAAGCATGTAGAGCAAAGAAGAGTCGAATTGTTTCTCCCGGTTGTAGGAGAAAAGAAACACCACACCTATTATTACAACGGGAATCGAGAAGAAGAAAGACCCAAGTGCCCCAGCACACATTACAATAGAAACCATGAAGAAAGGAGCCGTGCGTGACGAGCAGAAAAAGGGAATGTGATGTGAAAGGAACAGGTGAGGTTGCGCTCGGAAAAGAGGATGATCCAAGCCGGCGCCACGCCCAGGCGCCTCGTCCAAATCCGCGCAAGCTCTTCTCCCGAGCTTCGGCTGCCTCCGACGACAACCCAACGTCACAAACCCAACGTCACAAACCCAACTTCACAAACCCAACCCCACAACCACCTCACCTCACCTCGCCTATCTAGTCGAGCCTTCTCCCTCTTCCCGCATAATACGCCTCATACGCGCGCAAGAACCTGCGGCGCTCCTCATCCTCGACGATCGCCGCGTCCTCGGAGCGACGACGACCTCGTCCCGTCGCCGCCGCCGTTGGCCGCCAGCCCCATGCATGCACCCATCCCTCGCCGTACACCCATCCGAAGAAGGTGCAGAACATCTGCCACACGGGCACCCACAGGCCGATGGCTTCGAGCGTGAGCGTCAGGCTGCATGCGAGCATGACGAGGCCGGTGAGCTTGGTGAGCAAGCTCGGGGCGTAGACGAGCTGGGCGAGCGAGAGACAGAGCAGGATCGCGAGGCGGAGCATGGTGGAGGAAGAGCCGTGGACGGATATTGGCGCGCTGTCGCCGTTGGTGCGTTGGTGCTGCGGGTGGGCTGGTTGCGCTGGTGGTGGTGGTGGTGGTGGTGGTGGTGGTGGCGGAGGAGGAGGGTGCGCTGGTGGTGGTGCTGGCATGCTCCCTGGCATGCTCCCTGGGACTCCGGGCTCTGGCGTGCTGTGGGCTCAAGTCAGCATGGAACGACGCAGCGCGAGGTCAAACAGAAGGGTGACTTGCCCTGGCATGACGAGTGCCCGACCTTGTCCAAGAGAGTGAGCGATACGGTGATGTGGGACGCGAGGAGTGACCGTTGCTTAATGGGGAACGGGATGTAAGGCTGCCCCGCGGAACCCTGCTCAGAGTTAGGGCTGTGAGGCTTGAGAGAGGATCTGGAAGGTCGAGCTCGAAAAGGCGAGAGACTTGTCATGTATCTATATAGCTATCTATCTGCACTTTCAACAGACGGACAGAAGCCTGGGTGCCCACGGACTGTGTCACGTTGGCAAACGCTCTCAAATCTCTCAGCCTCGCTGCATTCCCTTTCACACCCGCGTGCCCCTCAATCCAGGCCGATGCAGACCCACAGTCGATGCGCCGACCCGAAACTAGCTTCGTTCGACGATGACGTGCGCTACGTAGCTACTTCGACCCAGACACGCTTCTCGCTTCCGCCAAAACATGATGTGCCTGCTCGACTTTCCTTCGCCGAACCAGATCGATGAGACGAGACGAAATAAACTGCCCGTATGCCGCACCACCCCCGTTTTCCTAACAATTCGCTGCCCACATCTTCACCGCTTCCTTCCCCCATGTGACGCCCAGAGGCAGCCAGCCAGCCCCCGTTTCGGCTTCCCGCCCGACACATCTGCACCCGATCTCTCGGGCCTGCTTTTCTTTGTTGTTCGTTTCGTTGGGATCCGGCTCATCGCCGCCGCCGCCCAATCAGATCAACCCACTCTTCTCGACGAGCTACGTTCGTTCGTTCCTTCGTTTACACGTCGCAGCCCCTGCAGCCGTGATATCAGACGCGGGGCGGGAGGTTGAAACGTAGGCCGGGCGGGGAGATGTGACCATCCTTCCGCGTGCCCTTCTTTCGTCTCTTCTCTTCCCACTCACCGCCGCTGCTTAATCGAATCAACCCACTCTTCTCAATAGGCTACTCATTCGCTCGTTTAGACCTCGCAGCCCCCACAGCGGCGATATCGGTCGCGGGCGGGAGGTTGAAACTCACCCAAGGCGGGGAGATGTGACATTCCTTCCGCCGCCGCTAATCAATCGAATCAACCCACTCTACTATTCTCAGCCAACCACCCATCTATCTGCTCGTTTGTTTGCACTTCGCATTCGCAGCTCCTTCGCAGCCCCTGCAACCAGCCCCTACAGCAAAAATTATTCCACACCCACCATCTACCCAAAGCCGAATGACCACGGCGATGCTTGATGCCGAACCATCTCCGAACCACCGACCCCCGAAGCCAACCCGGAGCTTCAGATAAAAATTCCGACCAATCAGACACCTCGCATCGCTCTCTAGCCACTGCGCTACTGCGCAGCCACAACTCTCTTCAACCCGCGCACTTCTTTCTTTCTTTCTTTTCTTTTCTTTTTCGAGGAATAGACAGCATGCTCGTGAGCGTGAGGGAGACACGGTCTGTGGGAGTAAGAGACGAGGTTCGTTCATTCGCGGTCGCTATCTATAGGATAGCATCAAAGCCCGACGCCGAGCCGCCAAGTCCGCCGTGAGGTGGCGGGGAACAGAAACGGAAGCAGGAACGGAAACGGGAATCAAATAAACCTTCTCTCACTCCCTGACACCTGAGCAATTTTTTCTTTGTCTTTCCTGTGGTATTCTATTCTATTCGGTTTCATGGCGTTGGCGTCGCATCGCATCGCATCGCGTTGTCTGTTGGGGGAAATTCGGCGGGGCTGGGCAGCGGGCGCTGCTGCGCTGTGGGCGGGCGGCATCCAATAACCTCTTTACGCGACGCAAAGTCTGCATAATAACCACCACAACGCACGCCCTCACTCAAGAAGAATTTCTCAATCGATAGCGCATCGAATTCCTCGTCTTATAAGCCCATTTTCTCGAGCGAGCGATCGCGTCTCCGATACCTCCTCGCGGCCGCACTGAACGGCGGCCGGCGATCATTGCTCGCGCAACGCAGCGCAGCGCAACGCCGCGCATGGAGAGATCATAATCGAATAATCAAATAGATAAATAAATGAATAGTTAAAGGAACGAACAACACGAATTCAAATTCCTCCACTGCAGGTTCTTTTTCACGAGATGAGGCCATGCATCGAATGTCGCGTTCTCCTTCATAGATCCTCGGCAGCGCAGCGCAGCGCAGCCTGGGCGGGGCGGGGCGGAACGACCTCACCTCGATTCCGCACGTAACCAGGCCTCGAGACGCGACGCGACCACGATGCAGAGTATTTCTCTCTGGTAAAACGTCACTGCAAATGCATCAAGTCCCTACAATTGGAATGAACGTGACTTCGTTATTCATTCCTCATATTCAGATCATCGACTCGCGGGTGGATTGGCTTGCTACGAGCCACAGGAGTGGCGGTGCAGCCATCCGACCATGATCATCCAGCCCACCCATCCACCCACCGCATGCAAATGCTATTAAATGGACAAACGTTCGGTTCTCGTCGCGAATACGCTATGCAAGCAACGAGAGACGCTCAGATATCGTGTCCCAAGCCCTCAAGTTCCTCCTCATTCTTCTTCCTCGGCAGCCTTGGCAGCTTTGGCGGCCTTGGCAGCTGCGATGTCCTCCGGAAAAAGAAATGCCGCGAACTCATCCTCGTCCTCCTCGTCGAACTCGACATCAAGGAAGTGTCGGTCTTCGTCCTTATCCTTTGCGGCCTTGGCAGCTGCCTCGTCC
>NW_022987213.1:367281-381676 GCF_010094035.1 Trematosphaeria pertusa | reverse complement strand
GTCTTCGTCCTTATCCTTTGCGGCCTTGGCAGCTGCCTCGTCCCGCGCCTTCTTCCATTCCTGGAACTCATCCTCAAATTCCTTCCGCTCCTCTTCGGTAAAGCCGAAGTCTTCGTCCTCGTCGTACACCACCTCCTTCCGCATCCATTCTGATGGTGGCGGCACAGGCGCCCGCAACCAGCAGCCCTTCCACGCTAGTCCGAAGTCGCTTGGCGCTCCCCAACCCTGCTGCGTCCACATCTCGCGCTGCTCGGCGGGCACCGAGTCGGGGGACACAGGCGCCCAGAAATTCACGAACCACCAGCGCAGCAGCATCATGCTCGGGCTCCAAGAACTGTGGAGAAGAGAGGGCAGCTGCTCGAGCTGCACAGCCTCATCCGAGCCTGGGTAGACCTCTAAGCTAAAGAGCCTCGAGGGGTGCTCGTAGAAGCGCGGCAGGGGCGGCGCTACCATCTTCTTGTGGTAGGCGCGGCGCGCGAGCGCGGTGCCAAGAGTGCACGGATTGTGCAGCGCGAGGTCGTCCTTAGTCATGGGCGGGCCGCGCTGGAGGAAGAATGGCACGGCTGCTGTGCGGAGAGTGTTGGTCAGCACGGTTGTGATGTCGCAACGGGCGTTGGGCTGGAAATGCGGGACCATGTCGTCAATGTAGTTCGATGCGGTGAGTATGCGCACCACATTTGTGTAGCAGGAGGGCTCTTCCCAGTACGCGCAGAGATCGGTGTAGCTGTCATAGCCAAGCATATAAGCATGGTGCGCCACGTCTGGATCCTTGAAGCCGTTGATGCGCCATCGGTCCGGATGGTAGGTCCTAGAGAAGGACTTCCATGCATCCTTGATATCAGAGAGCGGGGGAATGAACGTCTCAGTCAGTGGAGGAGGGAGTCCCAGGACGGTGATGGGTGACCCGGCATGGAGATAGCTGGGGTATGGAGAGAGAGCTGGATGGCTCGGGATCTTTGGTGGATGCTGGGAGAGCGAAGAGAGCTGGGAGGGCTGCGAATGGACGAAGTGGTTGGCGAGAGTGTGATTTGCGGCTAGCACCAGCACAGACCCCATTGCAATGGCTGCAATGGTTCGTTGGTGGCGACGCACAAAGGAAATGCAGGCATTCCAACCCTCGCGGATCGACATTGTGAGATTCGGGACTCGGGATGGGAGTCGAGACTTCAGATATCGGGAAGCTTTGTTGACTTTGCGAGCAAACCACGATGCCCTAGATGGTACGACGTGCCTTCGGACTCGGAAAGGGATCCCTGGAATTGACTGCGATCGAGTTGGTCGAGGTCGTCGGATGTTGTCGATCCAGAAGCGTTGCGTGTTCGAGAGTGTGCGCATGTTAACGACGATGTTTATAAGGTCCTCTGGAGGTTGAGCGGAGGGACCATTGTTACTGCCCGAAGCCAAGCCTACAACAGCATTGTCAGCGGAGGTGGTCGTTCTGTATTCACAGGGCCACGAACCGTTGGGAATGCGTCCCAGAATTGCAGTTGCGTGACCACGAGATCCATGTTGCTGAGCTCTCTGAAGGTGATGAAAGGCGGGCTGAGGAGCCGATCGAGCTGGAGCAGTAGTTGCTCGAGGGCGCGATGCCGTTGCTGCTTCGACGGTGGGTGCCATATCACTCAGATGGTGAAAGAATAGGATGCGAAAAGAATCGAGTATGATTGCCTGCGAAAGATCGCCAAGTAGATTCGACGCTTGTCCAGACAGATATATAGGGGAGGATCAAAGAACAGATGACTGCTTTGACCGAAGAGATCCAGAGTGCAGCAGTCCAGAGGGCAAAGCTGGGGATGGCCTAAAATAGGACAAAGAAGAGGCGAAAGGAATATCGTGAACAATCCCTGCTGACCGGACCGATGCACGCTGAACAAAGCAGGGGAACCGGCCCGGTCATGGCCAAACGGCATCGTACCAGGCAGATGCGGGCCCAGGCGGCTTCCCGTTCACCGCCCACCGCCCACTGCTCAACCCTCCCTGGTCGACCTGCCACCCAAACCGCGCATTCGTGCCGCTTCCCACCTTCACCGGTCTCTCTGTGTGCGAAACGGTGCGATGCGTGCACACCGCTTTCTTTGTTGAAGCGCCGAGACGCAAAGTCGCGATAATCCCGCGGGAGCATGCGATTCAAACGCGCCAAGACGAGGCGATGTGGATAGAGCCGTGCATCCCCGGTCCCGATAGATGATCTGGCAGCGCATCAAGCCGCCGATTTGGAACATGCCATGCAGGACCGGTCAAGGCAGCAAGCAAGCACCGCCAGGACTCTCTAGCGCCGCACTCCGCAAGGCGACGTCTTATATCTACGCACTTATTCGTCGCCTCGTTCGCGTTCCCTTGTCCCGTCATTGGTTCCTCGATCGGAAAAAGATGGATTGGAACTTGTATGCCTGGTGGGCCAGCCTGTCTGCCTGGTGGGCCAGCCTGTCTGCATCGGAACAAGGGTTCGTGATGACTTCGGTCGTCGTGATCTTGGCGATCTTCCTTGTGCGCCATTGGTGGGCGCCTCGTCAAAATGCAGGGTACGTTCTCGGCACGCCTTCGTCTTGGCATCTCTTCTAACCACTGCATATCCCTAGTGTTGGAATCCACAATCCCAATGCTCCACCCAGTCGCGTGCGGAAATTGCTCAAGGGCTGCTTCCACCTAATTCTCCTGGGGGCCTTCATCGTGGTGGTCGTCGTCCTGCTCCTTTGGGCGCTTGTATATTACTCGACCCCAGAACAGAAGGCCTCGGTGTGGTTCAAGGTCCGCCGAACAATGGCCAACACCGACGCGCCTACGCAGCAACCCGCCGTATACCCTCTCCCACGCGAAGTCCCCACCATCACCTGCCCCGATGAGCAGACGCCCGACTGTGTAGCCCCTCATGTGCTGCTAGAGATCAAGAGCGGCACGTCAGAGCACAGGGAGCACGTCGACGAATGGAATAGCAAGCTCTTTGACTACGGGCTTCTATTGGATGAGGACGGGTTGGGGGGACGGCAAAGACAAGAGCAGAAGATGGTGAAATGGGTCCAGCAGTACAATCAAGATGTCATGAAAGCGCGATCAGAGTTTGACAAGAAGACCTCGGCGCTGATGCAGACGGCACTGCAGGAGATGGAGTGGAGCGATTGGGCTCTTTGGGCGCCGCGGAACGTCGTCGACGAGCTCCTTGGTGAGTGCGCATACTGGAGAGGCACCAGGTTGATGGACAGTGCTGACAGTTCCCACAGCCGCCAACTGGACCAGCCGCTCGCACTTGGAGATTATCTGCGAACTTGGCCACAGCCTTATCGACCAGCACGAAGCGTACCAAAGCCACGAAGGCTTTCCCCAGTTGGATAATGCCCTCAAGCGTCTCATCAATGCCTCGTATGCGACCACAGCGACTGCGGACGACTTCTGGAAGCAGCAGAGGCCGGGTGGCCTCTCCTGTGTCTTGAACGGAAACTGGCCGACATGCACGAATGAAGACATGGCCGACTCAGAACGGAAGGCGCAGATGTCGAGCTTCGAACACGAGCAGAAGAGGCAGACGGGACGGGTGAGCCGGATGAAGGTTGGGCTGGAGCAGTACCAAGCGGAGGAGGACGTGGTGGGAAGGCGACTGGACTCAATGACCCAGAGGCTGTGCGACCAGGCAGCGCGGGAGGCTAGTGGGGCGCCACGAACAGCGTGGGTGGGCTACTCAACAGAGCAGACGGTCCGAGGAGGAGGAGGGAAGGCGGAGATGCAGATGAGCTCGAGGGCCATTGTGAGGTGGCTGGGGGCTGAGACGAGAGCTGCAATTGGCATCGGCAGCGAGGCGGTGTGGGCTGCGACGACGATCCGTGTGAGGCCGGTGCCGAAGGCGGACGAGCAGCCGAAGTGACGGAGAGACGAGCAGAAGAGTCGGATTGATAGATTTGATAGACCAAGACATGTCATTCCAGTGCAGACAGATGCAGCGCAAAGTGAAGACCTCGCGACCACGGCTCCCACTGGCTACTGTCTGCCGTTGTCATGTAGAAATGGGGCGATTTCGTCGCTGCTTGTGTCGGTGCCTGTGCGAGGCGGGGATGGTGATTGCATCGCGGTTTGTTGTTGCCGGTGGCTGTCGTGCGCGATTGCGGTGGGTGGGCTATCGTATATGGAGACATCGCAACGCCGCCGTGTGGCGGCGAATGCTCACACGGACGGAGAGCAATATCGTGCACTGCGCAGGATGGAGCCGGAGCCGGAGCTGGAGCTGGAGCTGGAGCAGGTGATCGACAACGGGGTGCGCGACTGCGCGGAGGCATGCTCGAAGCGGCTGGCGGAGCTGCGCGCCCAGCTCTCGGCTGCCGTGGCGACCGCCGAGGCGCGGCAGCGGAGCGGGGAACAGCGCGCCGAGCAGCTGAAAGCCGCCCACGCGCGCATCGCCCGCCGGCTCCTCGCCGTCGACAACCCCGTCCAGGTATGCTCTCCTCGTCTCCAAGCCCGCCCGCGCGTCCGCCGAAAAGGACGGATATCAGCAAGATCACGACGCCCTACGTGATGCGCAAGCAAGAGAAAGCGAGGCTGAAGGAAGAGAATGCGAAGAAGAAGCCGCTACAAGAGAAGCCCGCGAAGCCAGTCCTGCGCGAGAACGCGGCGGGGAAGAACACTGCCTTGCCGCAGCTGCCGAAGAAGAAGGAGAAGAAAGAGAAGAAGCAGCTCGAAGATGCCGCCGGTCGCCCGGTGATCGTGGTGGCGACGCGGGCTTCGCGCTTCCTGCCCGCGCGCGGGGTGATGCGTATGTGCATGGATGCTCAACATTGAGTCTGCCGTTTTTTGGAGGAAGCGATGGCGTTGGTTCATTCGCATTGGAGATTGTGATGCTGATTCAAGTAAGGAAATGTAGAGCTCGTAAAGGAGGAGAAGAAGACGCCCCGCCGCACGGTTGTGTCGCTGCTGGGTTCGCCGCGGCGGGCTTCGGATTGGGAGGATGGAGAAGAGGGCGAGGGCGAGGGCGAGGGTGGGAAGGACTGGGTGGATGAGTAGTGGGGTTTGAGGGGGGTGCAGATGGTAGGGGGATATGGGGGTAGGCTGTAGTTGTAGTGCTTGAAATGAGACCCATGATCGATCGTTGTAAAGCATCTGCGCTGATTCTTATTGGTGGAAGATCAGAAGTTTCGAGAGCGGCTTCCTGTACTCCGTTGACTTTCTCTTTTGGCGGCACGATCGCTCTGAGGCTGCAAATCGTGGGCGAGATAATAAGATGATAAAAGCAGGTCGTGAAACTGGGGTTAGGTTTGATGGGATGATGGGTTGACGTCGGAAGCAACCATCCCGACCGCCGAAACGGAGATGATCTTGGTACAGTGCGAAATTCTTCAAATGCACATCGAACGCGTCTACGGGTGCTTCTTTTCGATTGACTTATGCGCTACATAATATTCCCGATTCTTTGAATCTCAATGGTGCGGTTGAGAGTTGTAGGTATTCCTTCATAGCACCATCCTGGGCTCGCTTAGCGAAGTCTAACCTGTGTTAGGCTCCGCAATCAGAGTCTACCCGTGTTGGGGCTGGTACGTCCTACTGGTCTTTTACAAGGGACTCGCTACACTGCGCTAGAATGCCAAGCAGGGGGGTGACTGTACTGACATCAAGCAGATTGCGCTAGGGTTCTGCGATGCCAGCCCCAGAGAATTGTTCAGACTCCGCATCCAGCAGTTCCTCGATGGAACGCCGAATCGAGACTCTGTATGTAACGAAAGGAATAAAAATCAAATAGAGAGACCACTGAAAGCGTTTGCGAGAACAAGATTATCAGAAACGCGGTTTGGTGTGATGCTAAGAGCATAAGTCGAGATGGAGGCGTTATCGAGGATGATATCATGTGAAAATCAGCTGGGACGATTTCCATGAGCCGGGCATAAATACCACAACCCACACTTTGCGGCTGGCGCAGGACCCTGCAGATTTCCGTTCTAATACGAGATGGGTATTATCATCGTTCAACCTCGAAAGACACAGCTAGCAGTCTGTGGTCGCCGTTAAACCGATCCGTCGCACCACTCATGGACGATTTCCATGTGGGGCTTGGCACCGCCACGCATAGAGGAAATCCATGATCTGAGTCTGCACCCAACACTACACTTTGCGCCAGTGGACGACTACGGAGACTCTATTCTGTTGGAACATGAGACGGGAATTATCGTCGTTCGACACCTGGAGGCGCGGCCTCTGGTGGTCTTCGCCAAACCGACAATCCATGCACGCCCCTCATGGATGAAATCCATGACCTTGAGTGTTCACGGCCACCACACTTTCCACTTGCACGCGACCTCCGAGGGCTCCATTCTGACACGAAATAATGAAGAAGTTGGGAAGGATGCGCAGTTAGTTTATTCTCGCCCATCAGCGCAGGCTCGGCCGATCCGCGCCAAACCCATCCATGCGTGCAGCGCCGCCCATGGACGAATTCCATGACCTTGAGTCTATACCCACCACCACGCTTTCCGCAGGCGCAGGATTCCTAGGACTTCGAATCCTACGTGAGGTAGGCAGTCTGGAAGGATGCGCAGTCATTTTATTCTCATCCTTCTATCTCGAACGGCGCCTCTTCTGACTATCCGATCTCTGATCTCCATCTGCACGCGTCACCCATGGAGGAATTCCATGACCTGCGTCTACACACAATAAAACAATTTTCGCCGAGCAATACCGGCGAGACGTTCATCCTCATGCTCGATATAACGCCTGCAATGATGCGCTATCTTTCCTTTCTCATGGTGCAGCCTCCAATGACGCAGCTCGTCTGATCTGCGCCAAGCCCAAATGCGCGCGCTAGCTATGGACGAACTCCATGACTTCAACCTCACAGCATGCTCCTCACGAAGGCTCCTCCTCCGCCCAGATCCCTGTTCCTTCGTATTCGAAGCTTCCAGATGCACCTTCGCCCTCCGTCATGATTCTCCGGCGCCGCCGTAGCTCGCTGCACCCCATCGCGCAGCGTTACACAACACCAGCGGTGAACGGAGCTGTGACACAGTAAACACGACACTCACGGTGCCCACGAGACACGCATCTCCCTCTTCTCCTCTCTTCTCTCCTCTCGTCGCGAGCATAACCCACCGCCATACCTTTGCCAGGGCGGATAAGACTCTCTCAGCAACACACCGCACGCCCGCCTCAATCATGGCATTGGACTCTGAAGCACCCGGCTCGGCCTCGTCTGCGCCGCCCTCACCAACGCCCGCAATCCTAGACCTCGACCCACAAGACGCCACGCGCCTCAACGCGTTCCGCGCCTGGCTCGCGCCCGATCCGCCGATCAACGGGTCCGTCTTCCTCCCCCATCCCCCCATTCATCCTTCTTCTCCCTGCAAGCTCAAGCCCCAAGCCTGCCTTGCCTTGCCTTTCCTTCCCGTCACCCGACGCCCAAGCAAACACATCGCTAACGAACATCCCCCATGCTAGCCTCGCGCGCGACGACATCATCCGCGAATACATCGCCCTGACCGAGACGCTGTGCGCGCGCAACCAAACCCTCACCACCTACGCGCACGACCGCTTCCTCGAGGCGCAGGACCTGCGCTCCGCGAAGCTCGACCTGCAGCGCCAGCTCGCGTGTCTCCGGCAGCGCTTCAACGCATTCAAGTGCGATGCGGAGAACCGCGAGGGCTTGCTGCGCGGCCTGGTGCCGAAGGAGAAGCTGGTGCTGCAGATGCCAGCATCTCGGCGCGACGAGGGCAAGGGCGAGGGCGAGGACGAGGAGAAGAACGGCCTGGTGACGATGGTGGAGGAGTTTGTCGGGCGGGTGGTGGAGGAGCGCACGGAGATAAGCGAGCTGAATACTCGGCTTTCGCAGGAGGGGGAGGCGCTGAGGACGGAGGCGAGGCGCGCGGCGGAGGAGAGGAAGGGGTTGGAGAGGAAGGTGAGGCGGTTGGAGACGGAGGTTAAGGAGGAGAGGGCGCGGGCGAGGCGGTGTGATGAGCTGGCTGTGCAGGTGGAGCAGGTTAGTATGCGCGGTGGTTGGATGCTTGCTCGCTGACGAAGATGGATGCGGTGCAGAACGAAAAGCAGCTCGAGACTCTACGCCAGCAGCAATATCCGCAACCTCCCCAGGCTCAGAAACCCGCCCAAGACCACGCCTCCCCCTTGGTACGTCCTTCCCCCTCCCCCTCCCACTCCTCAGCCTACTCTCTAACACCCCACAGGTTCCAGTCCAAATCCCACCCGCAGTCCAATCCTCACCCATCCGCCCCCCACCCCAACCCACCAACCCCCCTGCTGGACCACGCCTCTTCCCCCCACTCCTCCACACCGCCCTCACCGCGCTCCACCTCACCGCCACGCAATCCTACACCCTCCTCGCCGCGCTCAAAGCGCTGAACCAGCTCACACAGCCCCCGCTCAAAGCCTGGCGTGACATGCTGCAGGTCTACGCACGCGTGGAGCGCGTTCTCGCCGTCGCGGCGGAGAAGGACAAGCAGGCCGGATCCGAGACCGGCCGCGTGCGCAGGGTGGTTAGTATTCTGGATAAGAACGCGGTGCTTGGTGCTGCTGCGGGTTCTGGTTCTGCGTCGGAGGACATGCTGGCTGGTGGGGGGAGTGAGTTGGCGAGTGTGCCGGCGTGGCTGCCGTCGCTGCTTGATAAGCAGGCGGCGTTGGCTAGGGATAAGGCTGAGGTTGAGCGGGTTGCTAGCTTCAGGGAGTATGTGGGCGAGTTTGATAGGGAGGCTGTGGAGGGGTGGATGGGTGGGGGTGTGGGGAGGGATTTGGATAGGGCGGATGGGCAGGGGAAGGGGGGTGGGTGGTTTGGGAGATGAGGTTGCGTGTGTGGATGGATGGAGGATGGAGGATGGAGGATGGATTGGCTTGGTTGAGATGGCTGGCTAGCTAGATAGGCTACTGGGAGGAAGCACATGGCCCACTGCATGACGGTGGGTTACTCTGATCTAGCCACCCATCCTCGTATTGTCCTGATCCAGCAACCCCAATGACATAGTATCCAGAACCAGCGGTATGCCCATGTGTTGTGATACCCCATCCTCCTCGTATCCTCTACTCGACACGCTCGAACCCGGGGAACCGTTCTCCGTCGCTGCGAGCACCAAAGCCCGGCAGCAGCCCGAACACAGCCCACAGCCCACAGCAAATCGTGCATCTTGTCGTCGGCGCCAGACTCGCGTGCAAAGCGTGGGAGGTGGAGGGAGTGCAGGTGGGCGAAGGCGCGCGACGAGGGACTGCCGTGGGCGCTGCGGTCGGCGGCGGCGTCGATGCCGGGCGTGAAGCGCTCGTGGCCCTTTGTGCAGCCCCCCATGCGCGGGGGGGGGGGGGGGATGTGGTCCTGCGGAGGTATCAGTCAGCCGTCTTGCTCGTTGGCGTAGATTCGGGATATCTGCATACCATGACGTGCACCAACGACCCCAGCCCCAGCTGCCTGGCGATGAAGCAGTACCCGCCACCAATCCGCCGCCAGCCCTTCAGGCGCTCCTTGAACGTGTCCACCGTGACGGCGGGACCGAGTGCGTGGCGGCACCGCGGGAACAGCCTGGCGGCGTCGCGGAGCAGCATGTTGGGCAGCTTGCGGGATGCGTTGGCGACCCAGGTGCGCGGGCGCGGCTGTGGCTGCGACGCGATGTAGAAGAAGACGTGCATGGCGATGCTGACCAGCGTCGTCTCGGCGGCCGCGCTGTCCAGCTCGAGCATGTAGCGGATGGCGCGCGAGTAGCAGACATCGTGGGCGCTGCTGCTGCGGGCGGTGGAGCTATCGACGCTGGTGGAGTCGAGGAGCCGCCCGAAGAGATACGTGATCTTTCGTCTCCGCCGTCGCTTGTGTTGTTGGGGCGGGGCTACCTGAGTCTGAGCTGTCGGGCACGGACCACTCGCGCGACGCCAAGATGGGCGAGCCGCAGAACGACATCTGGCTTTCACCACCTCAGCAACGTTCTGGCCCGTCCGTGATATATTTCGTCCTAACCTCCGATCCTACAAGCCCCGATCCCGCCGCCGCAACGCCAAGCTGCGCCGGAAGCAGCTATGGTCATCCACCAGCGACCCGCCACCCCGATGGACGGCTTTGCTGCCGCCATGCCGCTCTACAACATGATAACCGCTGAGACCGACGCCCGCCTCCGCGAGGGGCTCGCCGCCGCTGTTGGACATACCGTTGCTGCCGTGTCGCGCAGGACCACTGCCGCCATGGAGGAGAGCGAGGCCCGCATCGTTGCCAATGTTCTGGCCGCCCTGGAACACCGTGGACTGCAGCGCGAGGATCCAACCGCCCACGTAGTCCAGACGCTGGGTAATACGCTGGCGGACCGCCTGGATGAGCTTCACCGCACCTTCACCGACTCTGTTCAACGCTCCCAGCAAGAGCTAGCCGTCCAGCAAGCCCACCACCGAAGGCTTCTTGCACACACCCAGCAGGTGCTTCGCGCCGAGGACCATCACGACGGACAGTTGCACAACGAACGGATCGCCGAGCTTCAAGCGGAGATTGATCGGCTTACACGGGAGGTCGTTGCGCATGAGATGGCCCCGCCCGGAGGGATTCAAGGTCGCCCTGCTCGGCAAGTCGACACACCAAGAGCCGAGGAGCATCGTCGACGTGAAGACGAGCGCATTTGGGAGGAACACCATGGGCAGGGAGAGGAGCGCCATCGGGAGGAACGTCGTCGACAGGAGGGATTGCGCCGCAAGGGAAAACAGCGTCAGGAGGAGGACGAGCACCTCCAGGAAGAGCACCGTCAGCAGGAGGAGCTCCTCCAGGAGCAACGTCGGCGGGAAGAGGAGCACGTTCAGGAAGGATACCATCAGCGGGAAGAGGTGCGCCCCCAGGAGGAGCAGGAGATCCAGAGCGAACGATCTGGCCAGGACAATGCTTTGGCTGAGGTCGTGGCTGACCTGCAGTCAGAGGTCACAACAGCCAACAACCAAGTGAGGGCCCTGCAGCCTCGTCTCGACGATGAGTCGTCCTCCGACAGCCAGCTGGAACGCGCCCTCGAAGACGCCAAACGCGACCGCGACGAGGCTCTATCCCGCCTCCAACAGGCACAGACCCTCGTTGCGCACGTTCGTACTTCCTCCGCGACTGGCGAAGCCCAGCAGCAGCGCATGTTCGATGACTGCGTTGTCGATCTCCAGGCCCAGCCGGATTCCAGTCAAGAGGTTATCGAGGATCTGAGGCGCGAGAAGGACAACACGAGCTCAGCTGCGGATATGGCGGACCTTTGGAGGCGGCTCCGGAAGGCCGAGCAGGACAAGATGCAGAAGGAGAAGGAGCTGCGGCAGATGAAGGCTTTGGTGGCGCAGTTGCAGGGCCACCTTGCGAGGCAGCATGCCCAAGAGGCACAGCTCCTTCAGCATCGCCGAGCGCAACCCCGTGAACCGTCACCTGCACCATCTGACAGCTCTTCCTCCAGCCGTGAGAGCGTCGCCGCCCGCTATCGCGTTGTGACGGGCCTTGTTACCGCCGGCGCCTCAGCCGCTGCCCATTAGTCCTCAGCCCTCACGCTCTACAGGCAGAACCGTGTCCTGGAGGATGTGGCCGACGATCAGCGGCGTACCGTTGCGTTGCGCAACAGGGGCATTCAGCAGGCCATGGATGTGATGCCGCGGGCCCTCCCAGGGCCAGAGACGGAGTCAGCGGAAGGAGGGGAGGCAGGTGGGGGTGCGCTGGGTCGAGCGTTGGTTGTGGGCGTGATAGGCGGCTTAGATCGGGTGAGCCGGGGCGAGGACTTTGAGATGCCGGGTGCATTTCCAGAGAGGGAGGATTGATCTTCCTTTGAGGGATGGGGTGTATCCGCCTTTCTAGTTTCGTTTCGCAGCGTCGTGGCATTAGGGAGTATTCTTTGCACTTGTAATGGTAGGATACAGTTGATACCCCCCTGAGCTTGCTCGTTCACTGCCTGGAATCTAATCGGATCAGTAGGAAGTCAAAGCCGGTACAGCTGTACCAACTCGGGTTGTTATGCCTACCTACATTCGGCTAGTCCACAGCAGTGAAAGAGGAACGTGAATGTGCCGCAGTCGCAGTCGCAGTCCGCCTGCCCGCGTAGCCCGCCCGCGTAACCTGCCCGCGTAGCCTGCCTGCTACTTTGTTCACTTACTTTGTTCACTCCGCCATATTCTTCCTTGCTTGACACGACTAAGCTGCGCAACCCTACGCAACCCCCTTTCGTCTCGTTGGACAACGCGCCTCTGGGACTGCACACCACGACACGACGCCGCACAACCCAACATCAACGGGAGATACACGCCACGCCACGCCACGACACACCATGCACCACCACGCTGCGATGAACGACGATACCAACCCCTCTCTACCAGCACCACGACGACAACAACAATCATCCGACCCTCCCACCCGCATCCCCATCCCCATGACCCCGGACCCCAACGATCCCAATGACGACACTCCCAACTGTCCCAACCGCCCTCGTTCTACCCCCATGAATGTGAACCCGGACCCTAACGACAATCCCAACGATCCCAATCCCAATCCCAATCCCCCATCACCACCGCCGCCGCCGCTGCCATCGTCGTGGCCCCTCCCCCTCGTCGCCGAGGACTCTGGCCCTTTCGGTGCGGGGAATGGGTACTATCTGTCGAGCGGGGAGGACGACTTGCACGATGGGTATGAGGATGGTGGTGGTGGGGAGGTTGGGCATGATGGGCATGATGGGGGTGGAGGTGGGATGTCACGCGAGGGGGAGGATGATGGAGAGGAAGAGCGGCGTTGGGGGGATGAGTATGAGGGCTGGATCGAGGGCCAGCGGGAGCGGGCGGGCTTTGAGGAGAGTGTTGCGCGGGGGGTGGGTGGTGGGGGTAGTGGAGAAGGTGGAGGGAGGGGAGCTGCGTGGTGGTTCTGCGTGCTGGTGGGGTTGGCGATTGTGCTGGGGCTGATGGTCGCCGCTGCTGTGTGGTGGTATGGAGGTTGGGATCTAGGTGGTGATGGTGATGGTGATGGTGATGGGGAGGGGGAAGAAGGGGAAGAAGAGGAAGAGGGCGAGGCAGACGAACACCAACACCACGAAGCCCACGAAGCTCCTGCCCGACCCCATGAACAAGACCGGCCCCCCAACGTCGTCGACCCCGCAGAACCCGCAAACGAACCGCTCCATCTGGCACTCGCACATCTCCCACTAAACGAAGCACTCAACGCCCCAGTCAACAACGCCCCAGCCAACAACAACGAAGTCCACGAAGCAGAGCAGCCTGCACCCGCCGCTGCACTCCCACCCCCACCCACGCCAACGCCAACGCCAGCGAAAAAGCGGCGACGCGGCCCTGTTTCGGACCGCGAGCTAAGGGCGTTGGGGATTCCGATTCCAGAGGAGGAGGAGGAGGAGGAGGAGGAGGTGGAGGAGGAGGAGGGATAGAATGGGAAGGAAGGGGAGGGGAGGGGAGGGGAGGGGAGGGACGGGTGGAGGGTGGTATAGCGTAGCGTAGCGTCTTTTTTGTTTTGCGGTGTGCTTGCATCTTTTTTTGGGTTTGATGTTTTCCTTTAAGGGCGAACGAACATGATATATAGAACTCATGGGTGGATGGATGCCTTCCATAGACTATCTCGCGCCGCGCGAAGGTGGATAATTGATATTGTTTACGCGCTAGAAGATGCTAGCTAGATGCAGTTAGCTCTTGTTTTCGCTGGAATATTTCTTATACTTAAGCTGCTTGTGCGTATGTACGTACGTACGTAGCTCGCCTAGCCTACCGCGTTGTCTGGTGGAAAAGACGGTAAGGCGGGCGAGGCAGCCGGAGTTATTAGTGTGAGGGCTGGCTCCCGGTCTCCACTGCTGTGCGTCGAGCCCTAGAACACCTAGCTGGGTAAGTCGACTGCAAGCAGTACGGTCTCCACGAGCTGTAAGGATAAGGGCGACGAGCAGGGTAGGTTGGGTCAAATTCAGCTATCCAAAGGTGAGGAGCGGAAGGAGGGCTCCGAGAGGCTCTATATACAAAGGGGCCGAGCGCCAAGGCGCTAGGCGAGGTCATGTAACTCTGGTAATACTAAGCTGAACCGTTATAATTAGCGTTAGTCGAAGTAGCCTTCTATTATCTTTATTAGCAAAAGCTACTATAACGTACTTTACAAGTAAATAGCCTATATAAGCAAATAGCCTACGAATTTCTTAGCAAGAAAATTAATAAAAATTAATAAGTTTTTCTTAAATAACTAAGCGAAATCTTAATAGTTTTCTATAACGTACTTTATAAGCAAGCTAGCTATATAAGTAAGCTAGCTACTATCTCTTAGAAAGAAAAATTAATAAGAATAACGTACTTTATTATCGAACTAACTATATTATTAAGCTAACTACTTTCTCTTAGCAACGAAAATTAACGAAAATTAATAAAAATTAACTTGTTTTTCTTAAATAACTAAGCGAAACCTTAATATTTTTCTATAAAAATTTATATATATATTCTTTAACGTACTTTATAAGCGAACTAACTATAC
>NW_022987213.1:343189-365842 GCF_010094035.1 Trematosphaeria pertusa | reverse complement strand
ATATTAAGGTTTCGCTTAGTTATTTAAGAAAAACAAGTTAATTTTCGTTAATTTTTGTTGCTAAGAGAAAGTAGTCGGCTTAATAATATAGTTAGTTTAATAATAAAGTACGTTATATAAGTGTTTCTTAAATAACTAAGTAAAACCTTAATATTTTTTTATAAAATTTTAAATATAGATAGAACTATACTATATATACCTAATATTAAAATTATACTATATATTTCTTATTACGTAAGCTTAAGATAAGTCTTTTTCTAAAAAGTAGCTATTTTTAGAGTTTTAACCTTATAAGTACTAGTAAACCTTTATAATAATCTATAAAACTTATAGAATATAATATTTATAAGTTAATAAAGATTTCTAGAAAACTTTTATAGAGCTAGCTCTTCTAGGTATAGCGTAATAAGAGATAGAAGTTAGAAAAATATCTTCTTTAGAGTTTTTTCTTCTAACTATATATATATATAGCTAATCTAGCTAAATAAACTTATTATTCTATAAATTATAGTACATTTTAACTATATAGAGCTTATTAACTAATAATATACTAGCTTTAAGTAGTTATTTAGAAGTAAAGTCTTTTTAGTAGTATAGTATAGAAAGATAGAAATATACTAAAACTATCTTAAAATTATTACTTCTAAATAAATAGAAAGATTATAATATATATAAACTTATAATATATAACTTTATATAGCTAGATTATTAATATATATATAGTTAAAGAAGAAAACTCTAAAAAGATAGTTTTCTAACTTCTATCTCTTATTACGCTATACCTAGAAGAGCTAGCTCTATAAAAGTTTTCTAGAAATCTTTATTAACTTATAAATATTATATTCTATAAGTTTTATAGATTATTATAAAGGTTTACTAGTACTTATAAGGTGAAAAATCTAAAAATAGCTACTTTTTAGAAAAAGACTTATCTTAAGCTTACGTAATAAGAAATATATAGTGTAATTTTAATATTAGATGTATATAGTATAGTTCTATCTATATTTAAAACTCTATTAAAAAGTATTAAGGTTTCGCTTAGTTATTTAAGAAAAACCTATTAATTTTTATTAATTTTCCTTGCTAAGAAATCGTAGGACGTTTAGTAGTATAGAGCGTTCGGTAGTAAAGTACGTTATAATAATCTATAAAACTTATAGAATTTAATATTTATAACGTAATAAAGATTTCTAGAAAACTTCTATAGATTAAGCTCTTCTAGATATAGCATAATAAGAGATAGAAGTTTAAAAAAATCTTTTTAGAGTTTTCTTTTCTAACTATATATATATATTAATAATCTAGCTATATAAAGTTATATATTATAAGCTAATATATATTATAAGCCTTCTATATATTTAGAAGTAAGAATTTTAAGATAGTTTTAGTATATTTCTATCTTTCTATACTATATTATAAAAAGACTTTACTTTTAAATAACTACTTAAAGCTAGTATATTCTTAGTTAATAAGCTCTATATAGTTTAAGTATACTATAATTTATAAGATTATAAGTTTATATAGCTAGATTAACTAATATATATATAGTTAGAAAAGTAAACTCTAAAGAAGAAATTCTTCTAACTTCTATCTCTTATTACGCTATACCTAGAAGAGCTAGGTTTATAAAAGTTTCTTAGAAATCTTTATTTTATTATAAATATTATATTCTATAAGTTTTAACGTACTTTATAAGTAAATTAACTATATAAGCAAGCTAACTACTTTTACTAAGTTTTTACTAAAAATTATCTTAACTACTATAAGTCTAGCTATTTATATAGAATTATTCTCTTATAAAGCTAGAATATAGCTTACCTTCTTCGCTCTCTAGACTAGCTAAATCTAGAGTAAATAACGCGCTATAGCTATATATAGAGTCTACTAATTAATACTAAAGAACTAACGTAATAAAGTAACTAAAAGACATAAAAAGATATCTAATTTAATAAAGCTTACTATAAATAAAAAGTAGGCGATAATTAACTATATACTTAATCTAGACGTGTAAGAATTTACTCTCTATCTTACTACTATTTAAGATATAGCTAATTAGCTACTTACTAAGTAAGAGAAAAAGGTTATAGGTAAGAACTAGCTAAATAACTTTATTAAGCGCTATTCTAAGCTTAAAATATAACTTAATCGTAAGTATAACTATTAGAGAGTAAAGTAAAAAGATTCTATAATTATTTAGACATAGTTTAACCTAGTAGGTAATATAAAGGTAAAATATAGTATTACTAATAAAGACACGTATAACTTTAATAAATCTAGCTTTATAATAAAAATAATATTATCTTAAATAGTAGTTACTAGCTCTAAGAGATAATTATAAGTAGATTTTAGTAATTATAATAGTAAGAGTAGTAGATAATATATAGGTTCTACTATTTCTTATTATTATAAGTAAGAACTACCTCTTAGTATAGTATAATAGTAGCTAGCTACTACGTAACTAGGTTATAGCTATCTCTAAAAGTAGCTAGATAATAAATAAAGTTAGTATTACGTAGTTAAAGTACTTTAACGTGTATACTAAGAGTCGCGTTATAGATATATATTATCTACTAATTTTAGATAGCTATAAAAGCTATAGCTCTATTAAATTCTAGTAGTATTATAAGAAGAATAAAATTATAGCTTTCTATATACTAGTATATTTATTATACCTTCTATAGTAACTTAATATTAGCTACTTCTTACTATTAAAGGTAGTATATAGCTACTAAGTTAAGATTCTAATATATAGCTATATTAACTATATTATAAAAACTAAGTTTCTATCTACGTTTTACGTAGCTTTTTACGTATTAATTATAGATAATAATATTAGAGTAGAATTTAGAGGTGCTAGCTTAGTTCTATTTAATCTAGATTTAGTAGTATTAAAGCTTAAAGTTTAATTACGTATACTAATACTCTCTACTACTAATACTACTATCTAGAAGTATAAAATATCTAGTAATCTTATTAAAGTAAGATTCTAATTAACTCTAATTTAATTAAAGATTATATAGTATCTTAATTTATTACTAACTTATATTATTAAGTTACTTAATTAGCTTAAGAAAGGTAATAAGCTAATAGCATATTAGCTAGTACTTATAGAGTCTAAAGTTATCTAGCTTTAAGTAGCTAACGTATAGAAAAAAAAGCATAATTTACGTAAAAGAAAGTAAATTTAGAAAAAGAATACTCTTATAATTAAAGCTAGCTTATAGCTAGTTACTTAAAGAGAGACTATAGATTAGAATAAGAGTAAGAAGTAGTATAAAAAGGTAGTAGTATATAATAGCTAGCTAGCTTAGTAACGCTATAGACACTATAGTAAGCTAGAATATAACGCGTAAACGTACTAGATAGTTAAAGATAATATAGATAAGTTAGATAGCTTATCTAGATTTATCTTAAGTAGCTTAGAGTTAGAGTAATCTAACTAAGATAGTAGCTTTTTAGTAGAAACTTAGTAAAAGTAGTTAGCTTACTTATATAGTTAGTTTACTTATAAAGTATATTATAGATTATTATAGAGATATAATAGTACTTACTAGAAGTAAACTAGATTTTTCTTAAAAGTTACCTAAATACGTATAGCTTTTTAATTACGTAATATATCTTAGTATAACTTTTTATAAGATATAATATACTATAGAAAATATATATATAAATTTCTATAGAAAAATATTAAGATTTTACTTAGTTATTTAAGAAAAACTTATTAATTTTTGTTAATTTTCTTACTAAGAAATTTATAGACTATTTACTTATATAGACTATTTACTTATATAGACTATTTACTTATATAGACTATTTACTTATAAAGTACGTTATCTATATTTTTATAGAAAAATATTAAGGTTTCGCTTAGTTATTTAAGAAAAACCTATTAATTTTCGTTAATTTTTCTTACTAAGAAATTATAGAGCGTTTATTTGTATAAGACTTTCGTTTATAAAGTACGTTAAGGTAGTTTAGAAAAATTCTAGTAGATAATTATAACTGCAAGATAAATAACTTCTAAAGTTCTAAACTTAACTTTTTCTACATATTAGCTAGACCTGCAGTAGCTAACGTTTAAGTGCACTTACAGCATTCATATAAGCTGATATAGCTTATCGCGGCAGCGGAAGAGCGGCCGCACTTTACGGTAATTTCGCATGCCGTCGGAATTAGCGCCCATATACCGCTCTCCGTTCTAGCACCCCCGACTAGTTCCCGAGGTCGTTGCGATCCACCGGAACGATAATTCGCGGTTGCCAATACAGATACCCGCGGGATGCGCCGTTCCAGCGCCATCAGATTGCGGAACTCAGCACGCGTTTCGCGATTACACCGGCATGAGAGCTGCCAACCCAGCCGAGAAGAACAGAGCATCTGCCCGTCGAGTCTGCCGAGTGAGGGATGTGGTGATGCAGAGGTTGTGTAGATCTTGCTACATACGCTTTCCTGTCTCTCGATGCAGGAAGGACTAGACGCATCTGCTGCACCCCGCAGAGGGGTGCATGCCCGGGAGACGACGCCGATGAATCCCCAACCACAGGACCGGCACATTCGCCGTGGCGCTACCTCGTATACGGTTTCGCACACTCTAGACTGTCTGGGTAACTTCTCACCGGACCTTACAAGCACCGGATGGCACGTAGTCGGCATCAGGATTGACGTTGCGTACATCTCTCCGCTCTCGATCCTCTTGACATCTGTCTCCAGGCTCTTGGTTCGCGCTAGAAGCGTGGTCCTACTTTTGGGGCGGTAATTTGGTTACCTGGTGTGATGGTGATTAAGTTAGTAGATGTGTTGTTTGTAATACCGACAATTATTCAGGTGTGCACGCCAAATCTCTGTCTAATGCTTGGCTTGCACTTCCACCCATCTGTTCTCCTCTCCTAATGCGAAATTGCGAGTTCGCCTCAGTTACTATCTAATTGGAAATGGAGATCTCGATAAGCTTTATCATGTTGTGGATCACCACGACTACGCTGTTCAGGCTAGATGCCAAACAAGCATCAGCCACAGAGTCTCGATAATTAACCGGGTAGAGCGGCCATGCTGTCGAGCTTCTTGGAGTCATTATGGCCCTTCCCATCTCATCTCTTCGCCCTACTCTCTCCACACACCAGTCTGCGCACTTCTTCCCAACCTCCATCATAGCTAGATACCCCTCTCCACACACTGCGATACACGCGTAATCGTAGCCGAACGAGTCGTCAATCTTGCCGATACTCACGCCGGGATCGCCTCGGAGCTTCCTTCCTTCCTATCTTCTAGTTGTCCTATTAGACAAAGACGAGATTAGACACAGAATCTCGACTGCGCTCCCAGACACTTAGGAGAAGCAGGCGATACGATGCGCGGTATCCTGCTTGTAATAACAGTAGAGAGCAGGATAATATGCTGCTAGTTCGATTTCGCTCTCGTACTTCTCCCTACACCCCCTACTTGAGTCTTACACCTCTAAGGCTCGACTATTCTTCTTTCTCCCTGCGAAGACGCTCCTCTATCTACGCCATACCCCCTCCCCGCATCGTCGGCTCGAGAAACTCAAGCTACCATTATTCTTGAACGAGAAGGGCGTGGGCGATACCGCAGCGCCCTGTAGAATTGGCTACCAGGTAATACTTCTATTCTCGCCGTTGGCGCAGCGAAGTAAAGAGAATGAGCGGAACGGGCAGGCGTTACTCTGGCGGACCGCACCATCTCAGTAACCGGATCGAAATAAACGAGGTTTAAAAAACTCGTCGAAGGTAACTATGCGGAACGTAGTGAAAGTAACCTCTGAAATGATAGCTGCGGTATCATAGCTATAATCGTCGTTATTAGCTTAAAAGAAGCGATACGTTGCGCGGCATCAGTACGGCATAAGCGCCTCGATACGACGCGTATCCTTCTGCTCTCCGTTATCCTTCATGTTCCTAGCGCCCTTCCGTCAGCCTCTGCATTCCTTTCTATCTATGCGCGCCGAATGCCGCTGTACGCGCCGGCGTGCTTGTCCCCTCCGGGCTCCATGTTCCCCCCTACAGGGGTATCAACGCAACCAGACTCCTCCAATCTAACTCCTGCCATGTTATCTATCCGCCCCTGGACGCAAGACTTACCGTTCTGCATCGCCTAGACCTCGCAGTCTTTTCCACCGTTGTACAGCGCTGTTGGTCGATTGGTGCGGGCCGTATTGCCACAGTATCGTCTTCGAGGGTGTGGGAGGTTTCGTCTTCTCTGCTGCGGCTTCTGAGAGCGGGGAATCTGTGCGCTTCTGACGCTTTCGCGAGGAGTTCGCGCCGACAGGTTTGAGAAGGTGAGGATTGTCGAGGGGCCTTTTCTGAGTGCTCTGAGCTAGGGCAGAGAGTTTAGTCACGTCGTCGTGCGGCTGACTCGCGTTCTGGTGGTGTGAGGCCGCGTGAGGTATGCTGGACGATGCAGTCGGTGTTGGTTGTGCGCTTGGGCTGGGTCGGGAAGCATCGAACGAGGGTAGAGGCGTACGGTTCGAAGGATTTGACGGGTCTTGTTCGTCGTCGTCATCGCTGGGGCGACTGGAAAGTGTAACACCAGAAGCAAGGTACGGCGGACCCGCGCGCAGGAGCTCGTTGCCGACGTCGTAGCTCATCTCCAGCTGCATCAGCTTGAGCTTCACCGCGACCAGATGCGGTGGCATTGCCGCCTGCTCGTGGATGGCCTTCCTCGCCCGCCATATAATGGCCAGCGGGTCGCCGTGCCACTGCCGCACGTGGAGCAGCGGCTCCTGGACGGACTGCGCGCCCCACGTAGCTAGGAAGTACGTGGCCATGTAGCAGTTGTACAGCCCGCCAACCCGTGCATTGCCGCCCGTCTGTGTGTAGTGGCTGCTGTGGCGCCGGAAGCAGTGGTCGGCGTAGTCGGCGGCGGTGGGCGGGATGCGCGCGCACGGGGAGCGGGCGTATTCGGCCTGCCAGCGCTGCTCCCGGTCAAGGAAGAAGTCGAGGTCGAACGGCGTGATGATGAACAGTGGGCTGTTGTCGAAGGCGTAGTGGCAGGAGGAGCAGAGCGAGAGGGCATTGTCGCTGTCGCTGCGCGCGCCTAGGGCGACGAGGCCGAGACGCTGGCAGGCGGCGAATTCTCCGTCGGCCTTCGTGAAGACGTGCGACATCTGCGGGAGCAGGCCCGCACAATGCCAGCACTGCTCGCCATACAGGGCCGTGAGCCGCTCCTTGACCTTGGACCCGAAGTTGCTGCTGTTCTGCGACTGGCGCGAGCGCTTCGAGGACGAGGCGCGATCGGCGTCGGCGTCGGTGTCGCTCGTAACTGGCCGCTTGCCGGGCCTGCGCGAGGGGAGGGCGGGCACGGCGAAGAGGTCCGAGGGCTCGTCCACGTTCAGCGTTTCGTGCGAGGGGTTGAGCGGCAGCGGTGCATCGCTCATGTCGTGGCGTGCGGCGCCGGGTGCTTCGTACGGCGGGGTTGGGGTTGATGGGGTGTGAGGTGGTGCGGAGAGCCGGAAGCCGGAGAAATTATCCGCGCTAGCATCAGCCACAGCTTAGGTAATTAGCCCCGCACCGCCACGTTCTTCATTCATCGACCCATGCGCTTCAACGAATATGGTAGCGTAACCCATATACTCCTCCTGCACATTTGCTCCGCACAATCTAATCCCTTTAATTTTTCTAACAGGCCAACCTTGGATAGCAACTTGTAAGTTAGTTATCCTGCAGCTACGGCGCGCAAGCGTTTGCAGATAACACCCTAAAGACTGTTCCTCTGTGGCCCCCCTGGAATTGATTTCCCAAAAAACTTCTCCACCCAACGATGTTCGCGGAGCAGCTGGTTTCGGTAAATTACGGCGTGCGCTCGAGGCGGGTTGTGTATCGTGCGCCGACGCAGCGGGTGCAAGCAGCTGGCTGATTCTCATGACAGAAGGGGGGCCCGGCGGCGTACGGAGGATGTCTGGCTGTTCGAAGCGTGATGCTAAGTCAGGCCGTAGCGGAGGAAGGATAGGTTTGTGAGGCTCAGTGAAAGGCGTCTTCTTGCCATTCAGCGAGTTACGGCCAGCCTCCTCGTAGGAGGCAGCAGATGGACTCCAGGTATAATGAGCTCGGGACGGATCTGGTGCGCTTTCAGGGCTCGGCAAATAAGCCTGCTGCTGAGGCGGTTGACCATATACATCTGCATGGCTCGCTGGCGGAAGCGGCTGTCCGTACATTGGAGGGTTTTCCACTATACGCCGACCGTTATGGTAGTGCAGATAGGGACGAGGAGTTGGAGGACGAGGCGACTGAGATACAGTGAAGGTGCTGAAGGACGTGACAGCCTTGTGATGAGGTCGTAGCGCTGAAGACGTGACAGCCTTTTAATGAGGTCGTAGCGCTGAAGACGTGCCGGTACCTGCAGCAAGGCAGCGGGCAGGAAGAAAGCAAACAGTGAGACTAAAAATTGCGGTAAATGTGTTGAAGGGCGTCGCAATCTTGTGGGGAGGGCGGGCATGATATGCACGGGATTCATATGGAGCTAATGCGGGTCACAAAGCTTAAGATCTCCACCCGTGTCGTCGAGAACACGTCGTGGGGGGATTGCATAAGCGCCTTATGCAAGACGGCTTCATAGACACAAGATTACACGCGCCGTGCATTCAAGACGTCGCGCGGAGATCAGGGATTTCGTGAAGGAAGGCAGCCGATGAAGAACAACAGTGGAGCGGATCGATGAGTATGCGAGACTAGGAAGCGGTAACGCAACACCATCCTCACATAATAGAAGTATTCATTCAAGCTCAGAGAACTGGGTATACTGCTCTGGGTACCTTTCTTTCAGCGATGCCTTGATCTTTACAATTTCCGCATTGGAACTAGGATCAAGTGAGGGCTGAATGAAACTCGAAAGAAGACAGTACAAATAGGCTTTCCGAACAGTCCCAGGCGGTATCGGAATAACCGTGAATTTCACCGTAACGCCATCTTCGGTCAATGTAATGTCCCCGCCCGTTGTGACTCGAGAGGAGACAAGTACCACGTGTCTCCAGCCCTTGTATGCTCTCATTGTAGTGTAGAAGCCGCGCATCCGAACTGGTATGCTTAGTTCTGCGTAGTCTTTCGGCAATATCGTAGTTCGGTACCGATCGTGATCTCGAAAAAGAATCGAATACCCGCGATCCACCACTGCGGCAGAAAATTGCCGACGTAACTTTTTCGGGAACGCGGTTGCAGAGGAGGAAGAAACGTTGTATAATTCTTCCCAATCGTGATAGACCATTTCGTTGCCACGGCCCGTGATAGCGGCCGATATCCGGTGGTGCATTTCGCCGAGACGTTCTGGTAAGACATCGTTGCCTCCAAAATGGATAACCACCTAGCAATGTTAGCTATTAAAACAATCTGTGGAAGCATATGACTGTACCTTCCCCTCGGATAAAGCAGACTTCAAATCCTCCGGCCACGGCAGCGACGTGGCGCTTTCCGGAGCACCCATTAATAGGAAGAGGGCAACCGGCGAGGCTGAGAAATGCGTTGAAGGCGTTGGAAGACGTCGCAGTCTTGCGGTGAGGGCGTGTGTGATATGGTTGGCGCAAATCTCAGGGCGCAGGGAAGGTGCAGGAAGGCAACTGAAGGACTGGAAACGCGCGGAGGCGGTAAAGTGAAGGACGTCGCAGCCTTGTGGGAGGACGTGGATGATATATATCATGAGAACCGGCTAGTTGTCTGCTCAGGACGGTTGTTCGTCTAGCATAAGCATTATGCGCATCCTGTCGCTCGACTGGCGCAGATGCGAATACGGCGCGGGCCAGTGTTTGTGGCACAGCAGGGGAGCACGGAGGTGGTGGTGGCCAGGACGCGACAAGATATTTAGGCGCTTGGAGATGTACGACTACGCTAACCTATATCATGTTCCCATTGGGAACACAGTTCAGCAACGTATCTACAACGCGCACCAAATCAGCAACACCAAATCAGCAACATGCGACCGAACGACGTCCCGCCCAGCCTTCACGATGTGATGCTTGAACACTATCAACAATGGAATAGTTTCAAAAAGAACTGGCGAATTGTCGACGATGGCGTCGAGCCCGTCGAACCATCGCCTCAAGACGATCACGTCGCTCGGTTTCTCAAAGGCACACCAAGTCCCGAGAGTTGGTCCCAGCGACAATTAGAAGTCGTAAACAACGTCGAGACATATCAAACAACCCTCCCTTCTCTTTTTACGAGAGATTACGTCACGGAATCCACCCAGAGAGCTCAGTATTCGAACAATCTTGTCGCCATCGGGAAACAATTCGCTCAAGTCACGGCCTCTTCGCTCCAGAACACAAAGCTTCAAAAATCGTTTTCTTACTTCCAAGCATTTATCTTGCTTCTGTATTTGTAGGAGCGGTATCATGCGGAGTGGAAGGGCTGGAAGTGTTGGAAGCAGAGTTCGGCTGGCCAGTAGCGTTGGCCCCCTGCTGTGCTAGGGTTTGAGTTTCTGACGGGTTGGAGGGGTTCGATTGGTTACTGGACATGGCGGAGGAGCGTTGGAAGGGAGACCTGAAGGGTAGCGAAGGCGTTCCTACACCGATTGTGCGCAAACATCTAGCACTGAGAACTGTTGTTCTCACCTTGAGTTATGGCGGCGTATGAGAGCAATCGGTTCGAGCAGCCTTGGTACAGCAAACAGGAGGAAGATGTCAACAAGGAGACAGTCGAGATAACGAACGTTGAGCTTAACGTAGACAAAGCGTGACAGGCGGCTGATGCTTCGCAGGATGTACAGAAGGTAGTCCTGTGTCTATGTGAACATGCTGTGTTGGCATGGGCAGTGGCAGATCTCACCTTGCTGGTTATCCTGGCGTATGCAACGGCCCTGGTCATCAAGCGGCGGTCGCTGTAGAACGGACTCTTTCGATTGAGAGGGCTCTGCTGCCGGAGGAAGAGGGTAACAATGGTGACAGTAGATGGCGACTGCCGAGCTTGAAGTAATTGCAAAGAAACGTGAACGGCGGCCGATGCTTTGCAGGATGGTGGAGGTCGAGGGGTGGCTTTGAGGATAGAAGATGGAGAACTCGCTTTGATCGCAGACTTTATACGTATCTTCCAGCTGCCTTTCACGCGCCATACCTCCCGCTCCCTCGATCTGTGCTTCCTGGGACTGTCGAGCATGGCTGCAGGAACAGCTGCAGCGTTCCCCTCATTGCAGATGAGCTGAAAGACCCGAAAGGACTTGTCGTCGCACGGGTTCTGTCAAAATTCTGCCACAATTCTGCCACATATCTGCCACAAATCCGTCATAACTCAGCCACAACAGCGATCCGCGCGTATCGGCTCGTTACGTGCTCAATCATGCCATATGCGCACTTAGATCACCGAAAGAGCGCAGTTCTAGCTGGTCGACCTTCACGATATATCATGCAGCGTGCAGCCTGAGGTCTACCCCCTTCTCGCACCTCGATCTACTTCAGCACATTCCGTTGCCTGCAGCCTGCGTCCTGCGTTCTTCAACCACATTTCGCTCCACCCTAGCACACTCCGTTTCTTTGCAATGCAAGACAATCTATTTTGGGGGGTACTCGCCACAAGCGTCTGCCTTCTTGTTGTGGAGCATGTGGAACGTTTGGCGGATTATCATCGACGTCAGCTCAGATATTGCACGCGACCATTGTATTCTTTTTGGAACCTTTGTCTTGTTAGTCTCGTTGTTACCATTGCTGTCAAGCAAAAGCACTCGCCGGCATGGTTGATCGGGTCCTACGAGGCAGTTTGGTTCCAGGCAGTTAGTCTACAGGTAAAGTCCAGTCTACTACTAACTTCACATACTAACTGTCGATAGTTTTACCAGCTCCACATCACTACTTATCTTACTTACCGGTACTGGGATATTCTGTTACCTTTTTTTCTTTCTGTCCGGGTCATTGGTGGAGTGACCAGTATAGTGGATGCAACATCACATCCAATTCCGGCATCAGTTCAGAAGACGTTCTTGGGTTTGGGGGGATGTGGAACTCAAGTGGTATTCGGACAGCATTTTCTTCGGGCACTTGGGTCGAATCGCCAGAGATGGGGGGCAAGAACACTGTTTAATGCCCTCAAGAAGCAACTCCACATACCGCCGTTGCTTTTCTTGGGTTTGGCACTCGTCGCACTTGTCGCACTAATTGCGGTCATCGTCGTCGCCGCCAGATCCCTGGGTATAGATTTTTATTTCTGTGTAAGTCACCCTTTACCTTGAAATGCCCATAATAACAAGCGTAGGCGATTAACTCAGCAGCGTTCGTTTGGTGTGTAGCTACCGTCTGTCAACGATGGATGCCACCTCGCAGGCGTCCACTGCTATCCGATCTGACATCGCTCAGTGCGGCACCTGAATACATATGCTCTTCCCCTCCAGCATCTTCGATTCTTTTCAAGAAGAGTCTGGTAATGGCAGAAAACCGTCAACAGAACGCTACCGATGCTGGTCTATGCTTGCGGCCCTCGATATCTACTAGTCTGCCAGACGAGGTCGAGGTCTGGCGGATCCTTCGCATTGGGAAAATGAAAGTTGGCGTGAAAGCTTGGGTTGTGGTTGAGTCGAGGTCTCCGCGAGTGCTTCAGCTGGTTGTAGTCGATTGGCAGGAGCTACAAAACCGCGCCGAAGTGGAGAAGCTCGTAGATGAGGATGTCTACCGCCTTGCTGGTCAGCTGTCCCGCGTCAACGGCGCCTCGGGGCATATGATTTATGTTCAAGAACATAGTGACACACCGCTCGGCAGTGAGGCTTGGATGGTCTTGTGGGATGGAGGGCAGGTACCATGCCCCATGCGGCCGCCTCCGGTCTACGATGGAAGGCGGTATCCACTATCGTATACGGCCTGATCGTTCTTTCCGCGACTCAGCATATGGGCCTCATTCGGTGTTCACCATGCCGACGTTCACTTCGACGTTCTACACTGTATAATACGGCGTCGTCGTCCTTATTGATTTAAGTCATGTAATTGCGGTACTCATTTCTTGTGCATTGTACTATGAATTCAATCGATAGTCAAGAGTCAGTCCCCTCCGTAACGTCAACGTTAATTTTGATTATGTAACAAGCGGGGAGCATGTGCATTTATAATTTGGTAAGCTCACATGCACGTGACGAACTAAATATGCAATGGTGGGGCAGGCAACAACCCCGCGACATCTCTTCGGCCTTCCTGCATTTGCTGGCTTCCATAGCCTCAAAGAGATAGTCACCTAGCAAGCCTCTCAAAGCCTCTACAGAGAACTCGTTGACCTCAAGTATGCATCCACCAACCGACGGAAGCACCCAGACCATCACCGTGACGTCCTCATATTCTCGATTAGGAAGATGCAAACCTGCAGCTCCCGTAGCTCTTGCCTGCAGTTCTTCTCCACGTCTCTTGTAACTCAATCTCACGCTGGTGAAGAGGAAGCGTCCAATAATACTTTCCAGCGTGTCGATTTGAGCTTCATGTACTATGCTGAACTTATCATGTAGCTGGGCTGTTGCCGTATGTGTTCTGACAGTTTCTGCTAGCCTGCAGGTTTTTGTGGCGGTGATAAGACCTACTGCGCAGCAATTTTGCGCAAGCGACTGGATAAGCGGAGTGTCCCACTTGTCTCTGTGGAGATCGACTTCCTTCCGAAACCCAGTTCGGACTTCCAGGCCTAGCTGGCTCATACGGTAGCTACCCAGAGCCAAAACACAGAGCATGACCAGCTTAAGGTCGCCCGCATCGTATAGTTCCCTCAAGTACCTGACATAGTCCCTCTTCTTTTGGTATGCTGGCGCGGTATCTTGTTGTTCGTTAAGGACTGCAAATGCCTTTTCGACTTTCGTGCGCTCATGGGTTTTGAGGTCCTTCTGACACGTGACCTTGTCAACAGTCGCATAAAACTTCGATATGAGGTCCTCCACTGGTTCGGCGCGAGAGGCTCGTTTGGCCTGTGTGCGTTTGGTGGTGGGCGGTTCGGTAGTGCTCATAGCGGTAGCTCGGCAGTGGTACTGAGGTTTCCAAGGGGCAGAATTGGGGCAGATTTGGGGCAGAGTTCAGGCAGATATTAAGGTTTGTTGAGATTACGAAGGCGTTGTTCTATACCAAATTCGGCGTCACACTGCAGGGACCATGTATGCGGGATAAGAGGTTTGGTGCCCGACACCCTGAGCATTTGATTGCTTAGTCTTGTCACGTGCACAAAGGCGCTTATTAAGCAACCGGAGAAGACGTCCAGAACCCTGATTCTAGGCCACGTTAACCACCACGAACGCAACCATATCGCCGCATCACGTCCTCTGACCATAACAAACCCCGCGTCACGCCCTTCCACGCCCTCCGGTCACTGCTGCATCCACCCCGCGCTGCCCCGGAACGCGTCCTGGAGCTTTCAGCAGCCCCAAGGACGCGCTCCCCGCTTGCCATCGAGACACAACTCCAGGAGCGCACAGCTTCTACGCACCTGACATTTTTGAGCATCTGTAAGTATAACTTGATAACACAAGGTCTGTCTAACGAAGTCGCCCAGGCCAGCCCTTAATGGCTACTTTTCTGCCGCCTGGCATCGACTCAACCAATATTGTAGGCTTCGGAACCACCGGGCTTGTCGCCGTTTTCCCTGGTACTCAAAAAGTCATCAAGTTTCCACACCCTGAGCCTGATGCTCGCGCCCGATGTGAGGTCGAAGTCGAGGTGTACGAACGACTCGAACGGTCGCGTAAGAAGGAGTCATGCTCAACAATATTACGGTACCACGGCAATTCTAAGTATGGAATAACTTTAGAATACGCTGAGATTGGGAGTTTGAGGGAGCACCTGCGCACCGCAGGTACACCAAGCACGGAATTCCTTCTGCGTTGGGCTCGACAAGCCGCGGAAGCTTTGGTATTCTGCTATGCGAGTGCTGTTCTTCATGGGGACATTAACTGCAGCAATTTCTTCCTTGACGGGGACCAGAATCTTAAGCTGGGAGATTTTGCTGGATCATCAATTGATAACTCCCCTGCAACTATCTGCTACAGCACGACTCATCAGCTTCCTACCTTGGATTCCTCATCTAAATCAGAAGACGTTATTATTACAAAGGAGACATAGATATTCGCCTTCGGCTCCACCCTATACGAAATGGTGACAGGTCACCCACTATATGACGATAAGACTGATGCTGAAGTGGAGCGCTTGTTTAGTTCAGGAGAGTACCCAAAAACAAGCGATGCTACAGTCCTAGGATCTGTAATAACTAAGTGCTGGAATGTTGAATTTAGTTCTATGAACGAGGTCTTAAAGAGCATAGAACAATACGAAGGTATGCGAAGCTCATTACTTGCTCTAAGGGCAACTTCACTGACTTGAACTAGATTAATTGCGCCGACCACGCAATAAGCTACCCACTTTCCTCCTCTTCATCCAGAAATGGGGCCATGCAGCAGGGATGGGTGCAGAACCGTGGCGTCTAAGGAAATGTTGCCTAACCATCTCCGGCATACGCCAGCGCTCATTGTCAGTCCTGTTTGGAATACCTAGCTGCATATCATGTGGGCCGTAGCGATAGTGGTCGAGTGTGCATTTCCTTGCAGATGCGCACCTGCGGCTTCTGACCAGCTGCCCGTCTCCTTGCACCGGCCCGCTGCTCCCAGGCCCTGCTAGCCAATCAGATGTCGACCGACAGGTAAGTTTTGACTGGGGACAGCCCGCACGGTCCCCTTTGTACGTACTACCATTCAAAGGGCGCATAGCCTCAAGGTGCTGTACGCCGTCGTTGCACGGTCTGATCCACACCTTGAACGCTTGGTCTCATTGGCAACTCCGCCAGAAGGGTGGTTCCCAGGGCGTCCTTGGCCGTCCCGGCCATCGGACTTAATTGAGCCCGACGCTAGATGCTGGCAGTGAGGGCAGGGCGATGCTCGAGCGGGACAACAGAGTCAACCATGGTATTACGTCCATCGCATCCCGTGCATGATATGCAGCCAGGTTTTCAAACAGGACTGACAATGACCACCTATAAGGCAAACAATAACAAGCCCTGATGCCATCCCGTTACCACCACTCTGTGTTCACCGGTCGGTGCTGCACCCATCCTTGCTCTGCCGCCTGCAGACCGGTCATCATTCCCCCTGCGCAACTGCGGCGTCGAATGAGCGGAAGTCTGGGTATTTTGAAGATGAACGTCTCTTGGCAGCATCGCGACGTATAAATATATTGGATGAATTGCAGAGTATTGAGACATGAGTTGATTTATTGAGAATACGAGAAATATGGCTATATATATACATGACCAGGTCACGTGAAGTAGTAACCATATCAGGCAACAAAATACGTGGTGCAAGGAAAAGATCTCTCATCATCATCATCATCATCATCATCATCATGATCATCATGATCATCATCTAATCTTCACACACATCCAAAACGCACTTCACGGCTGCAATGTCGCCTCTAAATTCGATCGGGACCGCCGCCTACAATGACAACATTTCTCAGCCCGGTTGCCATTCCCGGTCTCCATACGCTGCCGACCAGGGAGGACTTGGAAGAGGCAGCGCTGTCGTAAGTACAATTTGCACGCAAGCTACTTTGTGGTCTCCCCCTCTAACTGCTCGGCCAAAAAGCTACAACTCGCTCCCGACGACAAGGACCAGCCTGAAATCTCGCCGGCTCATCTCAAGGAGATCAAGGACATCATCATGAACTATCGTGTCCAGGAAAAGTTCGGCATCCATCTGGTCCACAGCCACTTGCAGGTTGACAAGGGCAAAATCATGCACGGAATGGCCATGGCCAGCCTCCGAGGCTGTTAGACGCGCCCGACCGAAATCTCCAGCTTGGTTATCGGCGACATACACGGTCACATTCTCTGTCCTATGGCCTCTTCACTACATCTGCGAGGTTGCCATCAGGGTCAGAAATGATTAATGACTCGGTTTTGTCCATTGCAAGAGGACCGCAGCAGTGACCGGCTTTCGTGGTCTGAATGTCTGCAACACCGTCGGCAGCTGCTACGTTATGATGTTCTGCAGCTGCAGCCCGTATCCAATCCCGTAGTCCCTTCCCCGCCACATAAAACCACACAGCCCCCTGAGTACAGCGACAAAAATCTGCGGATCTGCGCCGGGTGTGCCAATATGAATCGCAACAGAGTAGCACATGGATAAACGTAGCATCTCTCTTACATCATCGCCCTTTCAAATGCTGGGACATAAATGCGGGCTGACACATGCCTCTCATGAGTGATTCATTTTGGCGAAGGCTTATCCTTTATTCAATTCCTGGTCGCAGAGTCTTCCCACTCCCATTGTCTGCTACCGGCTTAGGTGATCCACCACTTCAAGCTCCCAGCTTCCGCAGCAATGTCCAACTCGGAGTCTTTCTCAAACGCCCTCTTCTGCGACAACATCGGCGAAACATTCTCAGACGTGCGATGTTGCTACATCAACGATCAGACGACGCCCACATGCCGGCGGAACTTCAACGCTAGCGGACCCACCTTCACATTTGGATGCAATAACGGTGATTGCATTTCGGAATGTCAAAAACCGACAATCTTGTACAGTTCAGAAATTCAGGACGAGCCATCTACTGGCAACGGCCAGGCGCCCATCCAACGCTTTCGCACATGTGTGAACGTGCCCGCGATATCTGGCTTCGCTACGCAGGGCTCTCTGAGCGAGGACACCACTGCTGCCGTAGGACGGCATATTCCATCAGATTCCCCTGATGCTGCCTTGGCGAATGTGACGAATGTGGTGACAGAGTGTCTGACGCAGACATGCAAAGCATCAAGAAACCCAAGTGCATGCTCCGGACCGTGTTCGGCAGTGAATATGTTAGTCAGCTGGACAAGACCAAATATTGGTGGCGTAAACGGGTGCTTGAACAAGCTTTGTACTGGTGGCTATGAATCTCTCCCATATGCGGATGCGGATGTGATTGGGATTGGGGTATGTAGCAGGCTGCCTTCACGACAAATTGCGATTATGCCTTTGCTAATTAAGACAATAGGTTTTTTCGTCCTATATTCTGCAATGTTTATTGCTTATGCTACTCTGGCTCGGCCTCTACTGCTTCTCGCGCTCCAACCGGAAGCACTCGTCCACGCTCCTATCCAACCCGCACGAAAGGCCTTCTGAAACTGTCCAAGGAGTCAAATCATCGGGAGACGCCCCACTGGAATCAGCAGGCGAGACAATTACTCACCAGTCAATCCTCGAGACCTGCCTGCTCCAGTTTCACATCTCCCAATGCTACTTCAGCGCTACGATTCAGATCGCTTCTCTGGCTTATGGGATCTTCTCTGAGGACATGCTTTTAACCGTCCTGCTTATTCCACTTTCTATCAACGGGATCCTTCCTATCTTGTTCGGTATGCTTCTCCTTAACCAACGGGGAAAAGCCTCGCTAGATATCACGCTGCTTAGCGTCGCTTGCTGGCTTCTGTCGTCCATCGTGTATTGAGTCCTGTGCTCGCACATCATCGATATAAACTCCCAGTTTGACACTGAAGGCTGAAGATATATGGCGTATCAGCAGTTCTCCTATAAGCTGAGCGCGCTTGACTCCTGCGGCGAGTACTCTGCCCTGGCGGTATGCCCAAATACCTTTCGAGCTGGAAGGGAGGATGTGTTGGCCCGGCTTGGAAGCTGAGCTATGTGACGCCTCTTATATGGGCCTTTTCTACCATCACCTTGGTTCTGATTCTCGCGTCGATGATCCGCGCTTGGTGGGAAGGGGAAAAAGATGCGTACGGCACCGAGACAGAAAATGTGCACCTACGCCCACACCAAATTTCGGCATCACCCCTTCTAGGCCCTGAATCAGCACGAAGAAGTCCTGCTACGAACACAAATGGCCAACAACGTGGTTCCCGGCGCATCCCTTTTCTGTGCTCCGGTTTTGCGCACCGAACTTACCAATCAAAGACCTTTCACGCGGTTACGACTTTCCTCTTCTTCTTAGCTCTCGGTATCCAGCTCTCGCTCCTCTCCATCAGCACATCGCTAAACTACGTCTACGATGAGTTACGAGTTGCGGTGAAGGTAAGACGGAGTGGCAGGAAGAAGGGTCGAGGGAGGGGAGGTCAGAAGGTATTTCCCTGAAGAAGGTAAACATCGATGCGTAGGATGTAAAACTGGGAAGTGCGCTGAGGCACAAATTGATATATCGATCCTGGAAGGGACATAAATTAGAGTTCACTTGCTCCTTTTCTACTACCATTGACTGCTGCCTTGCTATTCTCCTTTATGATTGACGAACTATAGCTCTATGGATTAGACAAGATCTACGTCCAAGCTCCTCCTTTTCCAAAAAATAAAGGCGATATTTGCATCCGAAATTGGCAGACTGTCGGAAAAGCTTTCGTTGTAGACGAGAACTTCCTTTATGGATGTGGAGCGGGACTGCTGGAGGGCATATGCATGCTCATTGAGGATCCGTGGGGGCTGTGCTAGAGTGTAGGCTTAATATCGTCGAGGATATGAAATGACCGCGGGGCCCCGTGCGAAGCTATCCGCAATGCACACTTGCGTACTGTACCTTAGTAAATGCACTCCGCTTGCACCGGGCGTATCATTTCGAGCTTACAGTATACGAGCGACCATTCTCAATATATTTTGAAGTGCGCCTGCCAAACTGAACAGCAGAATTGCGAGTGCGCAGTGCGAACTTGGCTTTTTGCATGGTGGTCAAATTTGGACTTCGTTGAGGGTCGAAATAGGGTTTTCTTAAATTAGAAGTAGTGGCGCTTACCATGACTATTTCGGGCAGAACGCGGACCACAATAGGGATCCCTACCCGGGGCCGATTCAGGGCTCTGTCTGATTAGTGCATTTGGGTAGCGCGCGTCGAGGCCGGCCGGCAAATGGGATACAGTCCCATGCCCAAAGCGAGAAATCACAAGGCGGACCTGCGGATTTGGAAGCCGTCAGCCTGACAGCGCCTTTGACACCCCCTTCTGGAAACAAACGTCCGGCAAAAGTCGCGGGATGCACACCCACGACAGATACCCGAACGATCGCCCGACTAAGCTGATCTCAGGAAAGAAGGAAGCTTAGTCGATTCTGCGGAGTGGGCGCGACGACCGTCCCAAGACTTTGGATGAACAGGGGTGCAGCGATTCCAGCCTTGAAATGAAATTGCAATTCACAGACGGAGAGCGTGTAATGTAGAGCTTGGAGTTGAACGGTATCTTCACCTCGTCTTCACCTTCATCTTGAGGTTGGGAGGCTTACATAAGCGAACCGTTGCGGCCTTGGCAGCCACTCTCCTCTCGGTAGAGCGGATTATCCCCTTCTTTGCACTTGTCGAACACGGCCTGCGCTACCAGCTCGAGACCTGGGACGCTTCCGAAGTAGGCTTCGAAGAAACCAGGGACCTCGACATACAGCTGTCCCAATTCCTCCCTCAGCACGCCATCCACATATTTGCGGTGTTCGGTGGAGTTCGCGAAGCTGCCCGTGTTGTGCAGCCATGGCGTTTGTTGGATGGATGAGGCGGGACGGGGCGGAGGGGTCGATTCGGTGACAGCGTCGTAGACAGCATCCCAGATGACTTCATCGGGCTCCTTGTTGAGGACCGCATCCAACAAAGGCCTGATCCGTGCAGTGTCGAAATTGCCAGAGAAAATCGCTGAATTCAGTGACAACAGATCATTGAATAGGGCTGGATTACCGCGCTTTGAGGGTAGCGATCGAGAGGCGGGGAGACTTTGCAAGGCAAGCATCAGATCGACGAGGGTATTTGTTTAGCCCTATTAGCATCAGGGAGTATTCGCACAAGGGGTTGGACGAACATTACCTTCATTGTCCACATCCCAGTTGCCTTCATCTTTCCAACTCAGAGCATGAGTATCACGAAAGCCATCTAACCCTTTGCCTATTGGTTTGGATTTGAAAATTTTGGACCGAGACGGAATCGTCATCGATGGCGGACGCGATTGGCTTGCTCGGACGACGTCGGGTTTGCGAATTTTCATAGGAGCAAGTATATCGGCGAGAGCATAGGTAACCAAAATTGGAGTGCGATGTGGGAATGGACTGAGAGGAACTGAGAGGAAAGATGGAAGGCGGATTGCGACAACGCGCTGAACAGGAGGCTGGTCTGGAAGAACGTCGGCACTCCTGCCGAACGCTGGCGCCTGACGCCAAGATTGCACACGCCATCGAGGGGTTCAGAGTACTCGGAAAATAAAAAATAAAACAGCGAGAACTCAACTGGTCTCTGCAGGCCATCGCGCGTCCCTCCGTGTCGATTTGGTACCTAAGAGCCACCGTTACGGTTACGGCAGGGACGGACAACTACACTCTGCGAGCTACAAAACATGACACGTCCATCGGAGGCAGCGGCACCATTTAGTCGCGACATAACAATGATGTTGCAATCCATCTAGTCCTTGCCTTTGGCTGCGAGTATGCTCTCGACGCATTGATCCTCTAAATTGGGAACCCCTCGTTACGACGACGCTTTCGAATTGTGGCTTAGCTGCAATAACCGCGCCGGCGGGAGAGGATGTGCTCTACAGACATTCCAACATCGATCAGAGCTATCCCAGCAAATCGAAGAGCACTGCTTGGCTGAGAACCCGAGACCCAACAGTCAGCCAAGCGTTCCGCAGATCACCCCAGCCACAACGATGCAGACAATGTCTAGCAATCCTAAGAAGAAAAAGACGAAGTAACGTGCTGCATCCAAGCCAGACTCGGCTGTACCTTCTGGGATACTTGTCAGGCCACACTAATTGCGAATCCAGCGTATCCGCACGAGCAGTAACGGACAACTAGTAGGGGGGTTGCGGTGTTGGGCGTAGGCGGTGGTGTTTCTATATATACGACTAAAACTGTCCGTAGTAAACGAGGAGAAAGGAGCCAGACCGCCAGGTGTTGTTACCGCGGAATTTATTTTTGGCGATGAGTTATTCGTTGCGCCTTGGTTTAAGGTTTGATCACTTATTGATATCGGTTACGTGCGTAGCATTTTCTAACCAGTTCCTCAATCATTTGTTTTTCATCATTTGTATGTCCACAAGCTTCTTGTAATCAATGACGTGGTGCAAGACTTGCTACAAGACTTTGAGAATAACCGAATACAATACATTACATCGGAAGAAACATTCTCTATGTATCGCCGAAAGAATTGGGATACCATGCCCGTCGGTACCAGGCGCCCTTCTCGAGCAGCAGCTCCACCACCTGCTCGTGGCCTCTCTCTGAAGCTACTTGAAGCGCGGTGTCGCCCTCTTCGCCCTGCGAGTCGACGTCGGCGCCCCCGTCAAGCAGCATCTTTACTATATTCTCATCGCCTTTAACTAAAGCCGCGTGAAGTGCATTGCCATAGTGTCCACCCTGTGCGTTGACCTCAGCGCCATTTTCGAGCAGCAGCTTCACTACCTGCTCATCGCCTCTCCATGAAGCCGCCTGAATTGCGCTGCTGTATAACCCGCCCTGCTTATTAATGTCGGCGCCATTTTCGAGCAGCAGCCTCACCACCTTCTCGTAGCCTCTGGCTGAAGCCGCTTGAAGTGCATTGCCATAGTCTCTACCCTGTGCGTTGACCTCAGCGCCATTTTCGAGCAGCAGCTTCACTACCTGCTCATCGCCTCTCCATGAAGCCGCCTGAATTGCGCTGCCGTATAACCCGCCCTGCTTATTAATGTCGGCGCCATTTTCGAGCAGCAGCCTCACCACCTTCTCGTAGCCTCTGGCTGAAGCCGCTTGAAGTGTATTGCCATAGTGTCCACCCTGTGCGTTGAC
>NW_022987213.1:337114-343139 GCF_010094035.1 Trematosphaeria pertusa | reverse complement strand
TGCGTTGACCTCAGCGCCATTTTCGAGCAGCAGCCTCACCACCTTCTCGTAGCCTCTGGCTGAAGCCGCTTGAAGTGCATTGCCATAGTCTCCACACTGTGCGTTGACCTCAGCGCCATTGTCGAGCAGCATCTTTACCACCTTCTCATCGCCTCTGGCTGAAGCCGCTTGAAGTGCATTGCCACAGTCTCCACCCCGTGCGTTGACCTCAGCGCCATTTTCGAGCAGCAGCCCCACCACCTTCCCATGGCCGTGAGCCGAAGCCGCTTGAAGCGCGTTGCCGTATGTTCCACCCCGTGTGTTGACGTTAGCGCCCTTGCCGAGCAGCAGCCTCACCACCTCCTCTTGGCCTCCAGCCGAAGCAGCATGGAGTGGGTTATCGAACAGTACAGACGGTTTGTCGACAGCGGCGCCGTTTTCGAGCAGCAGCATCAAAATTGCTCCATACCCATTCTTCGCCGCCAGTAGCGATGCTCTTTGAATGCAGTCTATTGTGGGTTGTACGCCGACCCTCTCCTCCAGCAACTTTTGAGCCGTGCTCAGTTGTCCATGTTTAGCAGCCCATAACAGCGCTGAGCTATCAGAGTGTTGTACGTTGTAACGGTAGAGGTGTATGTTCGTTAGATCGTAAAGGAGGCGGTCGGTTCGTGCAAGGGCGTTAATATCGCTCTCTGAAAGCAGGTTCTCTGATACAAGGCAGAGCAACTCGTTCGATAGATCGAGCAGCGGCATCGCTAGAGTAGTAAGTGCTTGAGGTTGGGCGCGTTTCTTCGACACGTGGAGTTGGGGTAAAGTCCAAGTTCAGGCATACCTGGCGAAGAGTCTATGTACTGGGCATTAGCGTCCGCCAAGCGAGTGTGCCGACGTTACGCCGCGCCCTGTGCGCCTTCGCGTCCTCGCGCCCTCTAACGCTTCCCTATTACCTAGTAGCAAAAGACTCACTATGCGCTGGCCCCGGGCGGCTTTACCGATCGTTGGCGCTATCCCTCAACCCCTCGCGCCACCAAATATTGCAATTGAGCTTCTGAAAACATAATCGTCAGCGCGGCTTCCATATCATGTCACCAACCTGTGGTGTTGAGTTTCCAGAGGCAAAGGATAGCCAAACAACCAGTATGAATGCCATCGCATGGGCGAAGTGTATTATCGAGGACGGAATCAAGGCATTTTTGGGGGTTGAAGCTACAGTATCCCGCAGCACTCCCCTCCTAGACCTTACCGTTATCATAAAGGACAGCAACAATGCTGAACTATTAGTGCCGACTAATAACTTAACGTACTTTATTATCGAACCCCCTATATTATTAACGATAGGAGAGCGTGCATGATATATCGTGAGGGATCGACCTCACCCCAGCCCTTGCTCTTCGGGGAGCATGCTACCTATTGGTGGCGTTCAACGAAAGCGAGGTGGCGAACCCTGGGCATCTGCTTGCTAAACGATTTCTGTTTACGGTGGTCGAAGCGTCCCGCGCGGGTGTGGGAAGGCGCCTGGTTTAGCCCTCTTCGAGAGGATGGAGTCAGCGACGGGTTGGAAACCTCGAACGGCTTCGGTTATCGCCCTCATTCTGGGTCGTTTATGAATTGGCGGCGAATCGGGAGCACAGCCGACCGTGGTGGCGGGGGATCCAATGACAGTCGCCAAAACTCTAAACAAGATTGGCCGCCGGCAATCTGCGCGCTTACCCGTTCGGGACAAGCAAAGCCATACTAGGCGTTCCCCGGCCTTTCCTCAGCGGCAGAGCTGAAATTCTTCTGACATGGACACCTTCGCCGCTGCCGTGGATGCCTTCAGTAATGCTTCTGACGAGGACATCGAATGTCTTTCCCTCGTGATTGAACCATATAAAGTCGACACCGTGATTTGAAAACTTCAACTTATAGTCAAGTCACGGAAGAGCCCTGCCAACAGAAACGACAAGCTGGCCGGGTGTTTAGTGGGCGTTCGCGAGGAGCTGGAGGAATTTTTCTCAACAAGTCCTGAGGATGCCGTTGGACCTCCCCCGGTGCAGCAGGACGATTACCGGATTGTAGACATTCGGATGATCGACGGCGGCAAGAAAACGAATTAAGCCATGCTTCGGCGAGTCCTTGCTAAACGGAGCATTGCCGCGGACTTCGATAAATACAATCCAACTAAACTCCAGGAGATTGTCGAGACGCATTCTTTCACAATCTCGAAGAGTCGCAAAGGGTCAATCCGGGAATTTGCGAGGAAGCGTTTTCCAGAAAGCTGTGAAGAAACGGCGCGTGACGCAGTGCTTAACAGGCTTAAGTTTCTTGCTTTGGAGAGCATGTATCCATCTTAGCGGTCTGGTATATCAGGCATTCTAGGGTTCGCGCATAACGTTTTCAGGACGATTACGTACGGAGAGATAGCGGTATGTCTCGATTTACTCGACCCTGCATTAGAAACGCTTGCCTCACGCATATACCCCTGGATGGAGAATGCCCAAAGATACTACGACGCCCAAGGCCCGCGCTATTCAGTCACTGCAATGATACGTCCTTTGGCAAGAGCTGCCTCCATGCGTAAGTCCGCTGATGTCCGTCTAAACGCCCACTAATCCATTCGTAGCAGCAGGAGCGCCACCTCGGAAGAGACAAAGAGCATTGCCAGACACAACCGAGCGGCAGATAACGCCCGATGCGGAAGCTGTGGGATGGACTCCCGCCACGACGGAGAACGCCACAAGCGTACGACAGAACGGAGATGTCCACATCAGCCTTGGGTTGGAGATGTTTGCTCGGGTGGTACAGCGGAATATGAAGACGCAGAAGGTACTTCTAGAGGGCAACTACTATTGCATTTTCGCTAACGTACTGCTACTAGACTACCTAAGGCACCTAACGTCTAACTATAAGCTACTCTCTATATATATTAAGTTCTTAGTAGATAAACATTAGATTATTATAGCGCGCTTAGCTTTAACCTTTAGGTACTATATTTCTCTTCTATTGCTTAGAAAATAAAAACTAGTATTATAAGAAATAGTAATAGTAATAGTCTTAGTCTAACGTACTTTGCTAGCTACACAAGCGAGTTAGCCACCTTCTCTTAGCAACGAAAATTAACGAAAATTAACTCGTTTTTCTTAAATAACTAAGCGAAACCTTAATATTTTTCTATAAAAATTTATACATATATTCTCTATAGTAAATTACACCTTATACTAAAGTTGCACTAAGATATATTACGTAATTAAAAAGCTATACGTATTTAACTAACTTTTAAGAAAAAGTCTAGTTTACTTCTAGTAAGTACTATTATATCTTTATAATAATCTATAAAACTTATAGTATATAGTATTTATAACGTAATAAAGGTTTCTAGAAAACTTCTATAGCGCTAGCTCTTCTAGGTATAGCGTAATAAGAGATAGAAGTTAGAAAATTTTCTTTTTAGAGTTTTCTTCTCTAACTATATATATATATATTAATAATCTAGCTATATAAAGTTATATATTATAAGATTATATATACTATAAGCCTTCTATATATTTAGAAGTAATAATTTTAATATAGTTTTAGTATCTTTCTATCTTTCTATACTATACTACTAAAAAGACTTTACTTTTAAATAACTACTTAAAGCTAGTATATTATTAGTTAATAAGCTCTATATAGTTAGAAGAAGAAACCTCTAAGAAGAAATTTTTCTAACTTCTATCTCTTATTACGCTATACCTAGAAGAGCTAGCGCTATAGAAGTTTTCTAGAAATCTTTATTACGTTATAAATACTATATACTATAAGTTTTATAGATTATTATAGAGATATAATAGTACTTACTAGAAGTAAACTAGATTTTTTCTTAAAAGTTACCTAAATACGTATAGCTTTTTAATTACCTAATATATTCTAGTATAACTTTAGTATAAGATATAATATACTATAAAAGATATATATATAAATTTTTTATTAATTTTTCTTACTAAGAAATTATAGATAGTTTAATAATATAGATAGTTTAATAATAAAGTATATTATAAGTATAAATTTAAAACTATAGAAATAAAGTACTTAGATCTAATAGTTTCTCTAAGTAGTATTAAGATAGACTTTTCTAAGATCTAAACTAATATAGACTAGCTACTATTTTTATATTTTTAGAATTTATAAAGGTTTCTAGAATTTACTAACTTCTATAGATACTTTATCTAAAACTTTTTAATAATTACTAGTTTACTAAATAAGCTTATAAGAAAGAACTTACTTTAGATCTAGAAAAAGAAATAGTAAAATATATTTAAAAGTCTAAAGTTAGACTTTACTATAGCTCTAGTACTTACTATATTTAACTATACTAAGTATACTATTCTAGAAACTACTACGTCTAATTAAGTTTTAAGTAGAGTTTTTTTATAGTATAATAAGAAAGATATTCTATATCTAGTTATCTACTTTTCTAGTAAATATACTACGCTAGAATATAACTATAAGATTTATAATAAAAAGCTTTTTACTATTATTAAAGTACTTTAAAAATAAAAACCTAAACTATAGAGTATTATAAAGCTATTTAAAGTTATTACTAACTATAAGAATCTAGAATACTTTATCTTAACTAAGGCTCTAAGTTAGTAATAAGTCTAGTAGTTAGAGTTTCTTTTATAATTTAACTTCTAGATAGTATACTATCTAGACTTAAAGACTATATAGCCTAATATACTAAGCTAGAAACCTAGAAACTATCTAGATAAAATAAATATAAATAATAATTATATTAAGAATAAATAGCGTATAATACTAACTCTATAGTAATTTAATTTAATTATACTAGTAGACCTACTTAAGAATACTAAAGATATCTAGAATCTATATACTACTCTAATTAATATTATTCTACTAGCTATAAATAAGCTAATTAATAATCTAATTAATCTAGTATATATAATAGTTATAATAGTCTAGTTTAGAGATTTATCTTAGGTTATATAACCTTAGGTTACGTAATCTTATTACGTAACCTAGCCTAGCGCCTTAGCGCTTAGCACCTCTATATATAGAGCCTCTTAAAGCCTTTTCTCTACTTCTTATCTTTAGATAGCTAAATTTAACCTAACCTACTCTACTTATCGCTCTTATTCTTATAGCTTGTAGAGACCGTATTACCTATAATTAACTTACCTAGCTAGGTGTTCTAGAGCGTACGTATAGTAGTAGAGACTATAAAGCTAGCTCTTATATTATCTAAAGGTTAATACCTCTTTAGCTAGAGATAATAGTATAATATTAGGCTAAACTAAGTAGCCTTATAAGAAGCGTTTACTAATAGCTATACTAAGAATTAGAGCTATAAGAGTCTAGTTACTTACTCTAAGAATCTATTAACGTATTAATTAATTACTTCTTTCTAGCGCTATATAAAACTACTAGTAGATCTAGTAGGTAGTAGAAAAGATACTACTAGTAGCAACCTAAAGAGAGCTACAAGAGCTCTACGTATAGAAGAACTTCTATAGAACTTCTACGTATAGAAACTTCTCTCTTATTTTAAAAATTAATAATTCTCTACTCTACTAGTAGAGCTAATAATTAGCTACTACGCTAATAGTATATACCTCTACTTCTTAAATAAGAAGCTATACCTAAGCTAAACTACCTAAATACTATAGGTAAACTCTTATAAAGTAACTTAGATAGTAAGACTCTAGTTATATAATACCTCTTTACCTCTATAATTCTTAAATTCTAGATAGAGAACCTACTAGCTAGTTACTTAAACTAATATTATTATTACAAATTACTTGTTCGACAACATAATATAATAACTAATAAGAATTAGAATATTAACTTTAAATAGAAGCTAGCACGGCTACACTAGAGCTTAGTAATACCTAGCTTATTAGTAGTAAATAGCTTTTATACTCTCTTTACCTCTAGAAAGAAGCTCTAGAAGCTTTTCTTAGAAAAGCTAAGCGAAATCGTTAATAAATTAGTTAGCTAACTACTTATACGCTAGATACTTAAATAATAGACTTATATATATTACTAGATTACTACTAACGTATTTACTAAAGAA
>NW_022987213.1:331720-334309 GCF_010094035.1 Trematosphaeria pertusa | reverse complement strand
GTATTAGAATTTATAGTAGAAAAAAGCCGCTACTTTAGTAAAGATTTAATAGCTATAAGCGTAACTATAATCTTACTCTAGAAGCTAAAAGCTACTCGCTCTATTAACTTAACGCGTAATACGCTTTATAAATTAGACACCGCGTATATATAAAACTAGCGCGTTATTACTAGATAACTTAATTCTAGATTCTTATCTAACTATGTATACGCCTACTATACTACTAGTAACTAAGTAACGTTTAGAAAGCTAAATAAGACTTTTTACTAAGTTTCTAGACTCTTTATTACTATTAGATAGTAAGGTTATTATCTTTAAGTAATAGAGAGACGGCTTATAAGATAAGCTTTAAGCTAATTATAACTAGTACCTAGAAGAGATAGCTAAGAATACTAAGAAAACCGTTATAGCATATATACGTACGCGAATAGAGAGAGATACGTACTAAACTCTCTTTATAATTCTATGTTCTCTAAGAAATAGTAGTATATAGATCTCTTATAAATATATACTTAATTAGCTAGAAAGAAGCTACATAAACCTATATAAGAGGCTAAATACTTACTATAATTTCTAGAAGCTATATTACTAAAATACTACTAACTTCGTACACTTCTAGATTAATTTCTTCTACCTAGTATAGAAGCGTTAGCTCTCTATAGACTAATAGATAGAGAAGCTTTATAAGAAGCTTTTAGTAAACCTACGTACATAGATAGATGTCTACTAATATTAGTATATCTATAATTATAATTAATATATAGACCTTACTTAAGACCTTACTAGAAAGCTTACCTAAGAAGAAGCTTGCGTAACTAGAAAGGTTAAAAAACGTAACACGCTTACGTTAACGCTACGTTACGCGCCTGCTACTCTACTAGATATTCTACTAACCTTTAATAAAGCTCTAGTAATTAGAAAGCTAGTTACCTACTTCTAATACTAGTAATCTAGCTATATAAGCTATAATTACCTAAGCGCCTCTACTATATAGAAAGCTATTAAGAACGTTAATCTAGAAAAGAAGCCTATAGAGCCTATAGAGCTATAAGTACCTAAGAATAACACGTTAGAATATAAATTTAATAATTTAGAAAAAGCCTAGCTCTAGAAGAAGTCTTCTCTCTAGAGCTACCTACTAGAGTAATAAACCTATGTAAAAAGCTATTTAGTAGTTTTATATTTACTCTACTCTACTAAATATCTATAAATAGCCTTACTCTTAAGCTTAGAGACTTAATTAATACTAGAGCAAGTAGCTACGTTCTAGTATACCTAAAGTACCTTTAGACTCTTAGAAAAAACCTCTATGTTAAGCTATTACGTATAGAACTCATCCCTCTTACTAGTTATAATAGATAACCTAATAGTTAGGTAGATAAATACTTTAAAGCTAATTTAGTACTAAAAAGCTACTAAATATATACCTACTTTATATATTATAATACTAGCTACTATAATATAATAATTAGTTATAAGCTACTTAAAGAAGCTAACGTTTAGGTTAACTATAAGTAGCGAGTACTAATATAGCTAGATACTAATTAGTTAATTAATTATAAACGCGACGCGTTTATTTTTATATAATTCTCTTAATCTAATGCTAAAGCTTAAGTAGCTTACTAAGCTAATACTAATTACTATAACACCTTAATATTAGTAGTAGAAAAGCTAAGAGTAATATAATAAGAAAAGAAAGAATTATAACGCTAGAAGCTTTAAGAAAACCTACGTAAGATAGACAGGTAGCTTAAGAATCTTAACCTACCTGCTAGGTTACTCTATAAGCTAAAAAAGCTACCTGTTTCGTAAGAAGCATGCTTAAAGGCTAGGCTTAATATTAATATAATTAGCGTAGCTACCTTTATAATTAACGCGTGTTAAAAAGATACTATAATTAGGTACCTTAGTATCTATAAGGTTAATTAGCTTATTACTAATAGAAAGAAAACTCTAGTTGCTAATCTAGAGAAGAAACTCTACTAACTAGTTACTAAAAAGCTTCTATCTCTAGAATATGCTAGCGTAACTATAGCCTATTTCTTAAAAAAGAATTCTAATACTCTACTACTATATAGAGAAGGCGTAGATTATAATATTAAGCTTATAGTAGAAAATATCTTAATAAATAGTTCTCTTTATAGCATGTTACTAAAGTACCTATAGTTAGTACAAAATTACCTAGAGAACTACCTTTATTATAGCTTTATTATTTATAGTAATACGTTATACGCGTTACTAGTTCTATTTACTAAAAAGCTAGGTAGAGAATAGAGGTTCTACGTTAACTATTAAAAGCTTAACGCTATTATAAAAAAAGACGCCTATTCTATTTCTCTTATCTAGAAAACGCTTATACGTCTGTTGCGTGCTAAGGTCTTTACTAAGTTAGACGTAAGGTAAGCTTTCTACTAGATCTAGCTTAATAAGTTAGTAGAGAACCTAATGTCTTTCTATACGTAGTATAGTAACTATAAGTATTAAGTTCTACTCTTTAGCCTCTACTACCTTTTAGTAATATATTAATAAGATATTATATAGTTTACTAGATAATTTCTATATAGTATATATTAATAATATTCTTATTTA
>NW_022987213.1:322900-331190 GCF_010094035.1 Trematosphaeria pertusa | reverse complement strand
AATAATATTACTAACTATAACCTTAAGCTTACCTATTAACTAGGTTTAGCTAATATAGTAGCAAACGCGTTATTATAAAAGTAAGAAGAGCTTAAAATCTAAAAGAAGAAGAATCGCGCTACCTATATAAGAGCTTTTCTAAGTAAGAAGTAAATTAGCCTCTTAGCTATTAAGTAATTATTAGGTAAGTTATTATTTCTAGCTATCTAGAGATTAGCTAGTAGTACTACAAAAATTACTACTACTAATACGTTTATAGAGGTACTCTCTACTAAGAATCTATATACTATAATTAATTAGGTTATTATAGCTAACTAATTAGATAACTCTCTATAGCTAGCTTAAGATAAAGCTACTATATTAGGCTCTGCCTAGAAAATAGAAGACGGCTTATTAACCTATTAAGATTAATTAATAGTCTCTACTATTAACTACCTATAAATATACCTAATACGCGCTATATATATTACTTAGGTAACTACCTACCTAGAATAAAGAAAAACTACCTAGTTACTATAAGATTAATATTACTAGCTATATATATAAGAAGATGTTAATATGTATATAGTAGTATATAAGGCTTACTACTAGAGCTATACTCTATAGAATAAGACGCTAGGTCTTCTAAAGCTTCTACCTATCTCTAAGAGAGCTTAGTAGAACGTCTTTATAGATTTTAAGAGCTTTCTCTCTAATAAGAAAGAATTTAACTATATATACGTTATTATAGATTAGCTAAGTAAGTAGAGCTTCTCTTTACTCTACTATAAGAAAATTATAGCTTAGCGTATAGTAGAGCTATATTACTAATATATCTAGCGTATATATAGTTCTTCTAGATCTATTATATTAAATTATAGTCTATAGTTTACCTCTACCTTTATAGATAAGCTCTATTAGCTTATAGAAATTAAGTAGAAGCTCTCTACTACGTACTATCTATAAACTAATAGAAATATAGAGATTATTAATTAATATCTTAATTAGCGTCTACGTCTATTCGTTAACTACTACTAGAATAATTAGTTAGACCTTCTACTCTATATAGATTAGGTATAAGCTACGTTACTATATAAAACTATAGAACTAATAGTATATAAAATTAAATTTAAATATTAGCTAGTATACTACTAGAATTAGAAGAAGCGTATAATAAAAGCCTCTACTTTACGTAAGTATCTTTTACGCTAGAAAGCTTAGAATTTTACTAAGAAGTAATATAACGCTGTAAAAAAAGCTACTAAAATTACATAAGATAATATCGCAAAAGCGTAAGCTAGGTAGGCGCTCTAAGTAAATAAAAAACGCTAAGAACCTAATTTTACTATAGACAATCTTATCTATATTAAACCTTATAGCTTTTTAATAAATTAGTCTAGTATAAAGCTTAATTAATAGATATATAGCTCTTACCTAATTATTACTATAAAGAGTTACTTCTTCTAGCTCTAGCTACCTACGTATATACGTATGTATAATATCTTCTACGCTAATTAGTTAAGAAAAGCCTTAGAGCTATTACTAGAGTAGGTAGAGCCTAAGTAGCTACCTATTAAAGTTAATAGTAATTTAGAATAGCCTATATATAAAATTCTAAATAGCTATCTTTATTAAAATTGTCTTTAATACTACGCTATATAGGTTACTTATAATTCTAACTCTACCTAGTATAATACTATAGACTTTATTAACGCTCTCTATAAAATAAGAGACTTTTACGTAGTATATCTAGATAAGCTAGAGCTACTATTATAATTAGATACTTAAATTAAGACGTATAAAAAAGAGAAGACACTAGAGAAGATAGTAGAGAATTTAAAACTTATAAGAGTAGAAGACGTAAGAGTAACGTAAAGGCGCTACTAAGTAATTTAGAACTCTACTAAGCTTATAGTATCGTTTAAGAAGAAAGCTAGTAAGAAAGCTACTCTACTAATATAAAAATAAGCCTCTTTCTTTCTAGAGAGAAGGTAGTAGCTATAAAAGCACTTTTAGTTTAAAACTAATATAAATACACTTACTATAAGCTAAAAGAGACGGTTAAGAGTATAACGTAGAAGTTTTAGAAGAAGAGAGACCTAGAAGGCGTATTTTAGAGCTTAAGAACGAGCTTTCTCTATAAGAGAGGGTAATATAATAGTCTAGTTTAGAGATTTACCTTAGGTTACGTAATCTTATTACGTAACCTAGCCTAGCGTCTTAGCGCTTAGTACCTCTATATATAGAGCCTCTTAGAGCCTTTTCTTTACTTCTTACCTTTAGATAGCTAAATTTAACCTAACTTACTCTACTTATCGCTTTTATTCTTATAGCTTATAGAGACTATATTACCTATAATTAACTTACCTAGCTAGGTATTCTAGAGCGCACGTATAGTAGTAGAGACTATAAAGCTAGCCCTTATAATAGTCTAGTTTAGAGATTTACCTTAGGTTATATAATCTTATTACGTAACCTAGCCTAGCGTCTTAGCACTTAATACCTCTATATATAGAGCCTCTTAGAGTATTTTTCTACTTCTTATCTTTAGATAGCTAAATTTAATCTAACCTACTCTACTTATTACTCTTATTCTTATAGCTTATAGAGACTATATTACTTATAATTAACTTACCTAGCTAGGTATTCTAGAGTATACGTATAGTAGTAGAGACTATAGAGCTAGCTCTTATATTATCTAAAGGTTAATACCTCTTTAGCTAGAGATAGTAGTATAATATTAGACTAAACTAAGTAGTTTTATAAGAAGCGTTTACTAATAGCTATACTAAGAATTAGAGCTATAAGAGCCTAGTTACTTACTCTAAGAATTTATTAACGTATTAATTAATTACTTTTCTTTAGCGCTATATAAGACTATTAGTAGATCTAGTAGGCTATAGAAAAGATACTACTAGTAGTAACCTAAAGAGAGCTATAAGAGCTCTATATATAGAAGAACTTCTATAAAACTTCTACGTATAGAAACTCTCTTTCTTTATTTTAAAAATTAATAATTCTCTACTCTACTAGTAGAGCTAATAAATAGCTACTACGCTAATAGTATATACCTTTACTTCTTAAACAAGAAGCTATACCTAAGCTAAACTACCTAAATACTATAGGTAAACTCTTATAAAGTAACTTAGGTAATAAGACTCTAGTTATATAGTACCTCTTTACCTCTATAATTCTTAAATTCTAGGTAGAGAACCTGCTAGCTAGTTACTTAAACTAATATTATTATTACGAATTACCTATTCGACAATATAATATAATAACTAATAAGAATTAAAATATTAACTTTAAATAGAAGCTAGTATAGTTACGCTAGAGCTTAGTAATATCTAGCTTATTAGTAGTAGATAGTTCTTATACTCTCTCTACCTCTAGAAAAAAGCTCTAAGAGCTTTTCTTAGAAAAGCTAAGTAAAATTATTAATAAATTAGTTAGCTAACTACTTATACGCTAGATACTTAAATAATAGACTTATATATATTACTAGATTACTACTAACGTATTTACTAAAGAAGATACTATATATAAAGAGTATTAGAATTTATAGTAGAAAAAAGCCGCTACTTTAGTAAAGATTTAATAGCTATAAGCGTAACTATAATCTTACTCTAGAAGCTAAAAGCTACCTACTTTATTATCTTAATATATAATGTACTTTATAAATTAGACACTATATATACGTAAAATAAGCGCGTTATTACTAGATAACTTAATTCTAGGTTCTTATCTAACTACGTATACGCCTACTATACTACTAGCTACTAAGTAACGTTTAGAAAGCTAAATAAGGCTTTCTACTAAGTTTCTAGACTCTCTATTACTATTAAATAGTAAGATTATTACCTTTAAGTAATAGAGAGATAGCTTATAAGATAAGCTTTAAGCTAATTATAACTAGTACCTAGAAGAGATAGCTAAGAATACTAAGAAAACTATTATAGTATATATATATACGCGAATAGAGAGAGATATATACTAGACTCTTTCTATAATTCTATATTTTCTAAGAAATAGTAGTATATAGATCTTCTATAAATATATACTTAATTAGCTAGAGAAAAGCTACGTAGACTTATATAAAAGACTAAATATCTACTATAATTTTTAGAAGCTATATTACTAAAATACTACTAACTTTACGCGCTTCTAGGTTAATTTCTTCTACCTAGTATAGAAGCGCTAGCTTTCTATAGACTAATAGGTAGAGAAGCTTTATAAAAAGCTTCTAGTAAACCTATATACGTAGATAGGTATCTACTAATATTAGTATACCTATAATTATAATTAATATATAGACCTTACTTAAAACCTTACTAGAGAGCTTACCTAAAAAGAAGCTTATATAACTAGAAAGGTTAAAAAATATAACGCGCTTACGTTAACGCTACGTTACGCGCCTACTACTCTACTAGGTATTCTACTAACCTCTAATAAAGCTCTAGTAATTAGAAAGCTAGTTACCTACTTCTAATACTAGTAACCTAGCTATATAAGCTATAATTACCTAAGCGTCTCTACTATATAGAAAGCTATTAAGAATATTAATCTAGAAGAAAAGTCTATAAAGCCTATAAAGCTATAAGTACCTAAGAATAACACGTTAGAATATAAATCTAATAATTTAGAAAAAGCCTAGCTCTAGAAGAAGTCTTCTCTCTAGAGCTATCTACTAGAGTAATAAATCTACGTAAAAAGCTATTTAGTAGTTCTACGTTTACTCTACTCTACTAAATATTTATAAATAGTCTTATAATTAAGCTTAGAAGTTTAATTAATACTAGAGTAGGTAGCTATATTCTAGTATACCTAAAGTACCTTTAGACTTTTAGAAAAAATCTCTATATTAAGCTATTATATATAGAACCTATTCTCTTTACTAGATATAATAGATAACCTAATAGCTAGATAGATAAATACTTTAAAGCTAATTTAGTACTAGAAAGCTACTAAATACGCACCTACTTTATATGTTATAATACTAGCTGCTATAATATAATAATTAGTTATAAGCTACTTAAAGAAGTTAATATTTAGGTTAACTATAAGTAGCGTGTACTAATATAGCTAGATACTAATTAATTAATTAATTATAAGCGCGACGCGTTTATCTCTATATAACTCTCTTAATCTACTACTAAAGCTTAAGTAGCTTACTAAGCTAATACTAATCGCTATAACACCTTAATATTAGTAGTAGAAAAGCTAAGAGTAATATAATAAGAGAAAAGAGAATTATTATACTAGAAGTTTTAAGAAAACCTATATAAGATAGATAGGTAGCTTAAGAATCTTAACCTACCTACTAGGTTGCCTTATAAGCTAAAAAAGCTACCTATTTTATAAGAAATATACTTAAAGGCTAGGCTTAATATTAATATAATTAGCGTAGCTACCTTTATAATTAACGCGCGTTAAAAAGATACTATAATTAGGTACCTTAGTATCTATAAGGTTAATTAGCTTATTATTGATAGGAGGGAAACCTTTATTATTAATCTAGAGAAGAAACTCTACTAATTGGTTGTCTAAAAGCTTCTATCTCTAGAGTATACTAGCGTAACTATAGCCTATTTCTTAAAAAAAAATTCTAATACTCTACTACTATATAGAGAAGGCGTAGATTATAATATTAAGCTTATAGTAGAAAATATCTTAATAAATAGTTCTCTTTATAGTATATTACTAGAGTATCTATAGTTAGTATAGAATTATCTAGAGAACTACTTTTATTATAGCTTTATTATCTATAGTAATATATTATACGCGTTACTAGTTCTATTTACTAAAAAGCTAGGTAGAGAATAGAGGTTCTACGTTAACTATTAAAAGCTTAATACTATTATAAAAAAAGACGTCTATTCTATCTCTCTTATCTAGAAAACGCTTACACGCCTATTACGCGCTAAGGTTTTTACTAAGTTAGACGTAAGGTAAGCTTTCTACTAGATCTAGCTTAACAAGTTAGTAGAGAACCTAACGTTTTTCTATACGTAGTATAGTAACTATAAGTATTAAGTTCTACTCTTTAGCCTCTATAATAGCTCTACTACCTTTTAGTAATATATTAATAAGATATTATATAGTTTACTAGACAATTTCTATATAGTATATATTAATAATATTCTTATTTATTTAGAGAATCTACTTAAGTATAAAGTCTATATTATCTAGGTACTTAATTAATTATATAAAGCTAGGTTATAAGTAGATATTAAGAAATCTAAATTTACTATTAAAAGTACTAAGTTTCTAGAATTAATTATAAGTACTAATAGAATCTAGAAGAACTCTAAGAAGATTACTACTATCTAGAATTAGCCTATACCTATAACTCTTAAGAGCCTTTAATTATTTCTAGATTTCTATAAATTCTACTAAGCCTTCTTAAAGAATTATAGCTAGATTATTCACCCTCTTACTAAGCTACTAAAATAGAGAGTATAGCATACCTTTAAAAAAATTAAGCTTAAGGTATTCTAGCAGGTTAAGAATCTTATACTATCTAATACTATACTAGCTTATTACTCTCTCTATTACTATACAAGAGTAGAAACAAACGTATTAGATAGCGTAGTTACTAGAGTTCTTTTATAGCTTTAAGAGAATAGTATTTAGTAATCTATAGCTTTCTTTAGTAAGATAATAAATACTATCTAGATAAATTATAGTATTTATAATAAAGAAATACTAGTAGTTATTCTTAGTATATAGAAGTAGAGAAGCTAGCTAATTAGCTTATAAGATCTAGAGCCTTTTATAGTATTAACTAACTATTAAGTCTTAGAGTATTTTATTACTAAGTAGGAACTTACTACTAGGTAGGTTTACTAGGTAAATAATATTACTAACTATAACCTTAAGCTTACCTATTAACTAGGTTTAGCTAATATAGTAGCGAACGCGTTATTATAAAAGTAAGAAGAGCTTAAGACCTAAAAGAAGAAGAATTACGCTACCTATACAAGAACTTTTCTAAGTAAGAAGTAAATTAGCCTCTTAGCTATTAAGTAACTATTAAGTAAGTTATTAGTTCTAGCTACCTAGAAGTTAGCTAGTAGTACTATAGAAATTACTACTACTAATACGTTTATAAAGGTACCTTCTACTAAGAATCTATATACTATAATTAATTAGGTTATTATAGCTAACTAATTAGACAACTCTCTATAGCTAGCTTAAGAGAAAGCTACTATGTTAGGCTTTGCCTAGAAAATAGAAGCTGGCTTATTAATTTATTAGAATTAATTAATAGTCTCTACTATTAACTATCTATAAATATATTTAATACGCGCTATATATACTACTTAGGTAACTATCTATCTAGAGCGCTAGAAAACTACCTAGTTACTATAAGATTAATATTACTAGCTAGATATATAAGAAGACGTTAATACGTATATAGTAGTATATAAGGCTTACTACTAAAGCTATACTCTATAGAATAAAACGCTAGGTCTTCTAAAGCCTCTACCTATTTCTAAGAGAGTATAGTAGAACGTTTCTATAGATTTTAAAAGCTTTCTCTCTAATAAGAAAGAATTTAACTACGTGTACGTTATTATAGATTACCTAAGTAAGTAGAGCTTCTCTCTACTCTACTATAAGAAAATTATAACTTAGTATATAGTAGAGCTATATTACTAATATATCTAGTATATATATAGTTCTTCTAGATTTATTATATTAGATTATAGTTTATAGTTTACCTTTATCTTTATAAATAAGCTCTATTAGCTTATAGAAATTAAGTAGAAGCTTTCTACTATATACTACTCGTAAACTAATAGAAATATAGAGATTATTAATTAATATCTTAATTAGCGTCTATATCTATTTATTAACTACTACTAGAATAATTAGTTAGATCTTCTACTCTATATAGATTAGGTATAAGCTACGTTACTATATAAAACTATAGAACTAATAGTATATAAAATTAAATTTAGATATTAGCTAGTATACTACTAGAATTAGAAGAAGTATATAATAAAAGCTTCTACTCTATATAAGTATCTTTTACGCTAGAAAGCTTAGAATTTTACTAAGAAGTAATATAATACTGTAAAAAAAGCTACTAAAATTATATAAGGTAATATCGCAAAAGCGTAAGCTAGGTAGACGCTCTAAGTAAATAAAAAACGCTAAGAACTAGATTTTACTATAGGTAATCTTGTCTATATTAAACCTTATAGCTTTTTAATAAATTAGTCTAGTATAAAGCTTAATTAATAGATATATAGCTCTTACCTAATTATTACTATAAAGAGTTACTTCTTCTAGCTCTAGCTATCTA
>NW_022987213.1:238278-322890 GCF_010094035.1 Trematosphaeria pertusa | reverse complement strand
TTACTTATAATTCTAACTCTACCTAGTATAATACTATAGGCTTTATTAACGCTCTCTATAAGGTAAGAGACTTTTATATAGTATATCTAGATAAGCTAAAGCTACTATTATAATTAAATACTTAGATTAAGGCGTATAAAAAAGAGAAGACTCTAGAGAAGATAGTAAAGAATTTAAAACCTATAAGAGTAGAAGACGTAAGAGTAACGTAAAGGTACTACTAAGTAATTTAGAACTCTACTAAGCTTATAGTATTATTTAAGAAGAGAGCTAGTAAGAAAGCTACTCTACTAACGTAGAAATAAGCCTCTTTCTCTCTAGAGAAAAGATAGTAGCTATAAAAGCGCTTCTAGTTTAAAACTAATATAAATATACTTACTATAAACTAAAAGAGATAGTTAAGAGTATAACGTAAGAGTTTTAGAATAAGAGAGACCTAGAAGACGTATTTTAGAGCTTAGAGACAAGCTCTCTCTATAAGAGAGAGTAATATAATAGTCTAGTTTAGAGATTTACCTTAGGTTATATAACCTTAGGTTACGTAATTTTATTACGTAACCTAGCCTAGCGTCTTAGTACTTAGCACCTCTATATATAGAGCCTCTTAGAGTATTCTTCTACTTCTTACCTTTAGATAGCTAAATTTAACTTAATCTACTCTACTTATTACTCTTATTCTTATAGCTTGTAGAGACTATATTACTCGTAATTAACTTATCTAGCTAGGTATTCTAGAGCGTACGTATAGTAGTAAAAACCGTAAAGCTAGCTCTTATAGTATATATAATAGTCTAGTTTAGAATTTATCTTAGTTATATAACCTTAGATTACGTAACCTTATTACGTAATCTAGCCTAGCGTTTTAGCGCTTAGTATTTCTATATATAGAGCCTTTTAGAGTCTTTTCTCTACTTCTTATCTTTAGATAGCTAAATTTAATCTAACCTACTCTACTAGCATCTCTTATTTTTATAGCTTATAGAGATAGTACTACCTATAGTTAACTTATCTAGCTAGGTATTCTAGAACGCTTATAGTAGTAGAGACTATAAACCTAGCTCTTATATTATCTAAAGGTTAATACCTTTTTAGCTAGAGATAGTAGTATAATATTAGACTAAACTAAAAAGCTTTATAAAAAGTATTTACTAATAGCTATACTAAGAATTAGAGCTATAAGAGCCTAGTTACTTACTCTAAGAATTAAAGCTATAAAAGCTCTAATTACTTACCTCTCTAGTACTATATAAGACTACTAGTAAATTTAGTTAGTAGTAGAAAAGATACCTCTAGTAGTAAGCTAAAGAGAGCTATAAGAGCTCTATATATAGAAGAACTTCTATAAAACTTCTACGTATAGAAACTCTCTCTTTTTTAAAAATTAATAATTCTCTACTCTACTAGTAGAGCTAATAATTAGCTATTTTACTAGTAGTATATACTTTTACTTCTTAAATAAGAAGCTATATCTAAGTTAAACTACTTAAATACTATAGGTAAACTCTTATAAAGTAACTCTAGAAGTAGAACTCTAGTTTTATAGTACTCTTTTACTCTTATAATTCTTAAATTCTAGATAGAGAACCTGCTAGCTAGTTACTTAAACTAATATTATTATTACGAATCGCCTATTTAATAACATAATATAATAACTTTAAATAGAAGCTAGTATAGCTACGTAAAAGCTTAGTAATATCTAGGTTATCTACTATAAATAGCTCTTATATACTCTCTACCTCTAGAAAAAAGCTCTAAGAGGTTTTTCTAGAAAAGCTAAGTAAAATTATTAATAAATTAGTTAGCTAATTACTTATATACTAGATACTTAAATAATAGACCTATATATATTAATAGATTACTACTAATATACTTACTAAAGAAGATACTATATATAAAGAATATTAGAATTTATAGTAGAAAAGAAACGCTACTTTAATAAAAGTTTAATAGCTATAAGCGCGACTATAATTCTACTCTAGAAGCTAAATACTACTAGCTCTATTAGCTTAATACGTAATATACTTTATAACTTAGATACTACGTATATATAAGTCTAGTATATTACTACTAGATAACTCTATTCTAGATTCTTATCTAACTACGTATACGCCTACTATACTACTAGTAACTAAGTAATATTTAAAGAGCTAAATAAGACTTTTTACTAAGTTTCTAGACTCTCTATTACTATTAGATAGTAAGATTATTATCTTTAAGTAATAGAGAGATAGCTTATAAGATAAGCTATAAGCTAATTATAACTAGTATCTAGAAAAAATAGCTAAGAATACTAAGAAAACTATTATAGTCTATATATATACGTAAATAATAAAAAATATATACTAGACTCTCTCTATAATTCTATATATTCTAAGAAATAGTAGTATATAGATTTCTTATAAATATATACTTAATTAGCTAAAGAAAAGCTATATAAACTTTTATAAAAGACTAAACGTCTACTATAATTTCTAGAAGCTATATTACTAAAATACTACTAACTTTACGTACTTCTAGATTAATTTCTTCTATCTAGCATAGAAGCGCTAGCTTCTAATAGACTAATAAGTAGAGAAGCTTTATAAGAAGCTTCTAGTAAGTCTATAGACATAGATAGGTATCTACTAATATTAGTATACCTATAATTATAATTAATATATAGACCTTACTTAAAACCTTACTAGAGAGCTTATCTAAGAAGAAGCTTACGTATCTAGAAAGGTTAAAAAGCGTAATACGCTTATATTAACGCTACGTTACGCGCTTATTACTCTTCTAGGTATTCTACTAATATTTAATAAAGCTCTAGTAATTAAGAAGCTAGTTACCTACTTCTAATACTAGTAACCTAGCTATATAAGCTATAATTATCTAAGCGCTTCTATTACGTAGAAAGCTATTAAGAATATTAATCTAGAGAAAAAGTTTATAGAGCTTATAGAGCTATAAGTACCTAAGAATAACTTATTAGAGTATAAATTTAATAATTTAGAAATAGCCTAGCTCTAGAAGAAGTCTTCTTTCTAGAGCTATCTACTAGAGTAATAAATCTATATAAAAAGCTATTTAGTAGTTCTACGTTTACTCTACTCTACTAAATATCTATAAATAGTCTTACTATTAAGCTTAGAGGCTTACTTAATACTAGAGTAGGTAGTTACGTTCTAGTATATCTAAAGTACCTTTAGACTTTTAGAAAAAATCTTTACGTTAAGCTATTATATATAGAATCTATTCTTCTTACTAGATATAATAGATAACCTAATAGCTAGATAGATAAATACTTTAAAGCTAATTTAGTACTAGAAAGCTACTAAATACGTACTTACTTTATATATTATAATACTAGCTACTATAACGTAATAATTAGTTATAAGCTACTTAAAGAAGCTAATATTTAGATTAACTATAAGTAGCGTATACTAATATAGCTAGATACTACTTAATTAATTAATTATAAATATAACGCGTTTATTTCTATATAATTCTCTTAATCTACTACTAAAGCTTAAGTAGCTTACTAAGCTAATACTAATTACTATAACGCCTTAATATTAGTAGTAGAAAAGCTAAGAGTAATATAATAAGAAAAGAAAGAATTATAGTACTAGTAGCTTTAAGAAAACCTATATAAGATAGACTAGTAGCTTAAAAATCTTAATCTAACTACTAGGTTACTCTATAAGCTAAAAAAGCTACCTATTTTGTAAAAAAAATACTTAAAGGCTAGGCTTAACATTAATATAGTTAGTACTACTACCTTTATAATTAACGCGCGTAGAAAAGATATTATAGTTAAATATCTTAGTATCTATAAGATTAATTAGCTTATTACTAATAAGAAGAAAACCTCTACTACTAATTCTAAGAAGAAGCTCTACTAGTTAATTACTTAGAAGCTTTTATCTCTAGAGTACGCTAGCGTAACTATAGCTTATTTTTATAAGAGCTATATTTATAGTTTCTACTACTATAAGCGTCTCTAGAATATCTAACTAGGTAAGTTAGCTATAGATAGTATAGTCTCTATAAGCTATAAGAATAAGAGGTACTAGTAGAGTAGGTTAGGTTAAATTTAGCTATCTAAAGATAAGAAGTAGAAAAAAGGCTCTAAAAGACTCTATATATAGAGATACTAAGCGCTAAGACGCTAGACTAGATTATATAATAAGGTTACGTAACTTAAGGTTATATAATAAAGGTAAATTCTAAACTAGACTATTATATTACCTTCTCTTATAGAAAGAGCTTATCTCTAAGCTCTAAAATACGTTTCTAAGGTTTCTCTTCTTCTAAAACTCTTATATTATACTCTTAACTATCTCTTTTAGCTTAGTTTTAAACTAAAAGCGCTTTTATAGCTACTATCTTCTCTCTAATTACTCTATTTTCTATAGAGCTCTACTCTAAGATAAAATCTACTAGAAAGAAAGAGACTTATAGAGATTTAAACTAGAAGGCTTATTTTTACGTCTATAGAGTAGCTTTATTATAGACTCTTTTCTTAAATAATACTATAAGCTTAGTAGAGTCTTAAATTACTTAGTAGCGCCTTTATATTACTCTTATATCTTCTATTCTTATAGATTTTAAATTCTCTACTATCTTTTCTAGAGTCTTCTCTTTTTTATATACCTTAATCTAAGTATCTAATTATAATAGTAGCTCTAGCTTATCTAGATATACTATATAAAAGTCTCTTATCTTATAAAGAGTATTAATAAAGCCTATAGTATTATACTAGGTAGAGTTAGAATTATAAGTAATCTATATAGTATAGTATTAAAGATAATTTTAATAAAGATAGCTATTTAGAATTTTATATATAGGCTATTCTAGATTACTATTAACTTTAATAGATAGCTACTTAGGCTCTATCTACTCTAGTAATAGCTCTAAGGCTTTTCTTAGCTAATTAGCGTAAAAGATATTATGTATATATATATACGTAGATAGCTAGAGCTAGAAGAAGTAACTCTTTATAGTAATAATTAGGTAAAAGCTATATATCTATTAATTAAGCTTTATACTAGACTAATCTATTAAAAAGCTATAAGGTTTAATATAAATAAGATTACCTATAGTAAAATTAGATTCTTAGCGCTTTTTATTTACTTAGAGTATCTATCTAGCTTACGCTTTTATAATATTACTTTATATAATTTTAGTAGCTTTTTTTATAGTATTATATTACTTCTTAGTAAAATTCTAAGCTTTTTAGCGTAAGAGATACTTATATAGAGTAGAGATCTTAATTATATACTTCTTCTAATTCTAGTAGTAGACTAGCTAGTATCTAAATTTAATTTTATATACTATTAGTTCTATAGTTTTATATAGTAACGTAGCTTATACCTAGTCTATATAGAGTAGAAGGTCTAATTAATTATTCTAGTAGTAGTTAATAAATAGACGTAGATACTAATTAAGATATTAATTAATAATCTCTATATTTCTATTAGTTTATAAGTAGTACGTAGTAGAGAGCTTCTACTTAATTTCTATAAGCTAGTAGAGCTTATCTATAAAGGTAAAAATAAACTATAGACTATAATCTAATATAATAAACCTAGAAGAACTATATATACGCTAGATATATTAATAATATAGCTTTACTATACGTTAAGCTATAATTTTCTTATAGTATAGTAAAAAGAAGCTCTATTTACTTAGCTAATCTATAATAACGTATACGTAATTAAATTCTTTCTTATTAGAAAGAAAGCTTTTAAAATTTATAAAAACGTTCTACTATACTCTCTTAGAAATAGGTAGAGACTTTAGAAGACCTAGCGTCTTATTATATAGAGTATAGCTTTAGTAGTAAGCTTTATATACTACTATATACGTATTAACGTCTTCTTATATATCTAGCTAGTAATATTAATCTTATAGTAACTAGGTAGTCTTCTAGTACTCTAGATAGATAGTTACCTAAGTAGTATATATAGCGCGTATTAAATACGCTTATAGGTAGTTAATTATAGAGACTATTAATTAATTCTAATATATTAGTAAGCTAGCTTCTATTTTCTAGGTAGAGCCTAATATAGTAGCTTTCTCTTAAGCTAGCTATAGAGATTTATCTAAGTAATTAGTAGTAATAATCTAGTTAATTATAGTATAGAGATTTTCTATAGAAAGTATCTCTATAAAGATATTAGTAGACGTAATTTTTATAACGCTACTTACTAGCCTCTTAGTAGCTAGAGTAGCTAGCTTATCTAAAATTCGCTTAATAGTAGAGAGGCTAATTTATTTTTTACTTAGAAAAGCCCTTATATAAGTAGCGTAATTCTTTTTCTTTTAGATTATAAGTTCTTTCTACTTTAATAATAACGCGTTAGCTACTATATTAGCTAATCTAGATTAATATATAAGTTTAAGGTTATAGTTAGTAATATTATTAGTCTAGTAGACCTACTTTATAGTAAGTTCTTACTTAGTTATAAAGTACTCTAGAGCTTAATAATTAGTTAATACTATAAATAGTTCTAAATCTTATAGGCTAATTAGCTAGCTTCTCTATTTCTATATACTAAGAATAACTACTAGTATTTCTTTATTATAAATACTATAATTTATCTAGATAGTATTTATTATCTTACTAAAGAAAGCTATAAGTTACTAGATACTATTCTCTTAAAGCTATAAGAGAACTCTAGTAACTACACTATCTAATATATTTATCTTAACTCTTATTTATTAATAGAGAGAGTAATAAGCTAGAACGTTATTAGCTAGTATAAAATTCTTAATATACTAAAAGACTATAAGCTTAGCTTTACTAAAAATATACTATACTCTCTATTTTAGTAGCTTAGTAAGTAGGTAGATAATTCTACTATAATCTCTTAGAAAGGCTTAATAGAAATTATAGAAATCTAGAAATAATTAAAGACTCTTAAGAGTTCTTAGTATAGACTAATTCTATATAGTAGTAATCTTTTTAGAATTCTTCTAGATTCTATTAGTACTTATAATTAATTCTAGAAACTTAGTACTTTTAATAGTAAATTTTAAGTTTTTAATATCTACTTATAATCTAGCCTTATATAGTTAATTAAGTATTTTAGTAATATAAGTCTTATACTTAAAAGAATCTTCTAAATAGATAAGAATATTATTAATATATACTATATAGAAATTAGCTAGCAACCTATATAATATCTTATTAATATATTACTAAAAGATAGTAGAGCTATTATAAAGACTAAAGAGTAGAATATAATATATATAGTTACTATATTATATATAAAAAAAAGTTAGGTTCTCTACTAACTTATTAAGCTAAATTCTATAGAAAGTCTACTAAACGTCTAACTTTATAAAAACCTTTATACGTAATAAGTAGGTAAGCGTTTTCTAGATAAAAGAGATAGAATAAACATTTTTTTTTATAATAGCGTTAAGCTTTTAGTAGTTAACGTAGAACCTTTATTTTCTTTCTAGCTTCTTAGTAAATAGAACTAGTAACATATATAATAAGTTACTATAAATAATAAAGCTATAGTAGAGATAATTCTCTAAATAGTTATATATAAGCTATAGATACTCTAGTAATATACTATAGAGAGAGCTATTAGTTAGCGTATTTTTTATTATAAGCTTAATATTATAATTAACGTCTTCTTAATATAGTAGTAGTAAATTAGAGTTCTTTTTAGAGAAATAAGCTATAGTTACGCTAGCGTATTCTAGAGATAGAAGCTTCTAAGTAATTAACTAGTAAAGCTTCTTCTTATTAGTAATAAGCTAATCTACCTTATAGATACTAAAGTATCTAATTATAACGTCTTTTCTACGCGTATTAATTATAAAGATAGTAGCGCTAACTATATTAACGTTAAGCCTAGTCTTTAGGCATGTTTCTTATAAAATAGATAGCTTTTTTAGCTTATAAGGTAACCTAGCAGGTAGATTAAGATTTTTAAGCTATCTATCTATCTTATATAGATTTTCTTAAAGCTTCTAGTATTATAATTCTTCTTTTTCTTATTATATTACCTTTAGCTTTTCTACTACTAATATTAAGGCGTTATAATAATTAGTATTAGCTTAGTAAGTAGCTTAAGCTTTAGTAGTAGGTTAAAGAGATTATATAGAAATAAACGCGTCGCGTTTATAATTAATTAATTAATTAGTATCTAGCTATATTAGCGCGCGCTACTTATAGTTAACCTAAATATTAGCTTCTTTAAGTAGCTTATAACTAATTATTATATTATATTAGCTAGTATTATAATATATAAAGTAAGTACGTATTTAGTAGCTTTCTAGTACTAAATTAGCTTTAAAGTATTTATCTATCTAGCTATTAGGTTATCTATTATAACTAGTAAGAGAAATAGATTCTATATATAATAGTTTAACGTAAAAATTTTTTCTAAGAGTTTAAAGATACTTTAGATATACTAGAATATAACTACTTACTCTAGTATTAATTAGGTTTCTAAGCTTAAGAGTAAGACTATTTATAGATATTTAGTAGAGTAGAGTAAACGTAAAACTACTAAATAGCTTTTTACGTAGATTTATTATTCTAGTAGATAGCTCTAGAGAGAAGACTTCTTCTAGAGCTAGGCTTTTTCTAAATTATTAGATTTATATTCTAATATATTATTCTTAGGTACTTATAGCTCTATAAGCTCTATAAATTTTTCTCTAGATTAATATTCTTAATAGCTTTCTACGCAATAGAAGCGCTTAGGTAATTATAGCTTATATAGCTAGGTTACTAGTATTAGAAGTAGGTAACTAGCTTTCTAATTACTAGAGCTTTATCTAAAGTTAGTAGAATACCTAAAAGAGTAATAGGTATATAATATAGCGTTAATATAAGCGTGTTACGCTTTTTAACTTTTCTAGATATATAAGCTTCTTTTTAGATAATCTCTCTAGTAAGATCTTAAGTAAAGTCTATATATTAGTTATAATTATAAGTATACTAACGTTAGTAGATACCTATCTATATATATAGGCTTACTAGAAGCTTCTTATAAAGCTTCTCTACCTATTAGTCTATTAAGAGCTAGCGCTTCTACGCTAGGTAGAAGAAATTAATCTAGAAGTACGTAAAGTTAGTAGTATTTTAGTAATATAGCTTCTAGAAATTATAATAAGTATTTAGCCTCTTATATAGATTTGTATAGCTTCTCTCTAGCTAATTAAGTATATATTTATAGAAGATCTACGTACTACTATTTCTTAGAGAATATAGAATTATAGAAAGAGTCTAGTATACGTTTTTCTCTATCTACGTACGTATATATACTATAATAGTTTTCTTAGTATTCTTAGCTATTTCTTCTAGATACTAGTTATAATTAGCTTAAAGCTTATCTTATAAGCTATCTCTTTATTACTTAAAGGTAATAACCTTGCTATCTAATAGTAATAGAGAGTCTAGAAACTTAGTAGAAAGTCTTATTTAGCTTTCTAAATATTACTTAGTTACTAGTAGTATAGTAAGCGTATACGTAGTTAGATAAAAACCTAGAATTAAGTTATCTAGTAGTAATACGCTAGTTTTATACATATATAGTATCTAATTTATAAAGTATATTATATATTAAGTTAATAGAGTAGGTAGTATTTAGCTTTTAGAGTAGAATTATAGTTATACTTATAGCTATTAAATCTTTACTAAAGTAGTAGCTTTTTTCTACTATAAATTCTAATACTCTCTATATATAGTATCTTCTTTAGTAAATATATTAGTAGTAATCTAGTAATATATATAAGTCTATTATTTAAGTATCTAGTATATAAGTAATTAGCTAACTAATTTATTAATAATTTTACTTAGCTTTTCTAGAAAAAGCTTTTAGAGCTTCTTTCTAGAGGTAGAGAGTATATAAAAGCTATCTACTACTAATAAGCTAGGTATTACTAAGCTCTAGCGTAGCTATACTAGCTTCTATTTAAAGTTATTATTCTAATTCTTATTAGTTATTATATTATGTTATTAAATAGGTAATTCGCAATAATAATATTAGTTTAAGTAACTAGCTAGTAGATTCTCTATCTAGAATTTAAGAATTATAGAGATAAAAGAGTACTATATAACTAGAGTCTTACTAATAAAGTTACTTTATAAGAGTTTACCTATAGTATTTAAGTAGTTTAACTTAAGTATAGCTTCTTATTCTAGAAGTAAGAGTATATACTACTAGTAGAGTAGAGAATTATTAATTTTTAAAATAGAAGAGAGTTTTCTATACGTAGAAGTTTTATAGAAGTTCTTCTATATATAGAGCTCTTATAGCTCTCTTTAGCTTACTACTAGTAGTATCTTTTCTACTACTAACTAGATTTACTAGTAGTCTTATATAGCACTAAGAGTAAGTAATTAATTAGTACGTTAATAGATTCTTAAGAGAAGTAACTAGGCTCTTATAGCTCTAATTCTTAGATTAGCTATTAGTAAATACTTCTTATAAGGCTACTTAGTTTAGTCTAATATTATACTACTATCTCTAGCTAAAAAGGTATTAACCTTTAGATAATATAAGAGCTAGGTCTATAGTCTCTACTACTATAAGCGCTTCTAAAATACCTAGCTAGATAAGTTAGCTATAGATAGTATAGTCTCTATAAGCTATAAGAATAAAGAGTACTAGTAGAGTAGGTTAGATTAAATTTAGCTATCTAAAGATAAGAAGTAGAAAAAAGGCTCTAAAAGGCTCTATATATAGAGGTACTAAGTACTAAGACGCTAGGCTAGATTATATAATAAGGTCTTATAACCTAAGATTATATAACTAAGATAAATCTCTAAACTAGACTATTATAGAATATCTCTATAGATTTTAAGAGCTTTCTTTTTAATAAGAAAGAATTTAATTATATATACGTTATTATAAATTAGCTAAGTAAGTAGAGCTTTTCTCTACTATACTATAAGAAAATTATAGCTTAACGTATAGTAGAGCTATATTATTAATATATCTAGCGTATATATAGTTCTTCTAGATCTATTATATTAAATTATAATCTATAGTTTACCTCTACCTTTATAGATAAGCTCTACTAGCTTATAGAAATTAAGTAGAAGCTCTCTACTATATACTACTTATAAACTAATAAAAATATAAAGATTATTAATTAATACCTTAATTAGTATCTACGTTTATTTATTAACTACTACTAGAATAATTAGTTAGACCTTCTACTCTATATAAACTAGGTATAAGCTATATTACTATATAAAACTATAGAACTAATAGCGTATAAAATTAAATTTAGATACTAGCTAATATACTACTAGAATTAGAAAAAGTGTATAATAAAAGCCTCTACTCTATATAAGCGTCTTTTACGCTAGAAAGCTTAGAATTTTACTAAGAAGTAATATAACGCTATAAAAAAAGCTTCTAAAATTATATAAAGTAATATTATAAAAGTATAAGCTAGATAGACGCTTTAAGTAAATAAAAAGTACTAAGAACTTAATTTTACTATAGGCAATCTCGTCTATATTAAACCTTATAGCTTTTTAACAAATTAGCCTAGTATAAAGCTTAATTAATAAATATATAGCTTTTACCTAATTATTACTATAAAGAGTTACTTTTTCTAGCTCTAGCTATCTATATATATACGTATATATAACGTCTTTTATACTAATTAGTTAAGAAAAGTCTTAGAGCTATTACTAGAGTAGATAAAACCTAAGTAGCTATCTATTAAAGTTAATAGTAATTTAGAATAGCTTATATATAAAATTCTAGATAGCTATTTTTATTAAAATTATCTTTAATACCGCGCTATATAGGTTACTTATAATTCTAACTCTATCTAGTATAATACTATAGACTTTATTAATACTCTCTATAAGATAAAAGATGTAATAGTCCGACTTAGCTTCGACTTAGTACTTTAGCTCGACTCGGCTCCGCCTAAGTTACATAACTCTGCCTAGCGCCTTAGCATAGGCACCCTGTGTATATAGAGAGCTCTTAGAGTATTCTTCTACTTCTTACCTTTAGATAGCTAAATTTAACCTAATCTACTCTGCTAGCACCTCTTATTCTTATAGCTTGTAGAGACAGTACTACCTATAGCTAACTTACCTAGCTAGGTGTTTAGAGACGCTTATAGTAGTAAAGACCGCGAACCTAGCTCTTATATTATCTAAAGGTTAATACCTCTTTAGCTAGAGACGGCGGCATAATATCTAGCTAAACTAAGTAGCCTTATTAAGGAGCGTTTACTAATAGCTATATTAAGAATTAGAGCTATAAGAGCCTAGTTGCTTACTCTAAGAATCTATTAACGTTACTAATTAATTACTTACTCCTTAGCGCTGTATAAGACTTACTAGTAGATCTAGTTAGCAGTAGAAAGATACTAGCACTAAGCTAAAGAGAGCTATTAAGAGCTCTGTGTACGAGAGGACTTCTATAGAACTTCTACGTGTAGAAACCTTCCCCCCCCCCTTTACAAAATTACGAAAAATTAATAATCTTCTACTCTACTAGTAGAGCTAACAATCTCTCTATACCGCTAGCAGAGCTAACAACTAGCTGCCCTGCTAGCAGCTAATACCCCTCTTGTTTCAAAAGCTAATAATTCTCTGCACCGCTAGCAGAGCCGACAATTCTCTGTACCGCTAGCAGAGCCAACAACTAGCTGCTCTGCTAGCAGCTAATACCCCTCTCTCTGCTTCGAAAATCGACAATTCTCTGCTCCGCTAGCAGAGCCGACAACTAGCTACTCTGCTAGCAGCTAATACCCCCCCTCTTAAACGAAAAAGCATACCTAAATAAGCTAGAGCTCTTATTACGGTTAAATGCTTAGATTAAGGCATATAAGAGGGAGAAGATACTATAGAAGACGGCGGAGGATTTAAAGCCTATACAGGTAGAAGACTAGAGAGCCTTAGGGCTTAGAGACGAGCCCTCCCTATAAGAGGGGGTAATGTAACAGTCTAACTTAGCTCTAACTTAGTACTTTAGCTTAACTTAGCTCCGCCTAAGTTACATAACTCTGCCTAGCGCCTTAGTATAGGCACCCTGTGTATATAGAGAGCTCTTAAAGTATTCTTCTACTTCTTACCTTTAAATAGCTAAATTTAACCTAATCTACTCTGCTAGCACCTCTTATTCTTATAGCTTGTAGAGATAGTGCTGCCTATAGCTAACTTACCTAGCTAGGTGTTTAGAGACGCTTATAGTAGTAGAGACTACGAACCTAGCTCTTATAAGAGACTTTTATATAGTATATCTAGATAAGCTAGAGCTACTATTATAATTAGATACTTAGATTAAGGCGTATAAAAAAGAGAAGACTCTAGAGAAGATAGTAGAGAATTTAAAACTTATAAGAGTAGAAGATATAAGAGTAATATAAAGATGCTACTAAGTAATTTAAGACCTTACTAAGCTTATAGTATTATTTAAGAAGAGAGTCTATAATAAAGCTACTCTATAGATATAGAAATAAGCCTTCTAGTTTAAATCTCTATAAGCTTCTTTCTCTCTAGTAGATAAGAGCTCTATAGAGAATAAAGTAACTAGAGAGAAGGTAGTAGCTATAAAAGCGCTTCTAGTTTAAAACTAACTTAAATATACTTACTATAAGCTAAAAGAAATAGTTAAGAGTATAACGTAGAAGTTTTAGAAGAAGAGAAACCTAGAAGGTATATTTTAGAGCTTAAGAATAAGCTCTCTCTATAAGAAGAAGTAATATAATAGTCTAGTTTAGAAATTTACCTTAGTTATATAACTTTAAGTTATATAACCTTATTACGTAACCTAGTCTAGTATTTTAGTACTTAGTACCTCTATATATAAAGCCTCTTAGAGTATTCTTCTACTTCTTACCTTTAGATAGCTAAATTTAACCTAACTTACTCTACTAGTACCTCTTATTCTTATAGCTTATAGAGATAGTACTATCTATAGCTAACTTACTTAGCTAGATATTTTAAGACGTTTATAGTAGTAAAGACTATAAACCTAGCTCTTATATATAATATATAAATATCTATCTCTTACTAATTAATATTCTAATATAATATTAATTATATATAGCTATATTACTAGCTATATATTATATAATCTCTTAGCCTTATCTTTTTAATCTAATATCTTAGCTCTAGTAACTATTAGAGTACTATACTATATTAATAGTAGTATTAAGTAGTATCTTTATATATTTATAAACTTCTATTAAGATAACTAAGTCTAATAGCTACTTTTTACTAAATTTATAATAAATAATATAATATTAAAAACTACTAGTATATTTTTATTTTTTATAAACTATAGCTATAATTTCTAGCTAGACTTAGAAGTATTATAACTATATTTACTAAATCTATCTATAATATAGAAATACTAATTCTATTAATATACTTTATTATTAAAAGCTCTATATTATTAAAAGTTCTTAAAAATACTAAGCTTTTACTAAATACTACTATCTCTATTATAAAGCTCTCTATAAATATTTAATTAACTTTAAATAAATTCTATATATAGCTTACGCTCTAGACTATTTAGTAGAATCTAGAGCTAAGCTTATAGTATACTATAGCTCTCTATAATAAACTATAAAAGAAAGTTTATAGTTAATATAATAGAATTACTCTATAACGTACTTTACTAGTAAATTATCTATACTACTAAACTATCTAAAAATACTAAGTCTTTACTAAATACTACTATCTATATTATAAAGCTTTCTATAAATACCTAATTAACTTTAGATAAATTCTAGATATAGCTTATACTTTAGACTATCTAGTAGAATCTAGAGCTAAGCTTATAATATATTTACGCTCTCTATAATATACTTTAGAAGCGAATTTATAATTAACGTACTTTATAAGCAAACCGACTATATAAGCAAGCCGACTACCTTTCTCTTAGCAAGAAAATTAACGAAAATTAACCTGTTTTTCTTAAATAACTAAGCGAAACCTTAATATTTTCCTATAAAAATTTATATATATATTCCCTATAGTATATTACACCTTATAGTAAGGTTGCACTAAGATATATTACGTAATTAAAAAGCTATACGTATTTAGGTAACTTTTAAGAAAAATCTAGTTTACTTCTAGTTAGTACTATTATATCTTTATAATAATATATAAAAATTATATTATATAGTATCTATAACTAAATAAAGGTTTCTAGAAAACTTTTATAGACCTAGCTCTTCTAGGTATAGCGTAATAAGAGATAGAAGTTAGAAAAATATCTTCTTTAGAGTTTACTCTTCTAACTATATATATATATAGATAATCTAGCTATATAAACTTATTATTATATAAATTATAGTAGGATCTAACTATATAGAGCTTATTAACTAATAATATAGAAGCTTTAAGTAGTTATTTAAAAGTAAAGCCTTTTTAGTAGTATAGTATAGAAAGAGAGAAAGATACTAAAACTATCTTAAAATTATTACTTCTAAATATATAGCAGGCTTATAATATATATTTACTTATAATATATAACTTTATATAGCTAGATTATTAATATATATTTATAGTTAGAGAAGAAAACTCTAAAAAGATTTTTTTAAACTTCTACCTCTTATTACGCTATACCTAGAAGAGCTAGCTCTATAAAAGTTTTCTAGAAACCTTTATTAACTTATATATACTATATTCTATAAGTTTTATATATTATTATAAAGATATAATAGTACTAACTAGAAGTAAACTAGATTTTTCTTAAAAGTTACCTAAATACGTATAGCTTTTTAATTACGTAATATATCTTAGTGCAACCTTACTATAAGGTGTAATATACTATAGGGAATATATATATAAATTTTTATAAAAAATATTAAGGTTTCGCCTAGTTATTTAAGAAAAACAGGTTAATTTTCGTTAATTTTCTTGCTAAGAGAAAGGTAGTCGGCTCGCTTGTATAGTCGGTTCGCTTGTAAAGTACGTTAACATAATAAAGTAACTTAAAGATATAAAAAGACACTTAATTTAATAAAGCTTACTATAAATAAAGAGTAGATAATAGTTAAGTATATACTAGACCTAGATGTATAAGAACTTACTTTCTAGCTTACTACTATTTAAGATATAGCTAATTAGATACTTACTAAGTAAAAGAAAAAGGTTATAGGTAAGAACTAGCTAAACTACTTTATTATACGCTATTCTAAGCTTAAAATATAGCTTAATTATAAGTATAACTATTAGAAAGTAAAGTAAGAAAATTCTATAATTATTTAGGTATAGTTTAATCTAGTAGGTAATATAAAGATAAAGTATAGTATTACTAATAAAGATACGTATAATTTTAATAAATCTAGCTTTATAATAGAAATAATATTGCTTTAGATAGTAGTTACTAGCTTTAAGAGATAATTATAACTAAAGAGTTTTTAACTAGATAATTATAAGTAGATTTTAGTAATTATAATAGTAAGAGTAGTAGATAATATATAGATTCTACTATTTTTATTATTATAGATAAGAACTACTTCTTAGTATAGTATAAGAGTAGCTAGCTACTATATAACTAGATTATAGCTAACGTACTTTATAAATAAATGCTCTACACAAACAAACGCCCTAAAAATGCTAAGCCTAAGAATTAACGAGTCTTTCTTAAATAACTAAGCGAAACCTTAATATATTTCTATAAAAATTTAAATATATATTAATCTATACTACATACACCTACTATTAAATTCATACTATATATTTTCTATTACGTAAGCTTAAAATAAGTCTTTTCTAAAAGTAGCTATTCTTAGAGTTTAAACCTTATAAGAACTAGTAAACTATTATAATAATCTATAAAACTTTAAATATATATTATATAGTATAATATAAAGCCTTTTATAAGGTTTAGTAGCGTCTAGCTTAGTAATATCTATCTATTTCTAGAAGAAACCTCTAAACTTCTTATTAGAGACTCTTTAAGTAAATATCTCTAGTATTACTAAGCTAAACGCTACTAAACTTTATAGAAGGCTTTATACTATAGTATATAATATATCTTTAAAGTTTTATAGATTATTATTAAGGTCTACTAGTACTATTAAGATTTAAACTTAAAGAATAGCTACTTTTAGAAAAAGGCTTACTTCTAGCTTACGTAATAGGAAATATATAGTACAAATTTAATAGAAGGTGTATATAGTATAGTTCTATATATGTTTAAAAGTTTTTAGAAGAATATTAAGGTTTCGCTTAGTTATTTAAGAAAAACCTTTTAATTTTTCTAGCTTAGCATTTTTAGGGCGTTCGTTTGTGTAGAGCGTTTGTTTATAAAGTACGTTATCTCTAAAAGTAGCTAGATAATAAATAAGGTTAGGATTATATAGTTAAAGTACTTTAATACGTATACTAAGAATTACGTTATAGATATATATTATCTACTAATTTTAGATAGCTATAAAAGCTATAGCTTAGTTAAATTTTAGTAGTACTATAAGAAGAATAAAATTATAGCTCTCTATATACTAGTATATTTATTATACCTTCTATAGCTACTTAATATTAGCTACTTCTTACTATTAAAGATAGTATATAGCTACTAAGTTAAGATTCTAATACGTAGCTATATTAACTATATTATAAAAACTAAGTTTCTACTTATATTTTATATAGCTTTTTATGCGTTAATTATAGATAATAATATTAGAGTAGAATTTAGAGATACTAGCTTAGTTTTATTTAATCTAGATTTAGTAGTATTAAAGCTTAAAGATTAATTATATATACTAATACTCTCTACTACTAATACTACTATCTAAAAGTATAAAATACCTAGTAATCTTATTAAAGTAAGATTCTAATTAACTCTAATTTAATTAAAGATTATATAGTATCTTAATTTATTACTAACTTATATTATTAAGTTACTTAATTAGCTTAAGAAAGGTAATAAGCTAATAATATATTAGCTAGTACTTATAAAGTCTAAAGTTACCTAGCTTTAAGTAGCTAACGTATAGAAAAAGAAGCGTAATTTATATAAAAAAAAGTAGATTTAGAAAGAGAATACTCTTATAATTAAAGCTAGCTTATAGCTAGTTACTTAAAGAAAGGCTATAGACTAAAATAAGAGTAAGAAGTAGTATAAAGAAGTAGTAGTATATAATAGCTAGCTAGCTTAGTAACGCTATAGATACTATAGTAAGCTAGAGTATAATACGTAAATATACTAGATATCGTACTTTATAAGTAAGCTAGCTATATAAGCAAGCTAGCTACTATCTCTTAGCAAGAAAAATTAATAAGAATTTATAGGTTTTTCTTAAATAACTAAGCGAAACCTTCATATTTTTCTATAAAGTTTTAAATATAGATAGAACTATACTATATACACCTACTATTAAAATTACACTATATGTTTCTTATTATGTAAGCTTAAGATAAGTCTTTTTCTAAAAAGTAGCTATTTTTAGAGTTTTAACCTTATAAGTACTAGTAAACCTTTATAATAATCTATAAAAGTTATAGAATATAATATTTAGAACTTAATAAAGATTTCTAGAAAACTTCTATAGACCTAGCTCTTCTAGGTATAGCGTAATAAGAGATAGAAGTTAGAAAAATATCTTCTTTAGAGTTTTTTCTTCTAACTATATATATATATAGCTAATCTAGCTATATAAACTTATTATTCTATAAATTATAGTAGGTTCTATCTATATAGAGCTTATTAACTAATAATATACTAGCTTTAAGTAGTTATTTAGAAGTAAAGTCTTTTTAGTAGTATAGTATAGAAAGATAGAAATATACTAAAACTATCTTAAAATTATTACTTCTAAATATATAGAAAGATTATAATATAAGTAAACTTATAATTTATAGCTTTATATAGCTAGATTATTAATATATATATATAGTTAAAGAAGACAACTCTAAAAAGATAGTTTTCTAACTTCTATCTCTTATTACGCTATTTCTAGAAGAGCTAGCTCTATTAAAGTTTTCTAGAAATCTTTATTAAGTTATAGATATTATATTCTCTAAGTTTTATAGATTATTATATAGGTTTACTAGTACTTACTAGAAGTAAACTAGACTTTTTCTTAAAAGTTAGTTAAATACGTATAGCTTTTTAATTACGTAATATATCTTCGTGTAATTTTAGTAGTAGATATATATACTCTAGTTCTATCTATATTTAAAATTTTATAGAAAAGTATTAAGGTTTCGCTTAGTTATTTAAGAAAAACTCGTAAATTCTTATTAATTTTTCTTGCCAAGAGATAGTAGCCAGCTCGCTTGTGTGGCTAGCTCGCTTGTAAAGTACGTTAGTTATAAATAATATAGATAAGTTAGATAGCTTATCTAGATTTATCTTAAGTAGCTTAGAGTTAGAGTAATCTAATTAAAATAGTAGCTTTTTAGTAGAGGCTTGGCATTTTTAAGGCTTTCGTTTATGTAAGACTTTCGTTTGTAAAGTACGTTATGTGTATCCATTACTCGAAATAGAAGCCTGTAGTTATATGCCCTCTGTTCTTCTCGACGAAAATTATAGTAAGGGGAGTAAACATGCCATGCAGTTACCGCAAGGTCTAGGAGTAAGAAAAACCTGCGAGACAACTGTAACAGACGTCCCTCCCCCAGGATTATCATGAGCATGGAAACTAGTGACCGCTGTGTGTTCGAGCCGTGGTCGCGCTCACCCCGTAAGCCACCGCCGCGAGAAACCTGCACATTCTAGTACACCTGTTAACCCACGATAAGTGGAACACGTCGGGCTCAGCTCTGCTTTCGACAAAATATCAGTTCTTAGGATGTAGTGGTAGGTGTCTACACGTTCTACCGCGGCATCAGTGCTAACCTACTCTAGGTGAGAAGACCACTGCTACACTAACGTGCTGGCGCCCCTACCACGTAGGCCACATGGCATCTCACCGTCACTCCAATCCCTTCAACTTATCCTGTGCTGCCCGAAGTATCTCTTTCATCTCCACGTATAGTTTCGGACTCGGTTTCCTCCACCTCCCACCATTAGGAAACACCTTCCTCCGCAATCTGTTGACGTAAACAATGAGAGGCTCAAAATATGACGTGAACTCCATCTTCGCAGTGTCCAGAAAATCTCTCTCATCAGAGATTAAGCCTTTCTTGAGCTCAGCCAGCTTCCGATCGCTCTCGTAGTTCCAACACTCGAACTGTGTTGACCCAATGTCTTTACCTAGTCCGTCATAGTGAATACATATCCAGAATAGCACCCAGAAGAACGACTCCAGATCGTGCATGAACGAATGCTCTTCGTCATCAAGAAGCACCCCGATTGCCATAAACGCCCGTGTGCCGGTCTTGCCCCATGCTCCAGAAGATTTCTCCCGCTGCTCCTTGATTGCAAGGTCAAGGTCGATCAAGAACGAGCGCCAGGATGGGTTGTCATCTTCTTCATTCATCATGAGATTGTTTGGTGAGATATCGCCTTGCAACATGCCGGCCTTGGTGTGCAACGACTCGTACCCTTTAATGCAGCCTTCGAACGCAGCAATAAAACTAGCCAAGGAGCTTGCTCTGTAGATGGCCTTCCCGTAGTCCTGGACAATAACGCGGCGATGTACTCGGTTCTTTGTCGTAGAGCTCGAACATGTTCGCTTACTAGGCGGCAAAGGCGCGTCCGTGCAGCTCGAGGACCGCTTTCTCCCAGCGACGCTGCTGGTTTGGCCCTTCCGCGAGATGCGACGTCCAGCCGTGTTCGGTGGCGGCATTGAGCTTTCCGGCCCGTAGTTTTCTGGTGTCGTTATGTCCAGGCCACGTCGTACGTTCTCCCGGATGTCATCGTCCTGACCGCCCACCTGAACCGTCTCATGGTAATAGTACCTCGCGACGTTGGCTACGCCCTTGTTAGTTGCCTCGCGCAGCAACTCTCCCTCCTTCTTACGCTCCGGGAACTGCCACGAGTCTTTAATGACAAGGGGCGTTCGCGAACTGTCTCCGGCACGATGGGCCTTCCAGCAGGTCGTCGCTCGGCCGGCGATGCAAGGTGCCCGCTTCATCACCTTATCGATAATAAGACGCTCTCTAAGACCGTTTCGTTCGATCTCGATGTATCGAGTCGCGCCGGCGGTAATAAAGGTAGGATCAAATCCAAGCTGCTCCTCATTCAGCCAGAGGAACCCGAGCACTGCAGACACAAACTGAAACCCCTCTTTATTAACATCGAATTGCAGAGAAGCGATACCCCCAAGCCGGTCGAACTCCCACAGCCGCATAAGCGGCCCGCACAGAGTAAAGCCAAGGACGAACCGGCGGGTGTCTTGAGCGGCGAGCACCTCTCGCGCATATCGTCCTAGATCGAGCCATGCTTTAGAGGCTCTGTCGGCAGAAGGGTTACTCTTGAGTTCTCCTGGCACGAGAATCTGCTTCCAGTGGCATTTGGAGTCCTCGCCGGCGCTTGGGTCGTCCACGAAGCCGACATCCAACTTGCGGTCGGCCGTGGAGCCCTGCAAGGGCTTGGAAGGCTGTGCGAGCGGTCGCCGTCGAGCCACAGAGGCCGCCGGCTGGTGCTCTTCTGCAAAGTCCCAAAACTGGCCCGTAAGCTTGGCGAACCAGCGCAGGACATCCCGCTCTCTCGCCCCTTTAGGCCAGCCCTGCCAGCCGCTCTCCTCCTGGTAGAGCGGATTATCCCCTGCTTTGCACCTTTCCAGCACGGCTTGCGCTGTCAGCTCGAGGCCTGCGATTTTGCCGAAGAAGGCTTTAAAGAAACCAGGGACCCCGACATACATATGCCCTAGCTCCTCCTTTAGCACGTCGTCTACGTATTTGCGGTGCTCGGTCGAGTTGGCGAAGCTACTCATGTTGCGCAGCCATGGCGTCTGTGGAACGGAGGATGCGGGACGGGGTGGAGGGGTCGATTCGGTGACGGCGTCGTAGACTTTATTCCAGATGATCTCATCGGGCTCATCCTTGAGGACTGCGCGGAGAAGAGGAACGAGCGATTCGAGATCAAAGTCGTCAGTGTGAACTGAAAGCTCTAGCCGCTGGAGGTCATGACGGAGGGTGCCACGACCCGTGGAGGGCGGGAGTTTTAGAGCTGTAGGTAGGTTCTGGAGTTCGGTAATGAGCTCGATCAGTGTGGTTTTAAGGCCTGGATATATTAGAAGGAACTGTGGTTATGGGTAAACATACCTTCATTGCTTATCTGGTAGGCTGCATCGAAGTTCGCGGACGGGCAGTGGAAAGAGTCGCGAAAGGTTTTTAAACCTCCTCCGATGGGATGTTTTTCGATTATCTCCGATCTGCTAGCCATGGTGAAAACGGCGACTGGCGACACGATGGTTGTGCGACTGCGTAACAAGTGTTGCCACGACGTAAGAGGGAGAAATATAGAAGACGCGCTGTTGCAAAGGCGGTATACGGTGACTTCTAAGTATACAGATGAATGTGGGCAGGACGACTTTGCGAGGGTTAGAGGAAGAGGAGAACCGCGCAGAGACTAGGAGGCTGGTCCGGAATAACTTCGGCACTTTCGTCGGCCGAAGAGACGCCGACCACTCTGCCAAGAATATTCCACGTGCCCTCGGATCTGGCTCGGTGATTACAACGGGGCCTCGGTGAATCCATCGGCGATTTGCTCCGTAGTTGGGATATACTTCAGTTCCCGGTCCCAGCCTCTTGAACCTCTCCTTGCCACTTGCGTTGGATGTCCATATGCTTCGTGCGTGAGTGGTATTGCGGGTTCGAGGACAGAGCGATGGTTCCTTGGTTGTCGCCACAGATGATCGTCGCGGCCTTCCCTTGACACAAATTCAGTTCATTGAGCAGTCTTCGTAGCCAGATCGCTTCCTTGGTTGCCTGTGTCTGCCCTATGAACTCGGCCTCACAGGTCGAAAGCGCAACAACGCTCTGGCGCTTGAATTGCCAGCTGATTGCTCCACTCCCAATGTTGAACAAGTATCCGGCAGTCGATCGTCGAGTATATCGTTGCCGTTCTCCTGAGGCTTGGTCATGTCGAGTGTTGTCCCGTTGCTGGTCGCCATTAGGCAGTGATTCGTCCCCTTGCGAAGTCTCTGAAAACGATCCGAAGGCATCGTCACTCCTGTGAGGCGACAAGGTCATGTCTCCCTGTTCAGCAACTGGCTGCGAGTCATCGTCACTCGGTCGAGATAGTGTTTGCGAGTCATCGTTACTCGCCCGAGGTAGTATTTGCGAGTCCCCGTCGCCCGCCCAAGGTAGTACTTGCGAGTCCTTGGTGCTCGCCCGAGGTAGTCTTTGTGAGTCCTCGGCGCCCACACGAGGTAATATTTGCGAGTCCTCGTCGCTCGTTTCAGACCAGGCTTGCTCTGGCGCTGCCACGCACGTGTGGCGTCCAGAGGCTGGCACGGATGCTGGCCGTATACTTACCGACGGTTGGTTTAGTAGCCCTACCGTCTCACTCCCCCCTGCGGCAGCAGCCGTTGCCTCAGGTAAGCCATATCGTTTGGCTCCCACATCTTGTATAGTCTGTGTGGAGGGAGTCATAGGGGCTTCTTGAAATTCGGCATTTGGGGTTCCAACAATCCTCCCATCTTCCAATAGGATGCGGTAGTTGGTGTTCCCCTCGTAGCCTAATAAAATGCATGGCCTTGTTCGTGGCTCAGTCAGCTTCTTCCTTTGCTTCGGTGGGACTAGATATTCCCCCTTCGATCCGATCACTCTTAGTCGTGACAAATCAGGCTTCTCGCCGTACCATGCCTGATATGGTGTCATCTGAAGCTTTGACGAGGGGGATCGGTTGGAAAGGTATGCTGCTGTTCGAGCTATCTCTGGCCAAAATTTTGGCGGGAGCTTGGCATGTGCTAGTGTAGGCCCAACTCGATCGTATATTGTCTTGTGGGCTCTTTCGGCAGCACCGTTCTGCTGGTGCTGATCAATGCCCGTGACCTCAGCTTGGATCGCCCGAGAGAAGAGTGTAAATTTCATTTCTTCTCCCACTTGTTCAGGGATTCGGTCAAGACGTATTCGTCTACACTTCCGTTCAGGACGTTCATTATGGTCGAGGAAAAAGCGTAGCGATTCGATGACAAACCCCTGTCGTCGTGGTATGGGGATGATTTCAATCCAGCCGGTCGAGTCATCGACGATGGTGAGCTAGTAACGACTTCCATCGAGGCCCTCATCGAATGGCCCTGCAACGTCCATGTGAAGGAATTCCATTGGGTATTCTCCCTTCCGGCCTGCGCGGTTGTGGGGCTTTTCAGTCATTCGTCCCTGAAGGCACGGGTTGCATAGTTCTCGTGGCTCTATGTCTCGAATGCCATAGGCTTGTTTCTTAAGCCGTCGTAAATTCGCATCGCTCATGTGGGCTAGTCGGTTGTGCCAGAGAGTCATTTGCGGGCTGACGTGATAGGCCGGAAATGAGAGGTTCGTCCATAGATCGAGTGCGTAAACTCCTTGATATTGGCTTGCGGTGTATAGACTCTTTCCATTTGATTTCTTGCGAATACTGGCACCCTGGCTTGAGAACTCGACCTTTGCTCCGCGTTTGAGTAGCTGGAGCACGGATATGAGGTTTGCGTGCGCGGATGGGACAAGGAGGACGTTATCGAGGACAAGCCATTTCCGTCTGCCCCGTACGTTGCACAGGACATATATCGTCCCCACTCCCGAGGGAAACGTGGAAGCATCGACGCTTCTAAGTGTTGGCCCATGATACTTGTCCACCTGAACAAATTTCAAGGCGCTGTTGCAGACGTACTGGGCACAGCCACTGTCCACGATCCAGGCGTCGCGGATTGGGAGCGTCTTCGTTGCCGTGGCTGACCTTGGCGCAGTTGCCTTCGGTTGATTGATTGATTTCTCTCGTTTTAAGTCACCAACCTATAGAGGTTATGCTGACTACGCCTACGCATAAAAGAACTTAAAAGACGCTAAAATTAAGAGAAGAGAATAGAGTAACGTACTTTACCACCGAAAGCCCTACACCACCGAACGCCCCACGATTTCTTGGCAAGGAAAATCAACGAAAATTAACAGGTTTTTCTTAAATAACTAAGCGAAACCTTAATATTTTTCTATAAAAATTTATATATATATTCTCTATAGTATATTACATCTTATATTAAAGTTGCACTAAGATATATTACGTAATTAAAAAGCTATACGTATTTAACTAACTTTTAAAAAAAAATCTACTTTACTTCTAGTAAGTAGTATTATATCTCTATAATAATATATAAAACTTATAGTATATAGTATTTATAACTTAGTAAAGGTTTCTAGAAAACTTTTATAGCGCTAGCTCTTCTAGAAATAGCGTAATAAGAGATAGAAGTTAGAAAAATATCTTCTTTAGAGTTTTCTCTTCTAACTATATATATATATAGTTAATCTAGCTATATAAACTTATTATTTTATATATTATAGTTAGTTTTAACTATATAGAGCTTATTAACTAATAATATAGTAGCTTTAATTAGTTATTTAAAAGTAAAGTCTTTTTAGTAGTATAGTATAGAAAGATAGAAAGATACTAAAACTATTTTAAAATTATTACTTCTAAATATATAGAAGGCTTATAGTATATATAATCTTATAATATATAACTTTATATAGCTAGATTATTAATATATATATATAGTTAGAGAAGAACACTCTAGAAAGACTTCTTATAAACTTCCATCTCTTATTACGCTATACCTAGAAGAGCTAGCGCTATAGAAGTTTTCTAGAAACCTTTACTAAGTTATAAATACTATATACTATAAGTTTTATATATTATTATAGAGATATAATAGTACTAACTAGAAGTAAACTAGATTTTTTCTAAAAGTTAGTTAAATGCGTATAGCTTTTTAATTACGTAATATTTCTTAGTGCAACTTTAATATAAGGTGTAATATACTATAGAGAATATATATATAAATTTTTATAGAAGAATATTAAGGTTTCGCTTAGTTATTTAAGAAAAACCTGTTAATTTTCGTTGATTTTCCTTGCCAAGAAATCGTGGGGCGTTCGGTAGTGTAGAGCTTTCGGTGGTAAAGTACGTTATTATAGAACTATAGATAGATAGTATAAGTTAATAGAAAAGAATAGTTTAGACGTAGATAAGAGCGTAGTCTACTATAAACTATAGTATAAAGCTACTAATAAAAAAGAAGCTCTAGAAAGCTTCTTAATAATAATAATAGTTAACGTACTTTATAAATAAACCTCTTATATAAATAAACTCTCTAGAGTTTCTTAGTAAGGAAAATTAACGAAAATTAACGAGTTTTTCTAAAATAACTAAGTAAAACCTTAATATTTTTCTATAAAAGTTTAAATATAGATAGACCTATACTATATACACCTACTACTAAAACTATACTAAGATATATTATGTAATTAAAAAGCTATACGTATTTAACTAACTTTTAAGAAAAAACCTAGTTTTCTTCTAATAGATACTATTATATCTCTATAATAATCTATAAAACTTATAGTATATAGTATTTATAACTAAATAAAGGTTTCTAGAAAACTTTTATAGAGCTAGCTCTTCTAGATATAGCGTAATAAGAGATAGAAGTTAGAAGAATTTCTTCTTTAGAGTTTACTCTTCTAACTATATATATATTAGTTAATCTAGCTATATAAACTTATAATTATATAAATTATAGTATACTTAAACTATATAGAGCTTATTAACTAATAATATACTAGCTTTAAGTAGTTATTTAAAAGTAAAGCCTTTTTATAGTATAGTAGAAAAAAATAGAACTATACTAAAACTATCTTAAAATTATTACTTCTAAATATCTAGAAAGCTTATAATTTATATAAGCTTATAATATATAGCTTTATATAGCTAGACTATTATAGAGAAAAAAAAAAGCTTAGTAGAAGTTACTTAGTTAGGTAAGAAAAATAAGAAAGAAGATTACTATATTAGAACTAGAGAGCTTAGCTCTCTCTATATAGTAATCTTAGAGTATAGAATAAGTTATCTCTATATAGTATATAGCTTAGACTCTATAATATACTCTCTAGATACGCTATAAAGTAGTACGTCTATTAAGTAAATAGACTAAGCGTAAAGTAAAGATAGATTATTAGTAAGCTTAGCGTTTATGTAACACTTACGTAACCTCTCTATTTACTACTTATAGAGGTAAATAAGCTCTTCTTAAGCTTACTTTTTCTTTTTACTAATAAACTCTCTATAGCTTATATATATATTATTTCTAAGAGTATCTAGCTTATTATTATAATTAGTAATTTTTTTATACTTAATCTAGATCTTTATTATAAGCTCTAAAGAATTATATACTAACTATATATAGCTAAATAAGTAGAAGCGCGCTACTTATACCTATACTACTACTATATATACTACTAGTAGTAGCTAGCATCTATAAACTTCTCTACTCTTAGCCTTTTACGCGTCTTCTCTCTACGTCTATATACCTCTCTTTACCTATACGCTTACTTCTACTACTCTCTCTTCTACTATAAATAGTACTTCTCTTAGTAGAGTATTTCTAGTACTCTTTAAGCGTACTCTTGCTAGAGGTATATAAGGTTAGCGCTTATAAGGCGCTCTAATAGAGAGTACTATAATTTCTCTACTAGTAGCGCCTAATATTAGTATTACTCTTTAGAGTATAGTTACGCCTAGCTATACGTTAAGTATTATATATCTTATTATTATATATATAGTAATTATTTTATAGCTCTATTATTATCTATCTATACGCCTACTAGCTTATAGAGGCTATTTAAGCTAGTAATAACTAGGTAAGTATTCTTTTCTAGCTCTTTCTAAGGTTATTAGCTTCTTTAAGCTAATTATTTTATATTTTTTCTATATAGAAAGAATTATACTAATATTATTTTTTAGAAGGTAGCTTATCTTAGAATAGTACTATAGACGCTTATAAGAGCGCTTTCTAGTACTAGCTTAGATAAGCTAAAAAGAAGAGAGAAGAAGAATAAGAAGAAGAATAAGAAGAAGAAGAAGAAGTAGAAGTAGAAGTAGAAGCTATAAGGTAGTAGTACTTCTCTACTAGATCTTCTAGCTTATTACTAGTAGGCTAAGAAGATTCTAGATATTATAGTATTAATATAGGTTTAAGTTTAGATACTACTTACGTAATAGTAGCTAGCGCCTTAGCGCCTATATAGATATTTTCTATAGTCTACTAAGCCTTCTACTTTTTATAGTATAATATATTATATTACTATATTACTTACTTTATAATAGTTTATACTATTCTACCTAAAGATCTTACTACCTTATAATAGTTTTTTCTAGTGTTATACTAGAGATCTAGAAAGAAACTAAGAACTACGCTACTATTATATGTAGCCTAGTCTTTCTTACGCTTCTAGAAAACTATAAAGCTAGTTAGACTCTAGAACTATAGTAAGTAATTAGTAATAGTAGTAGTAGAGAAAGCTTCTTACTAACTATATATAATTCTAGCTACTAATATAGTAAATAATAGCTACTAGTATTAATACTAACCTAACTAAGCTTATTATATTACTAGGTCTAGAATAAGATCTAGCGCTATAAGCTAAGACTCTTATAGCTCTTTTTTTTATACTTAAGAATACTCTAATATATTAAATAAATTAGATAGAGGCTAAAGGTACTAAGTAGTAAGCTAAGCTTAATTAGGTAGAACTTAAAAATAACTAGAAGTAGCGCTAGATTAAAACTATTACGACTACTCTTACTAACCTCGTAAATAATAATACTAATAGCGGCGATAGACGCTATATTTTAGAGAACCTAGAAAAGTTTAAGAGTAACAAGAAGAATATACTAAAGCGCTAATAATAGTTTAAGATATAGTAGTCTAGTATTTACTATATTCTTAAGGTAGATAATTACGTCTTTAATAGTAGCTTCTATTAGCTATAGTATATTATAGAACGCCTAAAAGGTAATACCTATAGCCTACTATAAATAAAGTTTAAGATAATTACTAATAACTCTAATAACCTAGTTTCTTAGCTATAGCAAGGCCTAGAGAATATTCTAGAGAGTATAAGCTAGATCTATATCTTAGTTAACCTATTATAGTAAGCGAAAATTAACTTTAAAAACTACTAGATAAAGAATAAACTCTAGTCTAACTTTAAAGCTAAGTATAACTATCTTATAACTATAGCTAGAAAGATAAATACGTAGATAGTTAATTTATTTAAAATTAAGAGTTTCTAGAAGCTCTCTAATATAGTTATAGTAAGCTTAGATAAGCTAGAACTAGATAATATTAATAGATAGTATAAGTAATACTAGAAAAGCTAGAAGAACCTATAGAAAAAAGCCTATTTTAATAAACTATAAGCTTACTACTCTAGCGCTAAATCTACTCTATAAACCTAAAAGCTACTAACTTTCTATAGCGCTACACTCTCTAATATAATAGTAATAGACTCTAATACTATATAATTAGACGCCTACTATCTATTCTAGAATCTAACTTAGAATAACTATCTAACCTAAGAATAATATATCTAGCAAGGCCTCTATTTCTACTATAAGTAGGTAAGATATAATAAGAATAACTACGTAGAGAAAAAACAAAATAATACTAAGTATAGATAGCTTAAACTAACTAGAATAGAGTAAGAAACTATTCTTTAAATTCTATTATATACACTCTAATTATAGTATTTACTCTAGCTCTTCTACTCTTATTCTCTACAAAGCTTTCTACTAGGTAATCTATTCTAAGTATAAGGCTTTATAGAAGAAGAGACTAATAGCTCTACTTTAAGTCTAACTACTCTAGTAAATATACTATTATCTATAGTTATACTCTTAATAAGCGCGTTAAACTCTAGCTTTCTAGAAAACTTCTAACCTCTAGCTAATATCGCGACTAGAAGTTAATAGAGAATTTAAGATTAGCCTAGAATAATAATATATATTAGATCTACTATATTCTAGCTAAATAAGAGCTACTATAACTTAGATCTATAGATAGCAAATTATTACTTATTTAAATAACCTTATTCTCTATATACTATAACTCTAAAAAAGTTAATAGACTTATTAATAGTAGATGCTTAGAATAAGTATTTATTAGTAAGAATCTTATTACTAAACTTTACCTAGAAATAAGGCTAATACTAGTACTATAAATACTTCTTCTAGTAAATAGTAAAATAGAGAACTAAGTTACTAGCTATACTATTTTACTAATAGTAACTAGTAACTACTATAAATACTACCTATTCTTTATTACTACTCTAGTCTAGAAAACTTCTATTATTCTTAGCTTACTATAGCTAAGGCGCTATAACCTAAGTATAGACTAGATAGAAATAACGTTAATCTTTAACTTATAGTACTACTAACGCTACTATTACTTTATAGACCTTCTCTTACTACTCTAAGCTTCTATAGTTCTAGACTTCTTATAAGCCTTCTATAACCTCTTTATACTAGACGAACCTAAATATTCTAACTATAGACTACCTATATATAAAAAAGTAGCTAAATATAATTAACTATAAGAGAGCTTACTAATTACTATTAAAGTAAGCCTAACTTCTAGTTACCTCTACTATTATATATATAATACTAATATAAAAAAAGGTACTATACCTAAATACTATACTCTTATAATTCTAAACTAACTATAAGAAAAACTAGTTCTTACCTATTTTACTACTAGATTAAGGTAAAAGAGAAAACTACTATAGAAGCTACTACTCTTACTATTAAGTATTCTACTTTTGTAGCTACTCTATACTACCTAGTAGTAGAATAAGTAGCCTAACCTAGAAGATATCTAACTAGTGTCTACTATAACCTTTCTCTAATTCTACTAAAACTCTAGTATAAGAGCTATAAAGATTACCTAGAAAGAGCTTAATAATATAAAGATATAAAAACTCTCTAGAGAAATATATAAGCTTCTTACTAAAAGTAAAACTCTACTATATATAAGAGGTATTACTAACGCGAATATTAATAAATTTATAAAAGAGAAACTAGATTTACTAAAGAAGAACCTTATTAAGATACTACTATTATAGTTAGTAGACCTATATAAAGAATTTCTACCTAGTAAAGTAAATAAATTACTACTATAGTAAGCCTAGAACTATAAGATTAAACTTATACTAGAAAAGAAGCTACTATACTAGAAGAATAGACCTTTCTTCTTACTAGAGCTATAAGTTATTAGAAAATAGCTTAATAATAACTTAGATAAAAGATTTATTTAAGAATTCTAGGCGCGCTACGTAGTACTATTATTACTTATAGTAAAACTAGAAGAAGAAATTCGTATCTATTAAGACTACTAAGGCCTTAATAATATTACTATTAAGAACTAATATCTACTACCTTTTATACGTAAAACTCTAGATATATTATATAATACTAAGATTTATATAAAACTAGATATTATTACTATATTTAATAAACTTTATATTATAGAGAGCTATAAATAGAAAACTATCTTTATTATCTAATTTAGACTTTATAAGTTACTTATTATACTATTTAAACTATATAATACTCTAGTCTTCTTCTAGAACTATATTAATTATACGCTATATAATCTACTAGACTAAACGTATACTACCTATCTTAATAATATTCTAATCTATTTAGCTAATTATAAGAAATATAAGAGCTATATCTAGAAGATAGTCTAATAATTAATTAATATAGGCCTATAAATTAATATCTATAAATATAAGTTCGAAACTATAGAAATAAAGTATCTAGACCTAATAGTTTCTCTAGAGAGTATTAAGATAGACCTAGCTAAGGTTTAAACTATTAAAGATTAGTTACTACTCTTATGTTTTTAGAATCTATAAAAGTTTCTAGAGTTTACTAACTTCTATAGACGCTTTATCTAGAACTTCTCTAAGATTACTAGTCTACTAAATAAGCTTATAAGAAAAGACTTACTATAGTACTAGAGTAATAATTAGTAAAACGTATTTAAAAATCTAAAGTTAGCTTTTACTATAGCTCTAGTACTAGCTATATTTAATTATACTAGGCGTACTATTCTAGAGACTAATGCCTCTAACTAGGCTTCTAGTAGAGTTCTTTTATAATATAATAAAGAAGGTATTCTATATTCTATTACTTATTTTTCTAGTAAATATACTACGCTAGAATATAACTATAAAATCTATAATAAGAAGCTTCTTACTATTATTAAGGCGCTTAAAGAATAAAGACTAGAGCTATAAGACGTTATAGAACTATTTAAGATTATTATAGACTATAAGAATCTAAAATACTTTACTTTAACTAAAACTCTAAGCTAGTATTAAGTCTAGTAGTTAGAATTTCTTTTATAGTTTAACTTCTAGATTATATACTAACTAGGCTTAAAGGCTATTCGCTCTAATATACTAAGCTAGAAACCTAGAAATTATCTAGCTAAAATAGATATAAATAATAATTATATTAAGAATAAATAGCGTATAGTACTACTTCTAGAATAATTTAATCTAGTTATACTAGTAGACCTTCTTAAGAAGATCTAGAATATCTAGAATCTATATACTACTCTAATTAATATTATTCTACTAGCTATAGCTAAGCCTATTAATAACCTAATTAACCTAGCGTACTAAAGGTTAGATATAGCCTAGGCTATAATATTTACTCTCTAGAATAAATAAGTAAAATAATAGCTAAGAATACTATAAAAAAAGCTAAAAATACTAATACTAGACTATAGAACTCTTAATAGATAGATCTACTACTAAAACTAATTGTTTACTCTACCTAATAATAAGTTATAAACCTAAATTCTCTACTAAACTTACTCTACTAGCTCTACTAAATACTCTAGCTAAGTTAAAACTATTAACCTAGTTATAAGAGACTACTAGTAGCCTAGAGTTACTAGAGACGTTAAGAAATACGTTAGAGCTTACAAGCTATATACGCGTGTTAAGAGCTTACGCCTTACTTCGTAAGACTTTCTTTAACTATTACTAGTACTATTTTATACCTAGTTAGATATATCTATTAACTATATTACTCTATTACTACTATATAAGAAGAATAGATAAATATATAAGTACCTGCTAGTAGTTATCTACTATCTTACTAAAATACGCTATCTTATTCTAGTCTCTTTACTATCTATAGAGAAATTAGTAGATACTTTTATAAGCTATATATACTATTTATATAGTATACTAGATAATATAGTTTTAGACTAAGATATATAGTTTATTTCTAAATTCTAGTACTACCTTTTAGAAAGACTAGGTATTAAGCTAAAATACTTATTATTCTTCTATCTAGAGACTAATAGCTAAATAAAAAGAGTTAATAGTAGTATTAAATAATACCTTTACGCGTTTATAAACTTCTACTAAGATAACTAGGTCTAATAGCTACCTCTTACTAAATTCGCGATAAATAATATAGTATTAGAGACTATAGACGTATCTCTATTCTTTATAAACTATAGCTATAATCTCTAATTAGATTTAGAGCTCTTATAACTATACCTACTAAACTTATCTCTAACGTAGAAATAGTAGTTCTACTATACTAACGCTATTATAGACTACTTTAAGCGTATACTTACCTAACTAAAAGCTCTTATATAGTAGTCTATTAACTAGTATAAGTAATATACTAATAATTACTAGAAAGACGTACTATACTATAAGAAAGGCTAGAAGGTCTACGTTAATATACGTAATATAAAAACTAACCGCCTAATAAAGAAAGAGAATAATAAGATAGTAAGACTATATAAAGTTAAGAAAGTCTACCTACGCGCTTATCTACTAAACCTACTACTATCTATAAAAATCTTTCTAGTATTCTATTACTTGCTTCTATAACTCTAATATAATATTAAGAGCCTTCTAGAATAAGATAAGATTAATAAAGTAGAGTTACGCTACCTACGTAGAAGAGTTCTAGAATAAGAGAATAGATTAGATAAAGTAACTAAGTAATAGAAATTTAATAAGCTACTTAATAGCTATAATAACTATAGAAATCTATAATACCTTATTAAATAGAGATACTATAAGCCTTTCTAGCAACTAGTAATAGACCTTAGAGGCTAAGATAAAGTAATTCTAGTCTTCTATAGTATATACCTAAAAAAGCTAGAACTACTAATATAGGTAAGAAAGTTAGCTAAGCTCTAATAGAGATAGAGAGAATTTTTTTTTCTTAGAGTTAGGCTATTTAGAATAAATAGTAGAGTAGAAGAGAGGTACTATTATAGTACTAATATAGGTTTAAGTTTAGATACTACTTATATAATAGTAGCTAGCGTCTTAGCGTCTATATAGATATTTTCTATAGCCTGCTAAGTCTTCTACTTCTTATAGTATAATATATTATATTACTATATTACTTACTTCGCAATACTAGAGAAGCTTATTAATCTCTTAATAGTTTAGGTAGTATACTCTCTAGTAGAGTTAAGAGAGAGTAAAGATTCTCTATAAAGCTATTTCTTTAGAGAGAAAGAGACTATAATATTCTCTCTATTAATTAAACTATACTCTTTTTATTATTTCTCTACTCTTTATATTTACGTGTTATAAAAATTTAGCTACTTCTTAAAGTACTAGAATTACTATACTAGTAAGTACTTTATAAGTCTATCTACTAGTATATTACTTATTTTAAGGTAAAGTACTTTAAATATACCTTTTATATACTCTTAATAGAGCTATATATTTTATATATTTATATAGCGTAGCTAAGTTATTATTTACTTATTTTCTTCTACTATAAGCTAGATTATCTACTAATTATTATAGAAGATCTACTATATAACGTCTAAATCTAGAGTAAGCTCTTAGAAAAAATACTTAAGAGTAACTAACTTCTTTATAACGTGTTCTAGAGTAAGTAGCTCTATCTTAGTTATAGAGGTAGTTACTATTAGCTAGCGTATAGCTTTCTATATAACTAGACCTCTAAAGAGCTTAATAATATAGCTATAAGATAATTATCTTATTTCTATATTATCTATAAATAACGCGTCTCTATATATAAGAAGCTACGTGCTATTAAAACCTCTATATTAGATTTCTATATACTAAGTTCTATATAAATATATAATTATTTAGTCTACTACTATAAAGTATTTTTTACTTAGATTTATAAGAAAGTATAATAATTAGAAAGCTATAAATATAACGTTAAAGCGTAGTATAATTACTATATATAATATTAACCTAATTTACTCTTAGTATACCTTAATTTATAGCTTTATTACTTTTTCTATATTCTTTATAAGCTTATAGCTTAGTAATAGTATTATTAGAAAGCTTCTAGTATTTATAAGCTTAAATTTCTTTATAATCTTATTAATATACGTATTATAAACTAGCTTAATTATTTAAGTCTTCTAATTACTTATATGCCTAAGAACTACTTTATAGAGCTATAGTTCTTAATTTTATATATTCTAGTAATTAAATTAATAAGAGCTTATGTAGCTAGCTTATTAGTAGCGTAGTATATAATTAGTATATTATCTACGTAGAATAGAAAAAATACGTAATACTTCTTATTAAAGTATAAGTATAGCTCTTTCTTAAATAATATAAGTTTCTAAGCTTTTAGTATTTAAAAGAACTTTTTATACTATAATAGTAGTAAGTTACGTAGTCTATATAGCGCTCTTTTAAGCTAGATATATTTTCTAGTAATTATAAATCTATCTAGAAGCTTATAAAGTATAGCTAGCTAGCTATTCTAGTAAGCGTTAAAAAAAGCTTTAATAATATTAAACTAGTATACCTCTAAATTAAACTATACAATAATTACTATTATTATATAGAAAGATTAGGCTATAAGCGTAGTAGTATAGGTTACCTTAAGTAAGTTCTTTACTTAAAGCTCTTCTCTTATATATATATAAGCTTTATACTTAGTAAAAAAGCTATCTTTATTAAACTTATATAAAAATACTTATTTAAGTAGAAGTAGTCTCTATAGCTATAAGTAGCGCTTAATTACTTTTTATATTTTCTTTTTAAGTAGTATATATATCTTCTAGTAAGCTATATCTTTAAATAGCTCTCTAAAGAAATATATATATAGATCTTTCTATTTTCTTAGAGAGTTTAGTAAGTTATTTTAGTATATATAAAGCTTTTTTTCTAGAAAAAGAGTAGCTACTATTACTATATATAAAGTCTTATACTTTACTAATTAAGCTTACGCTCTAGAAAAGCTTATTTAAAGAAAGACTAGCTATTTCTAATTAGCTAGATTTACGTATATATTACTAAGTAGTATATATATTTCTCTACTTCTACTACTCTTAAGCTTACCTAGGTTATTAAAATCTTACTCTTATAGTCTATAACTTATACGCGTAGAATTTCTCTAGTTCTTTTTATTATATATACGCTTAGAGAGTAGCTCTAATACTTTATCTAAGGTATTAGAAGCTATATACTTAGGTTAAGAAGTATCTATATCTACTTATTATAGTAGTTAGGCTATAGAGCTAGATCTCTATAAGTCTACTTCTCTAGCGTTACGTGTAGCATAGAGACTATATAGATTATCTATTCTCTAGCTTCTTACTAGATACTTAGTTAGTAACTCTAGTTCTAGCGTAGACTTAGAGAAAGAGAGTTCTATATACTTCTTATACTCTATATAAGTTCTTAGTAATCTACTAGCTATACTTATTACTTACGTAGTTACTAGAATTATTATTTTCTAATCTAGTAGCTAGCTATCTACCTAATCTAGGTTCTATAATCTAGTACCTCTAAGCTCTTACTTAGTTAGCTATTAAGTAGTAGTAGTACTCTATTACTTATCTAATTCTATAGAGAGTAGCTCTAAGGCTACTTCTACGTCTTAGATCTTACTATACTTATAGAGAATAGAAATAATCTTAATTATCTCTTTTTAGAGAATTATGTTAGTCTCTCTATTCTTATAGAAGAGCGTCTTATTAAAGGTTATGTTTCTTATAGTAATTACCTAATTAAGCTAAAAGACCTATATTCTATAGATATTTAAAGCTCTATAGCCTACTAAATATTTAATATAGCCTCTTAGAGTAATCTTAAAGCTTTTCTTATTACGCCTAGCTATACGTTTTTAGTTTAGTAGATAAGTATAATAGCTATACACGTATATACTACTCTAGTCTAGACGTAGATCTACTATTATATTTCTTATATACGCTAGCTTATAGTATCTAAAGTACTACTAGAACTATATATTTAGAGTCTTATTAGAGAAGCGTAAGTTATATATATATAAGAGGCTTATATTATATAACTATATTATAGCGTATATAATCTCTAGCTAGAGCTTCTTAGAGAGCTTTACGCTACTTCTTATTAAGATTAACTTTATAAGTATTTCTTTACTAGCTCTCTCTACTTTACTATTAGACTTATACGTATATACTAGAGTTAGCTTAATTTCTATATCTTACTCTTTAGCCTAGAGCTTATATTATAATTTTCTCTTCTATAAAAGCGTTATAGTATTATTATTCTATTATAGTTTAACTATATTAAGCTAGTATTTTATACGTATAAAGCTCTTAAATACTTATAGTATACGTAGAATCTCTAGAAGTAATTTTACTAGAATTATACGTATAAAGATCTTTCTACTAAAGTTATACTTTAGAACTATTACTTAGAGCTCTTCTAATTACTCTAAGAGTATATTAAATAGATTCTATATAATTCTCTAGAATAGATAGAGTAATTACTCTCTTAGGCGTTAAGAGATTACTTATATAGTATATATAGTCGCGTAGTATTTATACTATAAGCGCGTAGTTCTATTTATCTATACGTTCTACGTATATTATATAAGTACTTATAAGACTTATTTCTCTAGATAACCTACTTTTATATACTATATTTACTTAGTATTATATTATAGGTATACTTACTATAATTATTATTACTATATTAATTATTTACTTAGTATAAGTAAATATAGACTTATATTTAAGAAACGTAAGATTATACTTACGTATAAGTTTTATAAGTACTAAGCTCTTTTCTATTATTTCTATATACAAGAAGCTATTTAGCTTTAGATACTAGACTTCTTTCTCTTATAGATAAGCTTCTAAGATAATATTAAGATAAAAACTCTTAACTACTATAATATTATATAGCGTAAGATTCTCTATACTTTATCTCTATACTCTATTAAGTACTTCTCTAAGTAGGCGTATATCTATTTCTATAATTAGAAAAGCTTAGGTACTTACTTCTATATATTAAATACCTTAAGCTTTTCTAAATAATCTAGATATAAGTAGCTCTTACGTATTTACTAAATATAGAGTAGCTCTATTATTAAGAATTATACTCTTAGAGAGAGAGTAAGCGTTAAAGTTTATAGTTATATAGATTCTTATTAGCTTACTAAGAAGTATTAGATTAATTAGTACTACTTAAATACTTCTAGAGTATAGTAAGATAGTTAATTCTTTAGTATTATTTAACCTACTTAGAAGCTTCTAATCTTTCTTTAGCAGAAATTCTCTAGTAGATTTAAACCTATCTAAGTTAAGTTATATAAGAATCTTCTAATACATGTTCTAGCTAATTAGTACTTCTTAGCTAGTTACTACTATCTTAAGCGTATAATAAACGTCTAAGCTCTATATATATAGTTTTAAGTTACTCTATAGCTCTTAGTAGAGGTAGATTCTTATATTAACTAGTATACGTTTCTTCTAATAACTTATATATTAATCTAATTATCTACCTAGTATTATAAATATACTAGAGTTTATATTAGATACTTATAGAGAGTATTTATAGATTATTATAGTAAAGATTTTTCTAATCTTTTATAGAGTAAGCTTCTTATTAGCGCTAAGTACACTATTCTAAATAACCTTTTAGTATATAGCTTAAGCCTATTCTAGCGTAAGCTTTAGAGTAAAAGCGTTAAGAAAGTTCTATATAGTAAGCTAGTCTTCTACTTCTATAAGCTTATACGTCTTTATCTTAATATATAGAAAGTACTACTATTAGTACTAATTCTTAGGTATATAGGTACTCTACTTTACCTTTTTTAAGTAAGCTTAGTACTCTACGTAAATTATATTTAAAACGCTTACTAAGCTTAGTATAAGCTTATTTTTTAGAACACGTATAAGTACTTATAGCGTTAAATACTTCTAAGATATAAACTCTATTATAGCTAGTCTAAGAAGCTCTAGAGTAATAGTTATGTTTACTTAGTTCTATAGAGTTTAGAGACGTATTACCTATAACGTCTAGTTACTTAAGAGTACTCTATACTTATTAAGTCTTTACTAGTATAGCGTATTAAGAAATAGTATACTTAGAGTAGATACGTTCTATATACTTCTACGCTTACTACTTTTAGAGAGCGTAGTAGTTAGTACTTTACTAGTAATTAACTTTATTATAGAGATTATTAGTATAGTATCTACTAAGTTTATAGCGTCTTTAGCTTCTAGATTAATTTAGATCTATAGTTTTTTACTAATTACGTAGAACTAGAGCTAGATATACTAGTATAGCTAAGTATTATAATTATATAACTAGTATAAGCTAGTAGAAAGAGCTTTACTTATAGTACTTACTTATAGAGTAAGTAAATAGAAGGTATTATTTAATAATATAAGAGTAACTAGAGTAACTAAGTAGCCTCTAGCTAGCTCTTTAAGTATATAGAGAGAACTTATTCTATATTCTTAAAGCGCTAGACTTATAACTATAGAGAAAAAGAAAGAGCTTAGTAGAAGTTACTTAGTTAGGTAAGAAAAATAAGAAAGAAGATTACTATATTAGAACTAGAGAGCTTAGCTCTCTCTATATAGTAATCTTAGAGTATAAGATAAGTTATTTCTATATAGTACGTAGCTTAGGCTTTATAATAACTATTTATATATATATATATAATATACTTTATAAGTAAGCTAGCTATATAAGTAAGTTAGCTACTTTTACTAAGCTTCTACTAAAAAGCCGCTATCTTATTCTAATTTCTCTAGCTCTAAGCTACTTAAGATAAATCTAGACAAGCTATTTAACTTATTTATATTATCTTTAACTACCTAGCACGTTTACGCGTTATACTCTAGCTTACTAGAGCGTCTATAGCGTTGCTAAGCTAGCTAGCTATTACGTGCTACTACCTCTTTACGCTGCTTCTTACTCTTATTCTAATTCGCAGCCTCTCTTTAAGTAACTAGCTGCAAGCTAGCTTTAATTATAAGAGTATTCTCTTTCTAAATCTACTTTCTTTTACGTAAATTACGCTTCTTTTTCTATACGTTAGCTACTTAAAGCTAGGTAACTTTAGACTCTATAAGTACTAGCTAATACGCTATTAGCTTATTACCTTTTTTAAGCTAATTAAGTAACTTAATAATATAAGTTAGTAATAAATTAAGATACTATATAATCTTTAATTAAATTAGAGTTAATTAGATTCTTACTTTAATAAGATTACTAGGTATTTTATACTTCTAGGTAGTAGTATTAGTAGTAGAAAGTATTAGCATACGTAATTAAACTTTAAGCTTTAATACTACTAAATCTAGGTTAAATAAAACTAAGCTAGCGCCTCTAAATTCTACTCTAATATTATTATTTATAATTAACGCGTAAAAAGCTATATAAAATATAGATAGAAACTTAGTTTTTATAACGTAGTTAATATAGCTATATATTAGAATCTTAACTTAGTAGCTATATACTACCTTTAATAGTAAAAAGTAGCTAATATTAAGTAGCTATAGAAGGTATAATAAATATACTAGTATATAAAGAGCTATAATTTTATTTTTCTTATAGTACTACTAGAATTTAATAAAGCTATAGCTTTTATAGCTATCTAAAATTAGTAGATAATATATACCTATAACGTAACTCTTAGTATACGTATTAAAGTACTTTAACTACGTAATACTAACTTTATTTATTATTTAGCTACTTTTAGAAATAGCTATAACCTAGTTACGTAGTAGCTAGCTACTTTTATACTATGCTAAGAGGTAGTTCTTACTTATAATAATAAGAAATAGTAGAATCTATATATTATCTACTACTCTTACTATTATAATTACTAAAATTTACTTATAATTATCTAGTTAAAGACTATAAGAGCTAGGTTCGTAGTCTCTACTACTATAAGCGTTCTAGAACACCTAGCTAGGTAAGTTAGCTACAGGTAGCACTATCTCTACGAGCTGTAAGAATAGGGTGCTAGCAGAGTAGGTTAGGTTAAATTTAGCTATCTAAAGGTAAGGAGTAGAAGAATACTCTAAGAGCTCTCTATATACATAGAGTGCCTATGCTAAGACGCTAGGCAGAGTTATGTAACTTAGGCAGAGCCGAGTTAGGCTAAAGCACTAAGTTAAAGCTAAGTTAGACTGTTACATTACCCCCTCTTACAGGAAGGGCTTGTCTCTAAGCTCTAAGACTCTCTAGTCTTCTACCTATATAGGCTTTAAATTCTCTACTATCTTCTATAGTATCTTCTCCCTCTTATATACCTTAATCTAAGCATTTAACTATAATAGGAGCTCTAGCTTATCTAGGTATGCTTTTTTGTTCGAGAGGGGGGGGGTATTAGCTGCTAGCAGGGCAGCTAGTTGTCGGCTCTGCTAGCGGAGCAGAGAATTGTCGATTTTCGAAGCAGGGGGGGGTATCGGCTCTGCTGGCAGAGCAGAGAGGTATCGGCTACTAGCAGAGCAGCTAGTTGTCGGCTCTGCTAGCGGTGCAGAGAATTGTTAGCTTTCGAAACAGGGGGGGTATTAGCTGCTAGCAGGGCAGCTAGTTGTCGGCTCTGCTAGCGAAGCAGAGAGGTTGTTAGCTCTGCTAGCAGAGTAGAGAATTGTCGATTTTTCGTAATTTGTAAAAAGGGGGGGGAGAGAGGTTTCTGTACGTAGAAGTTCTGTAGAAGTCCTCTCGTACATAGAGCTCTTAATAGCTCTCTTTAGCTTAGTGCTAGTATCTTTCTACTGCTAACTAGATCTGCTAGTAGTCTTATACAGCGCTAAGAGGTAAGCAATTAATTAGTAACGTTAATAAATTCTTAGAGTAAGCAACTAGGCTCTTGTAGCTCTAATTCTTAATATAGCTATTAGTAAACGCTTCTTAATAAGGCTACTTAGTTTAGCTAGATATTGTACTACTATCTCTAGCTAAAGAGGTATTAACCTTTAGATAATGTAAGAGCTAGGTTCGCGGTCTCTACTACTATAAGCGTTCTAGAATACCTAGCTAGGTAAGTTAGCTATAGGTAGCACTATCTCTACGAGCTATAAGAATAGAGTACTAGCAGAGTAGGTTAGGTTAAATTTAGCTATCTAAAGGTAAGAAGTAGAAGAATACTCTAAGAGCTCTCTATATACATAGGGTGCCTATGCCAAGGCGCTAGGCAGAGTTATATACCTTAGGCGGAGCTAAGTCGAGCCGAAGTACTAAGTTAAAGCTAAGTTAGACTATTACAAAGACTCTTTAGTTATAATTATCTCTTAGAGCTAGTAACTACTACCTAAGGTAATATTATTTCTATTATAAAGCTAGATTTATTAAAATTATACGTGTCTTTATTAGTAATACTATACTTTACCTTTATATTATCTACTAGGTTAAACTACGCCTAAATAATTATAGAATCTTCTTACTTTACTCTCTAATAGTTATACTTATAATTAAGCCGCGTTTTAAGCTTAGAATAGCACGTAATAAAGTTATTTAGCTAGTTCTTACCTATAACCTTTCTACTCTACTTAGTAAGTAGCTTATTAGCTATATCTTAAATAGTAGCAAGCTAAGAGGTAAATTCTCGCGCGTCTAGGTTAAGTATATACTTAACTATTACCTACTCTTTATTCTTTGTAAGCTTTATTAAATTAGGTATCTTTTCGCGTTATAAAGTAACTTTATCGCGTTAGTTATATAGCGTTAATTAGTAGACTCTATATATAGCTATAACGCGTTATTTACTTTAAATTTAGCTAGTCTAGAGAGCGTAAAGAGTAAGCTATATTCTAGCTTTATAGAAGAATAATTCTATATAAGTAGCTAAACTTATAGTAGTTAAGATAATTTTTAGTAGAGGCTTAGTAAAAGTAGCTAACTTGCTTATGTAGCTAGCTTACTTATAAAGTACGTTAGTTAGAAAGAAAAACTTTAAAAAGATTATTTTATACTTCTATTTCTTATTACGCTATACCTAGAAGAGCTAGCTCTATAGAAATTTTCTAGAAATCTTTATTATATTATAAATATTATATTCTATAAGTTTTATAGATTCTTATAGAGATATAATAGTATTTACTAGAAGAAAACTAGGTTTTTTCTAAAAAGTTAGTTAAATAGGTATAGCTTTTTAATTACGTAATATATCTTAGTGTAATTTTTATAGTAGGTATATATAGTATAGGTCTATGTATATTTAAATTTTTATAGAAAAATATTAAGGTTTAGCTTAGTTATTTAAGAAAAACGAGTTAATTTTCGTTAATTTTCGTTGCTAAGAAATTGTAGAGCGTTTAATAATATAGAGTATTTAATAATAAAGTATATTATAGCTTTTTAATTACGTAATATATCTTAGTATAACTTTACTATAAGGTATAATATACTATAGAGAATATATATATAAATTTTTATAGAAAAATATTAAGATTTTACTTAGTTATTTAAGAAAAATATATTAATTTTCGTTAATTTTCTTACTAAGAAATTTGTAGACTATTTGCTTATATAGGCTATTCGCTTATAAAGTATATTAAGTAAAAGTAGTTAGCTTACTTATATAGTTAGTTTACTTATAAAGTACGTTATAAGAGTAAGTTACTCTAATATAGAAGAATAAGTTACTTTATAGCTAGTATTTAGCTGCTTAGAATGCGAAAGATTATTAAATACGTAGAAGATAGTTAGAGAATTAAAGAGAGCGTTAAAGCTAAATTAAATAGATCTAGATAGTATTAGTGCAATATTACTAGGCGTTAATAAAAGACGCTAGACTTACTATTAGAAGTAGAAAGCTTTCTGCTCGCAGAAAGTAATAGCTAGCATATAGTTATAAGAGACTTCTAACAAGATTAATTATAACGTAGGCTTATTACAAATTAGTTTTATTATATTTAGCCGTCTCTAGAGCTATCTAGTAGTAGCACTAATTAGTAGCGAAACTCTCTAGTAGTTAAGAATAATCTAGTAATATCTAGCGTAATTTACAAGCAAGCGCCTATAATAGCGCGGACCTAATTAAAGCATGCATTAAGCGAAGTCTCTGTAATCTAATAATAGCAGAATAGGTAGTAAAGATAATCTTAAGAACTAGGCTGCTAAGGTAATTTACCTGCATCTAGTATTAGAATTTGCTTAGACTATAAGAACTACGAATGCCTCTGCTTCTAGTTAAGCCGTCCTCGTTCTCTCTCTCCTTTAGCCCGACTCTCTTTAGTAATACTAACAAGGTCCTCTACACGGCCTATATTTGTAGCGCAGTAGGCCTTACATGTTATATACCTCTACGCTCGAAAAGAAGCGCTAAGCTCTCGACACTAGCCTTCTATTCCTCTAGCTACGGCTATTCTATTATGCTTGCTCGCGTTTTAAGTTCTCTACATCCCTACCATGTCTAGTATCTTAATCCTAGAGATTATCAAGGCTAATTCGATCGAAAAAGGCTTAGACGCCTTTCGCAGTTCTCTTAAGTCTCTGTGCAAGGTAGAAGATCTCTAAGTTTTTAGACTCGCTATAAAGAACAAAAGACAATAGTAGAGTTTACTTCTCTTAGAGGTTTCCTAGCTAATACCTATAAAGCGCAAGGACTTAGCTATTAATCTCGTCTTAGCTCTCTAGCAACTTCCTGTATACCGTCGACTTCCTTCGAGCACTAATTGTAGAGGCCTTCTCGATAACCTTTTTAGGTGCTCTGTCGCCGTTAGCTCTAATAATTTCGATATAGAACGCCTTCTTTCTCTTCTAAGGGCTATTCTTAACTACTAACTAGACGGCGAGATATTTAAAAGGGCGGCTGCCGCTGTTATCGAGTCTAGGCCTTCTCGACCGCTGCCTTTCTTAAACTAGACACCGTTAACTCGTAATACAAGTAGCTTTATTAACTTCTGCGAGCGCTAGAAATAGATAGACAATGCGTTAAAGAAGAAGCTAGTTACAGTATACATCGGAGTTCTAAGATTCTACGAAGCATTCTTTAGAGAAGTAGATAGCCTTACGTTAGTAGTAAAGACTATCTTTAAGAACTATAAGAATAGAGACAGCTCTCTATATAGTAAAGAGGGCGGTTAGTAGAACTAGCTAGAGAGCGTAACAGAGAAGAATGTTCTAGACTAGCTCGCGAAACAGACTAATTATCTCGTAGATCTCTTAACTGTGCATTAACTAACTAAGAAGACTTAGCGCAGGCTAATAGCGCAGCCTAACTAGCCTTTAGAAGAGTTAACAGCGAATTATAAGTTAGATGTTAGCTTTATAGATAATTCGAAGGCTTGCTTGTTATTAAGAATTTCTAGAAATATACAAAACGCGATAAAGAAGAGCTTCTCTTATAGAAAGCTACTAAAAAGAGTATTACTAATATAGCAAGGTATTACTACTATAAGATAGTGCGCGTAGGCGGTAAAGCTAATAATATTCGCGATAGTACCTAAAAGAATCTTTTCTACTAATATGTTATTTAAGTATTTCTATTACTAAGTAGTAGATATTATCTCTATACTATCTCGAAAAACGTCTTCGTCTATAAGCGAACATATTAGATACTAGGCGCGCGAATAGCTTCGGCTATCTATTATTAATTAGAAATTGTTAGCATACTACTATAATAGAAAGTATCTAGAAGTAGAAGATATACTAATTAAGGTATTATATTAAAAGCCTTTCTATTTCTACGTTCGTTAACGTGGCGAAGCTATTTCGTCTTTTAACATGTCTCTAGAACTTAGTATACCGTAAAACCTCGTCTCTACCTTCTATCTTATCGCATTCTAGGTATTTTATTCTTAAACTTAGTAGTTAGCGTTAGTTGCTTATACGCTTAGCAGAGATATATGTTATTAAAGTAGGCTATTATAGCTTAGACAGAACCCCGTAGAAGAGAGAGAGCTTCTTCTCTAGCTAGCTCTATAGCGTTGTATAACTAGCTTTCTTAAAGAGTATATTAAGTATCTAACTAGTAGATGCTTATTAGTTAGAGTTAATAATTGCTATATTCTAGAGGCCTTGCATAACTATTATTCTAAGAGCTTCTTACACGGCTTTAATTACTAACTCGATATTATATAATAGCTTCTCTTAAAATTTATTTATATTTATTATAAAGATAAGAGTAATAAAAAGAGACTAGATATCTACTTTTATTATTTGTAGAGTTCTAGAATTATAGAAGATCTTAGGTGCTATATATAATAGAGATCTAGTATACGTTTAGGTATTTGTAATAATATTATAGAGGCTAAAGTCTATAAGCTAGAAGAGATAGTTACTAGTTAACAGCTTAGTAATAAGAATATTCGCGGGCTTTATATCTTAATAGATAATCCTCTTATACGTAAGGTAGTCGAGCGCTTCTAGTATCTAATAGAGAAAGAGTACTACCTAATTATAGTAGTATTCTAAGAAATACTTCTTATTAATTAGAGTATTTACGGTGCTCTACTTTAGTACCGTAATAATCTTAAGATACTTTTCTAACTATTAAGTAGTAATAAATTCTACAATATTTAGCTATAACATTTAGCTAAGACTTAAACTAAAAAGAACGAAACTTAGATCTTACTTACGTAGAACATGCTAGTAAGAGTTTCTACTTTACGCTTTAACATTATGTAGAATTATAACTATAGTTCGTCTTCGAGCTAGTCTACTTACTTAACTACGAATAGCTCTTCTAAGTTAATACTTACGGCCTTAAAAACGTCTCTAAATAAGCTCTTTTCTAGAAGACCTTTTGTATAATACCTAATTCTCTTCTATACTTACCTGCTAGGTATACAAGTAGGAGTATAAATCTAGATAGTCTACTACAAGAGAAGAATAGTTAGTACCTCGTCTTTTACGATTTAAGCAAAACGAGAATACTTAGCTCGACTATTAATCTACTCTTAGAAGTTAGGTAGGTTCTTATTATTGTGCTAGTAGATCTTAAATTAGAATAGATTATACCTAACGCCGCCGAATCTAAATTCGTTGTTAATATCTTTAGCTATAATAACTCGGTAGTTAGAATAATTTAGCTTAAATAGCCTAGTATTCTTACTAAAGGTCTATATTAATTTAGAAAAGAAGTAATTATAGAGTATAATCTTACGCGTCTTCTTATAGATCTTAAAAGAATACTAGATTTATAAAATACCTAACTCTTTAATAATAATATCGCTATTACGTTCTAGTATTACTAGAGTATAGCGCGACTACGATAAGATATAAGTGCTAATATTAAGTTCTTAAGCTCTGCCCGCTACATATACACGGCTTTTAGCGCTAGAAATAGAGGACACTAAAAGGCGATTTTAAGAATAATTAAGAATGTTCTAAGTCTGCTTATTACTTAGTATAAGTAAAAAGTAAGTATAAGAATAAGGCTAAGAGTAGGCTATAATTTAGATTTAACGTTAAGATAGTAGCATAAATACTAAAGAGTAAAAGTAAATAATAGTAGTAATCTAGCTAAGTAGTATATATAATAGAGATAGAAGTAGACTAGGCTATAGAGAGTACTACGCAAAGAGAATAGTTTAATCTACTTTCTAGGCTTACGCCCTAGAAGCTCGTAGAATAGAGAAGGCCGAAGGCTATAGATACTCTACTAACCTGTTAAACGAGTAGCTAGAATAGCTCTATGCCTAGCAACGCAGGGTGCTAGTTAGAGCAGCGGCTAAAACAGTGCAGCGACTAGCTAAGGCAGCGCAAGATTAAGGTAGCAGGTAGCTACCAAGAAATATAACTCGCCTGGCGGCTAGAGTCGGGCTAACATATAGTATATTAGTTAGCTAGAAAGCTGTAGAGTATTTGCTACGTACTCTATAGCGATTCTCTCTTCTCTACACACATTATTAACATAGTTCTTCTCTCCTCTCCCTCTACTTAGCTGCAATAGACGCTAAAGCTCTCTTTATACTACGCACTATTAAAGCGCTGCAATAGTTAGAAGACGAAGACCTACTCGAACTCGTAAGATCCTAGCGCTACGACGATTCTCCTCTACCGTACCCGTTATTAGGAGAGACGACCGCGCTCGAAAGCCCTAGCAAACGTTCTAACGTCGATAAAATCGCGCAGTAATAGCGATTTAATGCGCTTAACTAGTCGACGCTATTTAACTAATTCCGCTAGTAGGTTAAGAGAGAGAAGAAGCGGCTTTACTATTAATGCGCACCCCTTATTAAGAGGAATAGACGCAAGCAGACGCTCCCCTTTAACGAGACTCTAACCTATAAGCAAAATGTAGAAAACAACGTCTAAGCCTGCTAGATTAAGTAACGCATCTAGAAGAATAAATAGAGCTCTACTTAGCTAAAAGGTAGTATATTCTACCTTCTGTTCGAGAAAAAGATAGATAATATTAAACGCTATAAGAGGCTAGATAGCGGGCACTAGGGTCCTAGTAGGTGCTAGAGGCCTAAGAGAGAGAAACGTTACGCTTAAAGGCTTAAAGACCTGCGGTAGAGGGCGAGAGAGTTTAGAGAAAAAGACACGTTTCTTAATTTTACACTAGAAGAGCTATAGAAGAAGTTAGATTACTCTACCTATAAGGCGCTAGACGAAAGAATATACGCGGTAGACATTGCCTAAAACTATTAGAGAATAAAAGGTATCTAGAAGAATAAATAGAGCTCTAGCTAGCTAACAGGCGTAGACTTAAATTAGCGAGAACTAAGTATTCCTTAAACTAACTACTAGAGCTATAAGAAGAATCTTATTCTTTAGTACCCTGCTAGGTGTAAACTAAAGCCGAAGCTAAAATTGTAGCTAATAACAACTACTCTACTAGATACTATAGTATCTTATTCTTACTATTAGTTTATCTACTACCTATCTAAGAAGCGTAAATAAGTTTAGAACAAACTCTAATATTAACGCTAGTTTAGAGAGTTTAAGTTAGATACGAAGACCTATAAAAGCCTAAAGAGTTTCTAGATTAAAACTAAGATCTAGAACTCGAGGTAGAGCAACCTGTCTAGAATAAAGTAGGAACATATAGAACTATACTCTAATCTTAATAAGAAGAACCTAATAGGAACTTCTAATAGCGATAATAACTTACTACCTAATACTATTAGTAATTCTCTCTTAATTCCTAACTCTAAACCTTTTAATCTTACACTAAGCGAGAACTATAGCTTACTATTAGCTTCTAGAGAAGACGAGACCTTTAACTAGGTAAGCTTAAAAGTTACTAGTCTAAAGAAGAGGTTAAAGAGTGCTAGTCGCCCCGTAGTTTCTAATAGTCCTTAGTTAGTAGAGAAGTTAGCAGGTCGAGTTCTTTAGAGTGTACGCTTATTAAAGGTAGAGAAACGAAGCAATCTAAAGCCCGTAACGCAATCTCGCCTTAGAAAACAGAGTCGTCGTTTAACGCGGTCTAGTAGGGCATTCTACACGACGAGGCAGAACAGCACGGTCGCCTCGCGAAATGGCAAGAATCCACGAACATCGGGGTCGAGGGCGTCAAAATTGCGGTCTAAACTTAGTCGAGCCGAAGCAACCTCTCGAAAGAAGCATGTTACGTTCGAGGCCTTATCTACCGCACCCCTTAATTCTAGACAGCGACTCTACTCTTAAGCTAGATCTTAGCTACGCAGAAGTGCTCGGATAGCCTAGCGCTAACAGGCGACAAGTAGATCTAGGCGGATCTCTAAGGCGGAAACGCTATTAAAGCATCGACGTAATATAGCATTGTCGACACAGCTTATTAAGGTATAGTTAAGACGAAAGTAATGTAAAGGCTAATTTTATAGGTAGTTAGTATAGAAACGTAGCTATAAATACAAGACTAGGTAGCCTAAGAATACTATAATCTTTTAAGTTTGTAGTATATCGCCTATTTCGCCGTAGTATAATATAGACGTTAGCTTAATAGTATTATCTTAACTTATTCTCTTTTTTTATAATCGACTTTCTCTTTAAGAACTTCTCGTTTAGAGCTATTAGCGCTAAGAGCTTATTCTTTATTAGAACTAACTATAATTAGCTAAAGGTAGACACCTCTTTAGCAGACGCCCCTTTAGTATATACCCTTTTAGTGTATTTCGTTCTAGCTATTAGCGTATTCTAGCTAAGGTAAGCTTACTACTTAGCGTTATATACTATAAGCTAGCTAATAGAAAAGTAACGTCTAGACTTACTATCTTATGCGTATATAAACTATCTTTAGAAACTTTAATATACTGTCGAACTGCTAGAATAGCTACGCTACTAGTAGTGCCTCTATTAATTCTTTCTTATTACTAGTAAAGGGACCGCAATCCTCTAATAATGTAGGCGAGAACATAATAGAGGTAGAGGTAGACCTAAAACTAACGCGTACTTTACGCGCTAGACGACCCCTTCGTCCCTCTTAAAAATAACAGCAGCTAACCTCTTCTCTCTTCTCTCTCCCGGCGAAACGATTAGACAAGAAAACGAACACTCGAAACAATCTCGTGCTTAATGCCCTGGCGCGAATTAAAGCCGCTCTTAAGCGATTAGAAGAACAAGTAATACGAGCGATTAGAAAAACGAGCAACACGAGTAGAAGAGCGCGCGAAACGCGCTAAGACACAATTAGAATAGCTTAAGCAGCTAGTTAAGGAGAGGGGTAGCACTTAACTATTACTACTACTACTACCCGCCGTGTTAGAATCTTCTCTTTTCTCTTCTTCTATAGTAGTATTGTAGCTGTCGAGCCTACTCTTTCGCGTGCTAGGTATTAACCTCGATCTTTCTTACAGGCTAACCCTTCTTAAATGTACGCTAGGCGAGATCTAGAAACAAGTTAACGCGTCTCTAAAAGCATGTAGAGTCTAGGCCTAAGGCTTTAGATTAATTATAAAGAGCCTAGATAAGGTAAGAGTATTCTTTAAGAGCTAGAATATAAAGAAAGTATAAGAAACTTAAGCTTAATAGTTAAAAGCTATAGAAGTTAGAGGCGACGAGGTCTAGGATTACGGGGAGTAGTAGTTCTCTCTAAAGGTAGACTAAGTTAAGAGAACGCTCTAATAGACGAGATAGAACGCACGCTAGTTAAGAAGCTTAACTAGGTTAAGATTGCGAAGATGCGGTAGCTCTCTTAGCTAGCGGTAGCTAAGGAGCACGGTTTACTAGTAATCTTCCTCAAGAAAAAGAAACAGGCTAACTAACTTCTAGCAAACTTAATAATTAATATACTAGAAGAGGAGGTTGTATTTACACAAGTGTTTAAAACTAGACTAGTGCTAATACAATACTACTACTACTACGAATATAGACATAGATAGAGATAATATTAGAACCTACTAATATATAGGCGATATACTATCTAAGACTATTAAGTAGATATATACACGGCGCTAGCTATTAAATACTTAGTGTATAGAGAACTCTACTAAGCAATAAACCTAGAATATCTAGTATTTTATAAAGAATAGCGAAAATTATAGTCTCTACTCTAGTATAGCTACCTTAGTAACACGTATAAACTCTTTCTAGCGTAAATTCTCTATTCTACTAGGTATAGTTACCTACACTAAGAGTAGAATCTTCTAATAGGCTAATAGTAAGAATGTTATAACTCTATAATAAGCGTAGAATAGAAAGGTATAGTAAGTATACTCTAGAATTAGAAGAGACTAGATAGTTGCTAGAGTAGAGGCTACGCTAGATAATTAATCTTAGAGAAGCTAGATTAGATATAGAACTTAACGCTATAGACTTAGAATAAATCGTAGAATAATACTAGATATAGCTAGCGTAGAAAAGTAGACAGCTATATAGGTAGACTTAGGCTAGTCTAATATAGCGTAGAAAATATTATTATTATTATATGTATATATACCCGACTAGAGAATAGTTTAGATAATAACTAAGCGAAGTTTCTTAGTCTCTCTATAGGTCCTGCGCGATCTTAATCTCTAATACTAGCGTATACTACTCTAGCGTATACATAGTTATCTTAGTAAATAATTAAATTCTATTCTTATTCTATAAATACTTTCTACTCTTACATAAAGACTTAAGTAACTACTAAGACTTAAAACTCTAGGTTAATTAGTATTCTTGCGAGAACTTTAGGTATATACGCTATAGAAGAAGATCTACTCGTTATCTCTATAGCTATTAGGTAGAAATAAAAATTAGGTATATATTCTATATTAGCCTATATAGACCTTCTAGAGAATAGAGCTACTAGTAAAGATAGTCTCTAGTAAAGCCTAGCCTATATAGATAACTAGTAGATATAGTTGTTATATCTATATAGTAGATATACTACTAGTTAGGCCTATGCTAATTCTAGCTTAGAGATTTTAAGAAGCCTTTCTAAATCGTACTCTAGCTTCTAAATTAATTCTTAATTAAGTTTCTTAAAGTAATAGCGTTAGTCGAGGTCTTAATAGAAGAATATATCGTAAATATATTAGGCTATAGTCTTACTAATATCTTATAGAAAGAGATTACAATATATGTTAAGTAGATTAACAAATTTCTTAAATATTATAATAGAAGTGCGCTCTACGCTAATAAGGTTAGCTTAAGACACTTACGTATAGAGGTAAAACTTACTCTAATAGAAAAATATAGTTACTACTAATTAGAACTAGAGCTAGAATATCTATAGAGTATTTCTAGAAGAGTAGATTCTAAGGCCTAGTAACCTAAAGTTGTTTTTATATTAGTATTCGTTTCTACGCTAAGTCTTCCTTACTAGAATATGCTTTCTTTATTAGATAGTCGAGAGCTTTAGTAGCCGCCTTCTAACTTCTTATATTTAAATTAATAGCCTTACTTTAGCGTAATTCTATACTTTAGCTATCTTAGTTATTAAAGAGAGGCTTAAATACTCTCTTAATATTAACTTACTAGAGAATTATACTATAGTCTTAGATAAGATAGATAGTATATTCGAATAACTCTAAAGATAATAGTTTAGCTTTTAGTAGACTCGAGAGCCTAAACTGTCTACGCGATTATATTCGTTTAGTAGAAAATTAAGAAAGTTATAGACTATTATAAAATACTATACGTACTTTAGAGTAATAAAAATGCCTTAGAGCTGCTAATACTAAAGAATAGTTATTATTATTATTAATGCTATTAGCTATAGAGACGCGTCGAGGTGCTGTAGCTTATTCTACGCCTTATAATACTATAGCTCTAACTTCTTTAGCGCTATAGTATAGCGGTCCTGCTACTAGTAGACGTAGTTAAGATACTTAACCTATGTTATCTATAGGTTCTACTAGCGCGAATTCTCGGCGAGCTATACTAGTCGTGCGAAGCCGTAAAACGCTAGATATTACCTAACCGCCTATGCGTATACTATAAAGCTCTCTCTACTAGACGCCTCTAAGAATCTCTCTTTATTCTTCTATGTTTACCTAATAGTTACCTTAAAGAAGAGGTTAGAAGTTGTTTTTACCTCTCTCTTATGTAGGTATCTTCTTCTTCGCGACTTAAGGTAGGCCGCGAAGCCTTTATCTCTAGCAATCTTGCTGTAGTTATTCTACTACTACCTATACTAGAATACTATCTAGTTATCTAGCTATGTTAAGAATACTAGCAGCACATCGCTGTTGCGGTAGTAACCTAGGCTCGTCTCGCCTAGCTACAGTTCTAGCTTTTGCGCGCTAGCCTCTACGTCGCTCGCCGTGCGGAGTAGCAGCTTAAGCGGTACTACTAGCCTGCTACTAGTAGCTACTAGCTTGTCGTAGTAGAAGGCCTCGAGCTAGTTATTATCTTTAGGTATTAGGCTAGAGGTTAGAGAGTAGAACGCTCTATTCTGCGGCGGCGGGGTCGTATTACTAGCCGCGACAGGGCTAGCGAGTGCGACTAGAAGCCTAGTAAGTTTACTAGCGTTAAGAGGGCTAGCTTTAATATAGATAGACACGTACGTTAGTAGGTAGAGAGAACAAATATGCTGCGTAGAGCCTAGCTACCTACCTTAGCTTCTCGCTAAACTAATTACGCTAGCTATCTAAGAGATAGTCTACGCCTGCTACTTAGCTAGTAATAACTAGCAGGCTAGCTAGTTAACATGTTAGATAGAGTATTACGGGTAATAATTAGACTACTACGTGTTAGTACTATAGGCGCTTTCGTGTTAATATATTTACTAAAGTTTACTAGTTAGTTAAGCGTACTATTTATAGTAATACTAAATATCTATATATAACTTATCTCTAGAAAGACTAACTCTACCTTTAATTCGTACTCTAGTTAGGTACTACCTGCGTAAACTTAGAAACGAGTACGTTAGCCGTAACTACTAGTTGCTTTTAGTATTCTAATTATTAGAATAAAGGCTTTTCTTAGCGCTAAAGAGAGCGTAATCTCTATAATTCGATAAATAATTACTTTAGTTAGTAGATATTAGATATGTTAGATATATATATTAAAATAGTTCTTTATTTATAGTACGCTTATTATACTAAGTTAGTATATCTTTTATATAGTACTTATTATAGAGATATAGTATATTAACTATATTAAGTATAAGTAGTGTTCTCTCTCTTCTCTACTAAAGAATAGAGTAGACAAACACTAATTAAACGTACCTTATATTAATTAATATTTCTCTAATAAGCGTATTATAAGTTCGATAATTATCTTAGCTAATTTAGCTTTCTATCTCTAGTATAGTATAATAATCTCTACGAAGAGTACTTCGCTTAGTTCTAGAAATACTCTATTCTTGTATAGTTTCTCTACCTAATCTTTATTAGTTAGCTCTTTATATAGCTTGTGCCTAGTAGTAATAAAGTAGATTATTAAGCCTAAAGTAAAAAGGTTCTCTTTAACTATTATTCTACCTAAGCTTAGTAGCCTATATCTTACTCTAGAGGCGACTATAGCCTGCAAGCTATCTAAGAAAGATTTACTAAAGTTATAGATCTTAAGGCTAAGATTAATATTAAGTAGAAAATTATACGGCCTAATATTACTCTAAATAACGTTATGCGAGTATAGAAGCTTAACGCTCTTAGTAACCTCTCTTACCTACTATTACCTCTAGAATAGTAATATCTTCTACCTATACTTCTAAACGTATTTCTTAAGATTACTATTAGGCACGTATTCTAGCGTTAAGGTATAGCTAATAGAGTTCTAGTATTTAAATTATACTAGTTAGAGATGTACTCTAAGTCTCTTATATATCTACGCCTTAATTACTATCTCTTACCTATAGTCTAATACTATAGAATACTCTGTTTAAGAAGACTTAACTATATCTTCTAAATTAAGACGTTCTATAAGTTCTGTTACTCCCCTGCCTAGAAACTCGCTCTTCCTCTCGATAATATTAATAATAGAGTTCTAAGAGTTAATATTAGCTTCGCTACTTAGTCCGTCTAGGCTAGTATAATCGCGCTCTATAAGTATAAATACACGTAAAGGTTAGCTTACTAGAGATAATAATAAAAAACTCTAAGAAAGCTCTATACCTAGTAAAACTACTACCTTTAAGGTTATTTTTATTCTCCGCGAGTTACTTGCTCTAATAACTCTAGGCTCGCAGGTATCTATAACGCCTACTAGCGCTATATTATTACTACGTATTGCGCTAGAATTACTTAGAAATATATACGACAGCTATACAAAGCTAAGCGAGCGCGGCGTAGGGCGTAGTTATAGGTAGGCAGGCGTAGGCAAGCTGCTAGCTAGCGGCTAGCTAGCTAGCTGCGGCGCGTAGGTTAGTTTTCGAACTTTTAATATTCTGTAGCTAGAGACCCGCGTAGTGCTCTAATTAGCTATAGCTCTAGGGCAGTGTAGAGGTAGTGTAAATATACGTTATTCTATTAGCTAATTAGAGTAGAAAACTCTATTAAGTTTAGGTTAGGCCTAGTATAGTTTATAGTAGCTTGGCTTTCTAACGTCTACGTATTAGTGTTTAGCGAATTAAATACCTAACCTCTTTCTTAACCTTACGCGTGCAGCTTTTAAATATTCTTAAACACCTCTTTAACCTACTAGCCTTCTTAAGCTAAGATAAGCGTAAGGTACTCTATCTTCTATAATACAATACTAACGAATATAGTATTTAGACTAGCTAATATAGTATCTATATAGTCTAAGCCTTAAGAATCTACTTAGTGCTAGAATAAGTAGATTCGCTAGTTACTTAGATACTGCCGTAAAGTAAACTCTTTCTAATAAGGTTTATTTTATTAAATAGAAGAGATAGGTATATAAACGCCTTAGAAGCTACTATAGCATTCTAAGATACTACAGCTCTATAGAGAACGAAATTCTTTTAGAGTTTACCTACTATAGTTCTATCTAGTAATATTATATAAAATATAATAAGCCTATTCTACCTACTATAAAGCTTTACTAGATTTAACAAGTTACCTTAACTATATACTTTCTCTATTCTAGAGACGTTCTTTACGGCGACATCTTCTATAATAATATCTTTCTTAACTAAAATCTTAACGTAAAGGTCGCAGATTTTATAAACTTAGTAATTAATAAAGAGCTATACTTAACCTACTATAAGTTAAGCTATTTATACTCTAAGATTTAGAGCGTCTATGTCTAAAGCAAGATATTCGCTCTTAGCTTAACGTTCTACAAGATCGTTATAGAATCTAAGCTATATTCTACTTTGTTAGTTAATAAGATTAAAGACGCCTATTCTCTTAATAAATTCTCTTAACTAGATAGCGTAGACATCTATTACTCTATTATCGCAAAGTGCTAGAGAAGGTATTATACAGATATAGAGAGTTTATTACGCGATATTAAGACTAAAGGTAAAGTAAAATTATTAACTAGAATTCTACTACTAACTCTCTTAGTAGAAGCTAGCAAGACGAAGAATCTATCTATTGTCGCGGTATTCCTCTACGCGACCCTTTTAAAAGCTGTTGTGGTATTTTATTTGTTGCCTGTAGTTATCTAGCTAAGAGCGCAAAGGCGATAACTTATAAACTCTAGGTCTTAAATTAAGTTAGTAGAATTCTTTTGCTTTAGTTTTAGGTATACCTGTGTAGTAGCGAGAAGCTAGCGTTAAAGCTAAGCCGAGAGGCTCTACACTCGCCCTGCTAAGCTAATACGCAAACACTAACGTAATTGTTAACAATGCTAGCTATAGCGCTAATCTCGACACCGTAAAGTTATAGTTTTACTACTATAGACTAACTCTTTAAGCTACGTTTATAGTAGTTACGTGCTTATATAGCGTTATAGATATATAGTATAGTTAATTAGCTACTCTACTTATAGCTTATAGCCTCTTAAAAATTTTAAAACGTATGTTAGGCTACCTATAACTAGTCTAATGCATAGTCTAATTATAATATAGTCTTATTTATAGTATTAACAGCGTTTTTGCTAGACGCTACTATAAAGTCTTTTAATAAAATAATATATTAAGTCTTTGCTTTATAGTCTCTATTATATATTCTATAATACTATAAATAATAAATTACGAAGAGATATAGCTATCTGCTCTAACCTAGGTTATAGATCTACTATCTTATCTTAGACCTATTCTCTATAGCTCGAGAGCCTTAACAAGTTTTATAAGCTTAGTTAGATTTTCGTATATAGTTTTATATATATTAAAATATTCTTTCGTGTTAACTACCTACTACTTAAGAAAAACCTAGAGAAAAAAACTACTATTTTCTAGGTTAAACACGGCCCTTACCTTTAAAGTAAGCGAGTTAATTATAATATTAAAAGGCTCTAGGTTACTATAATAGAACATAAACTCTAGTATAGCTAATGTCTTCGTCTTCTAGAACTCTCTTCTATTAATTTCGGTTACCTAAGGCGGTAGAATAATAACTTTGTTAAACCTAGTTGTATTTAACTTTAGCTCTCTAAGCTAGAGAAGAACTACCTCTTTAACAAAAGTCTTCCTATTCGCGGTTGCTACCGCCTTGCAGGCCGAGCACTAGGTTAGCTAGTAACTAGGCAACTACGGTATCTAGCACTTATCTCTAATTTTAGTAAGTAGTACACTATCGATAAGCTTAGTTATTACGAAGAAGCTACTTAGCTCTTCGCTAATATTAATAACTGCTAGAACTAGAATAGTCGTCTTATCTTTAATAAACTATAGTGTAGTAGCTTTATTATATACGCGCTCTCGCAGCTATTATTTAGCTATGTCTACCCTCTAATAGTCTAGTAGCGTAAATAGCTTAATAGCTTTAGTAATAGTGCTAGCCTCGTAATTACATATAATAATAGTCTGCTAGTTCTAACTTATATAGTGTAGACAAGGTATTAGCTAAGGTAGTAGTAATACTTAAGAGAGAAATAGTAGTTATAAGAGAAGAAAGATATCTTTTATATTGCTAAGGTATAGCGGACTTACTATACGTCTAGCTAATCGTAGTCTATTAATCTACTCTACCTCTCCACGATCTCTACCGCTTCTCTAACTAACTCTAGCCGTTGTAAATTTATAGACTATAAAACTAACTACGTTCTCTTATACTTATATTACTACTCTAATATCTTAGCCCTCTACAAAAGACTAGACATAGTAAATAATAGAGATATTAGACATACTCTAGATATATTTATAAAGCGGACTACTCTCTTTTCTAGCTTTAAGGTAAAACCTGTATCTAGAGACTATATAGAGGCGAAGCTCTAGATAAGTATATAGATTACCGTATTATTACGTAAAAAGTAGAAGCTCGCGTAAATTGCGCAAACTTTATTTAAACTAATAATAATAGTTAAGTCTACGCTTACTATTATAGAATATAAGTACTTCGTCTACTACGCGTATTCGCGTAAGAATCTAGTATCTAGAAGAAGTAGTATATATATTCTAGGCCCTAACCTAGATTAATTTAAGAGGCTAAGTATAGATTCTATACGTAGAATTTTTTAGTTGCTTAAGTTATATAGAAATTTACTAAAGTATAGAATAGACGAAAGTAAGAATAGGTATTAGAGAGAGTTCTTTAGACCTATTCTAGATAAGCTAGCTTACGCTCTAAAAGATTAGCATAAATAAACGTCTTTAGCATTTGTCTACGCAAAGGTCTGCGCCGGTGCGAGTTAGCTACCCTCTCTAGTTAATAACCCTTTTGTCCTCTTCTTCTTCGCTTCTTAACTACTGCCTATTCTAGCTCTAAACACAAGTCTATAATAATAGCGGCCACAGCTATTATAGCCGTGCAAGCTATCTCTAGTCTTTACCTTTCTTTAATAGTAGATAATATAAATAAGTCTAACACTACATAAGTCTAAATATCTCTCTTTACTTAATCTATAAGTCTATACTAACTTAGGTTGTTTACTAAAGGTACAATAGGCTTTCTCGTATCTTCTCTAATATGCATGCTAGTTAGAATTATATTAAGAACCTTCTAGCTATATTCGCTAAGCACGAGCTACGTAAAAAGACTAGTATCTACCTACTTTACAAACATAACGACATTCTAAAGAAGTAGGTAAAGCTTAAGACAAAGCTAAAGACTAAGCCTAGTAAATAGACTAAGCTAATTCCGATTAACTCCCTAGATCTTAAAAATATCCACCTAGTTGTTTTAAAGTTTGTTCTCGAATTTGTTGCGGAAGAGCTTCGTCTTTATCTTAATTCTTACGAATTTAGCAACAGCCTCTTGCCTGTCTCGCTTTATAACGTAGACAATAATAACTATATTAAGAAGGTCGCCGACTACATTACTAGAAACAATCTAGTTAATATAATTACGCTTAAGTTCTTAGATTTAGTTAAAGATACGTAGCCTAGAGAATACACTACTAAAGTTAAGGTTAGCGAATACAGCACTATTATGTTGCCTAAGTCTAAGATAAACAGTAGAAAATTAATTTCTACTAGCTAGTCTAATACTAGCTAGCCTTTCGACTCTAGTAGAGAACCTAATCTAGGTATATATTAGGTTAAGGCGAAGGTAAAGAATAAGGTAACTTACAAAGTCTTTATCGACTAGATTAAGAATAAAACGGACCTGCTAGACGAGTTAGTTTGCTAGAGTATTATTAGAGTCTAATATTTATAGAAAACTTAGTACAAACCTAGAAGAAATAGAGGTCTTATAGTCTTGTATTACTAGTTGTTACCGTTATTTATACTACTCTTCGATAATAAATAAATAATTAGAGAAGTATATAAGCTCTACATTTTTATTTTATTTATATATTAGGTAATATGTACTTTACTATATAAGTATTAAAACGACTTAAACTTTAGTTAACTAATATAATAGTAGTATCTAGAGTATACATAACGCCTCGAGATACACGATTCTCGTATCTCTCTCTTTAGAGCTGTAGGTTTAGAATAATCTAAATAGTCTTGCAACTTCGATTAAACGTTAATTCTTAGCTAAGATCTAACTAATCTTTCTGTAGAAAGTATTCTAGAAATACGCCCTAAGCTTAATATAGTAAGAATAGAAGTACTAATAATTTAAAGTCTAAACGCTAAGTATTGTCTTAAGACTACTAAGAGAAACCCTAAATAGAGTAAAGATAGTATTAGCCTAATCTATAATACCTATAATATAGCTCGTTGCTTTATTTACGTAGAAGTTATTCTCTAAGAAGTTATTATGCTAGACTGCCTTAGGTACTCTAGACGAAAGATTAATAGAAGCTCTTAGCGGACCTTATCTAGCTTCTATCGAATTCGATTAGGTAAGCCGTAGGAAATTTAGTCTAGCGTGCAAGAATACTCTTTAACTAAGCTAGAGCTTTGCCTAATTGTTAGTTTATTAATTTATGCTAAAGTAGAGAATCTAATCTTCTAGGTAGCAAGAAGCTTATAATAATAAGAATTATATATTAATAGACCTTACAAAGTCTAGCACTATTTAACGTAGACGTTATTATATTCTAAGGTTAAGAAACTAACGCCGTACTTAATAAAAAGCAGGTCTAGAAATAAGGTTCTAGATATACATATAGATATTCTCTAATATACTAAGATACTTATAGTTAGGTATAAAATCTCTATAAGATTATTTTGTATACTTAACAAGTTTAATATCTAACTTTAAGAATTAGAATTAAACTATACTATACGTCTAACTAGAATTAGCTACTATAGTATAGCTTTATCCGCCTTGTACTTACGTAGAAGAAACAGAACTCTTTAAGATTTTAGTAGCTATGCGACTGTAGTCGGCCTTTGTAGTAAGTTTATATTAATTAAAAAATTAGAATATTTAATATACAAATAATACGTTGTAACTACTCGCCTTCGCTGCGTACTTAGAGATATTCTTGCTATAGTCTTCGCGCGATCTACATTTAACGGCTATGCGAGTATACCTAATTTCGCTAAGAATTATATTTAAGAAGAAGATAAAAGAGGCTATTAACCTATTATATGTATGTTAATAGCTTACTAGAAGAACGTAGACTTAAATAAATAGCTATTACGCTAGTTTTAGAAGCTATACCTATAACTAAAAACAAATAAGACTTTTTTCTAATAAGTTAGCTAGCTACTAGCGAATAATACTTCTAGATAGTACTATATAGTAAGGTATACATAGAAACGAGGTTAATAGCAGACTCGTAATATTTACTATTATTAGTAACGCTTAGTAATACAAGAAAGCGCTAGAAATTAAGTAAGAAGCTATTTAGAAAGATATTTAAGGTTAGCAACAGAAATATATAAATAACTTAAGCTTAAGAATTAGAGACCTCTTAAACTAAATCTAGACGTTACTAAGGCTAAAACCTTACATTCTATTTATCTTGTTATTAAATCTCCCTAAAATAACCTCTGCTAATAATCCGAGTAATAAGAATACAAGATTAGAAAGACTCTAAGCTTACTAAAGAATACGATAATAATGCTTTCGCCTTAGCTAATTTGCTATTACATGCTATTTTCGAACTTTCTTAACCTACTCTATAGCGGCCTTTTCTAGTAAAAGATATATTATTCTTTCTCTATCGCAGTGCGTATCGTCCGCGAACCTATTATCTATTTTATCTCTCTATCTATAGTCGTGCCATGCTTAAAAGGTATACTATAGTTAGGCGGCGTTAGTAGGTCTAGCTATATAAGCTAGTTAGGCGCGTTAAGATATCGTTTTATATTACCGCTAGATCTTCGCGTTGTTACCTATTCGTTTAAAAAGTTACGGAACGTTAATACATTAGAGTTAAGTTCGCGGTTATAAGTCTACTCTAATATATTCTACATAGTATCTATATTTCGATTCTAGTAAAGAATGCTCGTAAAGAACTTATTACCTGTAATAAGCTCGTATAACGTAAATACGGCGCTAGCTATATTATCTCGGCTCTCTAGTAAGTTCTTTTTCCTATATGCAGCCTAGTTAAAGTTAAAGAGAAGAATCTTCTCTATTTTAGAATCGATAAGTAGATTTCGAGGCAAAATATCTTAATGTATAATTCCTAGATCTAGATTTAGAAAATCGATAAGCTGCGTAAGTTGTTATATCTACTTAAAACAAAGAGGCAGCTTTTAATTATTAAGAGTTTTGCTAGAGATATACTTTGTTGTAAATCTAATTACCTAAGACTCTATATTCTTAAGAACTACGCGATTAAATAGTACTATATTTAGATATAGCGGTAGACTTTTAAGAAGGTTAAGCTTATTCTATACTATCTATAGTCTTCGAGGCTTTGCAATAGAATTAAATTTAAAGGCAACCTAAGGAATTCTAGCTTTGTCGTAGTATGCTAATAGATTAACACCTAGTGCAAGCTAATTAAGCTCTCGCAGCTTAGAGTACTAGATTGTACGGCAATCGTAAAGTAATTTAGTAGTCGAGAAAGGAAGATACCTAATAAAAAAAGTATTATCCTCTTCTAGATCTGTAGAGACTTTAGAAATAAGCTCTTCGTTATTAACCGTAACCGCGCGAACTTCGGGTAATAGGTAATTAACGAATCGTCCTAATATTGTAACCTCGACGTTCTCTTTAGGCGAAAAGAGCTTGGCGGTGCCTTTAACCTTAATTATGCGTAGCTGATCCTAATCCTAGACGTTGCAATAAGTTAGAGTTATAGAGTTTTCTCTTAGGCTACAATAATTTTGCCCCTCGGACATGAGCCTTTCTTCAGGTTTAATTATGGTAAGTTGAAGGAAAGAATTGATACAGTTTTGCTTCATTAATGTGGACGAAAGATTGGTCTCGACACAGGGAGTGTCCGGGCTTTTGAATTTTTTTGGGGACCAGCCCATCGGCGAATCCTCGGTCTGCTTCTTTCAGCTTGCGCATAGGCCCTGTCCCGTGACCGGGGTTGGGCCTCGGCTCGCTTCAGACTGCCACCTGTCGCCAGCGCCAAGCCTGGAGCGTCAAACCTTCTCGCCAACTTCGCGCCGACACTCCTGCATCCATCCTTCGATCCCGTCATCATATATCCAGCGCTGCACTGCGCGTTCCGCTTCTCTCTCTCCATGCCTATGGCTCCGCGACCCAATTCTGCTCCCGCTAAGAATCACAGGCGCTAACCCACAACTGGACCTCGAAAGAAGACCCCCATCGTGAAGCCCACCCGGCGCGCTGGCACTTGAAGTAGCGCACGACTGCAACATATCTAACCACCTCCCACCCCTCTTGCACCCACTTCTTGGCCGGCCCGCACCAAATGGAAGCGCCCGCAAGAAGACTCTGAAGCCGAAGCTAACAAGCTAAAAGGTGTGTGCCCCACAAAACAGCTCCGACGCGGTTCATCTGGTAACACGATAACCTCGGCAGAAGTGTCGGACATTACGCCAGAACTGGAACTAGAAGACAGTCGTTTAGAGAAGCGGCGAAGGCCGTCTGAGCAGCAGGAGAGCCTCATACTCGATCATGTGCCCACACCCAAGCCAACGCCTCTGCCGACACCCAGCCGCCCAGATTGCCGTTCCAGAGCCAGAGCCTGTCTTGACAATGACAGCCAAGGTGGCGGCGCCGGAAACCCAGATCCGTCCCCAATCGATGAAGAAAATGGCGACGATGGCACACATGCTCGGGGAGTAGCCGAGGACCTGCTCCATTCCCCATCCATCTCTCCTTTCGAAATAGGGGGTGATCAATATATCGATCCGGATTCGGACAAGCGCGAAAAGAATAGAAAAGGCAGTGGTGGTAAAGTTGGGGGAAGCCACGATGACGAAGCCAACCAGGTCAGGTGTTCCGCAGGCCTTCGGCGAAAACTTCCCGACGTAAACGCACCGTACCTCCCGCCCGGGAGAGATGCCGCGGTCCATGAAGAACCGCTCCTAGGCGGCGGGACCGGAGCACAATGCCTACGAGGACATTACGACAAGTCACCTCATCCACGGCCATTGTCAACTCCCAGAATGGACATCGCGACTCGGTCTTGCTCCCCACCAACATCCTCTCCGGGAACGAAGGCTGGAGGGGGAGCAATATCAGTTAGTGCCAACATGGCTTATCAGATGACCAATCTCACGCTTTGCTCTGTGCCAAAGGGCTTGTCGACTGTGACAGCAATTGTTCGTTCCCGCGACTCGGGGTCGTCTTTCCACCCAATGGCCCTGGATCACAAGCTCCTTGGTGGAGACATCCGCATGATCCAGCTATCGCCAGATTCATGGATGCTACTGGGATACCGATATGACGATGGTGCGTCAGGTCCATGCGCCCGCGAAAGCCCGACGCTGCTCAATGTGGACCGGATGAGCGGTCCCCACGGAGATGCTGCCAGTCATAACACCCACCACCCAGATGACGACGGAGACGGAGAGGACGAGAATGGAGAGGAAGTCCCGGGTGAACACAAACCTCATGCTGCCGGCAGTGATCAGGGGTCCCGCAGAGGCTATACGCGCTTCCGCCAAAGAATACGCAAACCGTGGTTGAAGTCGGACGAAGTGCGATTACTTGCATAAGACAGAATGGACATAGAGTGGGAGGATGTATTCGAATACTTCCTAGATCGGTCGGATGGCGTAATAAAATTGCGCTATTACATATTACGCAAGAAGGATCCAGAAGGCTATCGCGGTATCCCCGATCTAGACCGCTTTGATTGCATGTCACTTGGGTCTGACGAGTCTCGCACCTAATCTGCGGTTCTAGCTATTCCGCCCTTCGTCTGCCGGGCCGTGGCATTTTGGTCGTATTCCACCGAAGACTTGATGACGCTCGTGCTGTCGTTCGCTTGGCGCGCGCGGGAGTCCTTGATCACGGCCTCGGCGAGCTTCTCGACGCCGCTCATGCCCTGCTTAATGGTTTGTTTGGCTACTTCCGGTGTTTGCTACCTTCGCCACTTGCTCTACTGCTCCTTCCCATACACGGCTGACATTAACCACTAGCCAACGGACGTGTTCCTTGTCTAGTCTCCTGCTACTCATCGTTCGCGAGAGACTCAGCCCTAAGCCTGCCGCGCCTCTACCGGCAGCGACTGTTGCTCATGTCTGTGTTGACGGGGAGATATCAAGGAAGTCGAGTGGCATTCGAAGGGAACCGATGGTCTCTTAAAGTTCGGCTGAACTCTGACCGTGCCATCAGAGCGGAGCATAGCGCTTGTCCCTCTTGACGGGAGTTCGCCGGTGCCCGCAAATATCTCTTCAGCGCAGTCCGCCGTGGTATCTTATCAGTCCTACCATTCACTCTAGTTCGCCGTCTGGGGCTTTCATAGTCTCTCTATTCCCGGTCCTACGTGTTCGCATTCGTTACGTCGACCGAGCACCCCAAGTAAATGCCAGCTAAGAAACTTGTCCTTGCGTCCAATAGCCGAGCCGTATTGTCTCTTAAAGCCCATGCGACGTGAATTTTTCCGCGGCGACAACGCTAAACTGGTGACTGAGTGTGGGTATATATACACCACGCTTTCGCCTATGATCCAAGGCGAACCCGCTTCCGGCCTTCCTGTTGATCAAGCGCTTTACGTTTCCGGTGTACTCCTTTGGCACTGGCTCCCAAACCCGATGAAACGTCCTCAGATGGAACGGTCTGGGTTGTGTAATTGTGGACTCGCTTCATGTGATCGAACAGGTTGTAGCGCCTGGGGAATCCTTTTCCCGGCACAGCACGCTCGCAATTGGGAAAGATGCAAAGGTGGGGCTTTGAGCCGTGACCGTGCATACCGTGGGCTTCTCTCTCGTGCCTTAGAAGGCAAGCAGTGGAAGAAAAGCGAGCGCCAGAGCAGGTAGTGTTCTTGCACTTGAACGGCCGGAGGTGGGAGTCCACGTACCTACTATTACATAGTTGGGACCTTTGTGGGCATACATTTGTTTAAGCCAACTTACTCATAGTTGCATTTGAGCTTTGTCGGTTTGTGGTTGCACTGGTGCTCGCCCTCGAAGGGGCAGTGATAAAGCTCGTCCTCTCCGAGAATGGTTTGATACATCGGATGATCCCGAGCGTGCTTGGATTCTGCCTCCTCATCGATATATGTGTCCCTAGATAATGTCCAGGGCTGGACGTACGACGATGAATTCCATTCAGTGGGCTCCTTAATCGCTCGCTTGGCGAACTCGGTGTAGGTCCTATTGACAACGATCTTTCCTTTGCTTTCCGCCCTCGGCGGATGCGATATGTCGGTGCAATCGCTGCCATAGGGCGATGCTATGGAAGGTGATCGGTCAGACGGGTCGGCGGAGTCGCTCAAGTCCGTGTGGGAGGAGGGCCAGATCGGGTCGGGTTCGAAGTCAAAAGGGAGTATTGGGAGGAGGTGCGGATCGGGTTCGAAATCGAAATCGTTCATGGAAGAGGCGTCGGGGTTGAAGACTAAATCGGCTACGGGAGAGAGGCACTTGAGTAGCTCGGCGTCAGTTTATTTCTCCGCGTTGCAAGGAAACGCAAATCGCCCAACTTACTCGGCGTGGACACGATGGGGTGCAACGGCAGATATGACAGACGTCGTGCTTACACGCTTCACAGTGCAGATCCATGGCGAAATCAGAGCCAATGCCCTGCAATGATACGAAGAAAGGCGGGCAAGAGTGGGGAGGCTTTGAGGATGAAGTGGACGATGATCGCATCGCGGTGTCGGTGCCAAGCCGGGGCTTCTGCGGCGTACCAAGTCCATCGGCGAAATCATCTAGCGGCAAGAACGCCTTGCAAGGCTTAGCTCAGCATAGATCTATCTCAACCTCGACCTGAACTTTGAAAAGGTGGCCATATCAACAACACATCCTCGTGAATATCTGCTGCAGCGGCAAGCTGTCACAAGCCGCTAGAACTAATGTGTTTGGTTAGGGCGTTGTGGAGACGGGTGGACCCCGGCAGAGAACAACATTAACATCCAATCCCCGATCATAAAACGAAGTCGTCATGGCCTGTATCTCCAACCAGCGTCCTGCTGCACACCTGCTCTACGCCGGTCCTTCCCCGTAGCGAAGCGCGACCTGGGCGCAGTCCGAGGAGCGGCAGCAATAGCCTATTTTCCCAGCGCGGATGTCCTTCAGGGCCAGGCGCAGTGCAAGCGACCGTCGCCTCAGGTTCTTGAGAACAAAGCTCTTGCGCCAGTAGCCGCACGCGATCCACGAGTCCCGTCAAGAACCTCGACGACCCGTCTCATAGATGACTCCAGACCCGCGCACTCTGCGGGACGCAGGCGACAGGGAGTGCGAAGGCGCTACGGCTCTTCGACGATGTGTGGAGGTCATACAAGGAGAGTGATATATGCCACGGGAGCTGAAGCGGAAGAGCTAATGGTTAATAACCCTCGCTTTGCGGCAGGCGACAGGGTTGTAGGAGTAAACCAGAAAGAGAGGCATGATGCCCGCCAGCTCTTCCTGTTACTCGGCACCGACGAAGGCTAGATGCTTAGCGCTCTCCATCGTGAGCTCAACGCCGTCCGCAATATCGTCGCCACCACCATAAGCTTTAGAAACACGTCTCGCTCGAAAGGGACGTGGAACGATGACATTCGCGGCCCGATCCTGCGTCCCAAGCAGCAAAATAATTAACTACGCCCTACTCCATCAGCCTGAAGGACCTCGCTATCCGCATCGTCAACTTCGTATATTCAACCAGTCAACACACAGGGCGTAGGCGTGGTCTCGACGACCAAGGTAACATACGGCGGCATGCCGAGGGCAAGGTTCAGCTAGGAATACTGTACTTGGCGTTCGGTAAAGACGGCGAGATCAAGGTGTACAGGCCGCCCAAGATTAGGAGCATCATAACCGTCAACAGCTCATGCCGCCTGCTTAAGGTGCTACAGCTGCTATGAGGGTAGGTTACCAGCAAATTCTCCCAAGGTAACGGAGACTAGCTCGATTAGTTCTCAATATCATGTCATTGATCGCCGGCCCTCTGCACTTTTCCAGCAATTTCCTCCCCATCCACCAGCCTCTTAGCTCCAAGTAGGCTACCTCCTTGCTCTCGTACGGCACAGATGCCTACCCTCTCTAAATCTTCATCCCCTTTATCCTAGCCTTCACGAGCCGTGGTACCCTACCGACGTTCTTTAAAGGGTAGCCATGATGCCCTTTGTAACCATTTCCTTGCACTCCTCTTGATGCTAGACATACCATGCTGTGCTTTCAATCTTGGCTTCTTCATACGGTCCAGAGGCTATTTCCAACATCGTATTCTCAAGGTTCTGGATGGTGACATAATTCCCATTCCAGCATTCGGATATGATCGTGTCTTGGGAACGTGTCAACGCAGGATACTCCCTTCGCTGAAGCATATCCATAACAGTACAATCATGATCCAATCCAAACCATTGATCTTCGTATGGATCATATCCTCGTGTCATTGAATAAAGAACTGAGCCGAGTGCAAATTGCTCTGTCCGAGGACCGGCTTTTCCGTACGTTCCGCGATCTCGGCCTCCTTCGTCACCCAGCAGTCGAGCAAATGGTTCGGTGCCAGCATCGAGCCGTTCTCCAATCTTAGCTGCACGATCGAAATCACAGAGTTTGATGTGACCCTCGGCATCGATCAGGATATTTGGGGGTCGAATGTCGCCGTGTACGAGACCGATCCTTTCAAGCCAGGCAGCGGCTGAGGTGAGCTCCCTCATCCACCAGAAGGATCTTTCCAGTGATAGCCCCTTTGCAACTAACACTTGCTGCGTACTTGTGTCTCTTGTCTGTTGGGTACGTAGGAGTGATGCAAGGTCGCCACCCGGAAGCCGCTCCAAAAAGGTCCTAGCCGGGATGCGGAAGAAACTTCGGACCAAATGTGGGTGAGCCGGGTAGCGCTCAAGAATATCAAAGACGCGTTGCTCGGCTGCATGATCGGGTTCGACTGGGTCGCGAGGTACTTTCACGACGACAAAGTCATTTAGCTTGTAAATCGCCCCAATACCTCCGAGAGTCATAAGGCAAGGTTGAGAGGACATTGCGGTCTGGGTTGGGACGCAGTGAAGTGCGTTACTCAAAATATGAATATAACCGTCTCTTGGGAAGGGTCCTGAGTGAGGCGAGGTGTACGGATGAAGACACGCGATGGAGCGGTGTGGGTAGGGCATGTCGATTAGTCATTTGCCGAGTCTCTTGCTTATCTAGATTGTATGGCGAGACCACGGTCAGAGACATCAATAGTAATTCCCTAAGCTTTGACCCATTGCCCGTCGTCATTCTTCACCCAAAGAGGCGATGGATGACAGCTTGCAGATTACGGTGCTGGGCTGATCGAGCGCCAAGCCCGCACCAAGAAAAATTTAATAGACGAGACGGCCCCATCACAGCCACATCGCGGACTGACCCCATTTAGGCGACGCCTTCATTCACCTAGGGAAACTTATCGAGGGAAACTAGGATACGGAAACCAGCCGGCCGATGCGGACTCATCCTAGCCGTACGACAGGACACCATTTCTGACACCGAGATGAGATGCGACGAGGGCGTAGGAAACCTCTTTCCATGAGAACTTGTTACGGTTAACGCGTCGCAGATCCTTCGTGCGAAACTTGTTACCTCCCCGAAGCCCTCCGACCGCGAAACACCTTTTAGGCCCCTCCATGAGCGCCTATCCGGTACGACTCGACGGCTCGACGAGGCGCTAGGTGGCAACACGGGCAAAGCTCTAGGTGTTGGAATCTGGCTTCGACGGCCGTATGGGGCGAGGCCTTGGAGGAATCACAGGCGAGCGGGGCGAGAGGTTGACGGAGTCTGACTCTTACAGGCAACGCAAAGCAGGAGCCAGAGGTATGGCGAAAGTTACGCATCCCGTAGAAGGTAATACGACCGCGTCCTTGCACTGACCGCTCCGACCGTTTCTGCGCTAGATGCGGCATTTATGCGTGCTCTACACGATCCTCCCTCTCAGGCGGCGGTGTCGGCCATGGCACATAAAGCGACACTCGGTCCAGTGAGGAAGCTGCGTCTTTCAATCTCTTCACGATCTGCCCAGCAGGTCACTATACTAAAATGGCTTCCGCGAGCAATACCTTCTCACTAGCTCCTTCGATTCCTCGCATGAAATTCATTTCTTATGATCCCGCGGCGCAAAAATCCAAGCGGGAGGCCAGCAAAGAGAGCAAAGGCGACAACCAGGACGGCAAAGCACAACCTTCCCGAAGCCGGCTTCTGTGAAGATCCCAGAGAGTGGTTCGATGACGATTCCCCAATGATGGATTCGCTCTCTCCGCAGAGGATATCAAAGGTATTCGTTATGGTGAGTAGTTTCAACAAAGCTAAGCAGCCACTCTGACGTCTTCGAAGACAGGCCGCCGGCGAAGGACGAACTAATTTTTGGTAACATCGGCCCAACAAACCGACCGCCAACACGGAAACGAACGCGCCTTTCATCTGTTCATACGATAATCCCTCCGGCAGCAGTGCTAGACCTTACGTTGGAGCTAGAGCTGGAAGACCCCCGTTCGGCGAAGCGGCGAAAGCCGGCCGAGCGACAGGCAGAGAGCCTCATACTCAATCCTATACCCACACCCAAATCAACTCCTCTTCCAACCCCTAGCGGCCATGTTTCCCATTCTAGAGCCACCAGCAGCCCTGGCCCTGGCCTTCCGGACAGGGCTATCGGGTTGAGAGGCAATTTCGGCACATGACAAAGCGTAAGATCGGTTACCCGATACGACATGTTGGCGCTGGGTCCGCAATTAATGTCGGTTCCCTGTCCAGGCTTCGTTCCTAGGGAGGATGTTCGTAAGGAGCAAGGCCGAGGTGCGCTACCCATCCTGAGCCGAGACAGTTCCCGTGGTTGGGATGACATTACTTGTCGCAATGCCCTCGTCGGCGTTGTGCAAGAGCCCCGTGGCCTAAGAGCAGTTCGTGATGGACCGCACCTATTCTCCTGGGCCGGACGAGCGCAGCGTTTACGTCGTAACGAAGTTTTCGCCGGAGTGAATGCGGAACAACTCATCGACCTGACCGAGTTCGTACTCGTGGCTTTCCCCTTCACCATTACTTCTTTCTCTGCGCTTCTCACGCCTGTCCAAGTCCGGATCGACATCTTGTTCACCTTCTGTTTCTTTGAAAGGAGAGATAAATTGTCCCAGGGTCTGCAATAGCTCCTCAACTGTTTCCAGAGCATATGCGTCATTGTCGTCACCTTCTCTATTCAGGAGGTCGTTTAGAGGCGAGCCTGGGTTTCTAGCAGCATGGCCTTTACGATCGCTGGATTACGAGCTCCTCGGTGGGGAAGGCAAAGTCATCCGCATGTAATTATCGTTGGATTCATGGATGCTACTAGGGTACCGATATGACGATGGTGCGTTAGGTCCATGTGCCCGCGAAAGCCCAACGCTGCTCAATGCAGACTTGATGAGCAGTCCCCACGGGGATGCTGCCAGTTATAACACCGACCGCCCAGATGACGACGGAGACGAAGTGGACGAGAATGGAGAGGAAGGCACAGACGAATACAGGCCTTACGCCGCCGGCAGCGAACAGGGATTCAGAGACGATATGCGCTCCGCCAACGAACACATAAACCGTGGTCGGAGTTAGACGAACAGCGCTTACTTTCGTACAAGGATAAGATGGCTATGGACTGGGATCAAGTTCAGCAGCTGCCGCAAATTCGCGACAGTCTGTTTGTTGTAGTCCGTCATCTTGACTTCCAGTCGCTCTGAAAAATATCTTCAATGCTCGCTTCCCAGACCGGTCGGCGGGCGCAGTAAAACTGCGCTACTACACGTTGCGCAAGAAGGATTCGTAAGGCTATTGGGATATGCTCAATCGAGATCTCCCTACCACTTTCCAACGAAGATCCTCGCCTCTGAGTGTGAGGCGTTGACGGATGGAGAAGGGCGTACGACGGATACATTGCACGTTCCTGCAGTCGAAGAATCTGCTGGGCGTTGAAGCTGAGTTTAACGGGTAAGGCGAGGGTTCGTTCGCGGGCTGTAGCACAGAGATTGCTGGCGACTTTGGTTGATGTTCATAGCATCAGCGTGATTATGTTATCTTCATTTTAAGCAGTCCTTTTGTGCTGATGACCGCGCCGTGGTTTTCTCGTATCTTGGCTGAGGCGTTAGAGGCGCATCTACACGGAGGTCGCTCCCAAACATTCTATTCTTTCCCAGAAGTAGTGCTAAAAACCCTACAAATTCAATACATGGCGCTAATGTTGATTGGCTTTCGTTCCAAGGTCAAATTAGCACTGCGTCATGCGAGAGTCCTAAGACGAAGAACCGTAACGAAGGGCGCGAAAGTGAGGGTGGTAATCTCTCGGAGATACTGCATCTGGCTCGGATATCGGACTTTAAGCACACGTGATGCTCTTGCCTCGCTGGGGATTAGTATGTGAAGCTGCACTCGCCCTTGGTCTTCTTTCGCGGCGTTGCCACGGGCCTAGGCTCACTTGCGGCGTGGGCGTTTCGAGAGCAGCGCATCGTTTGTTGGCATTCTATAGTCGGTTTTCCGTTGCGTCCGCTTACTAAATACGGGAAACCGAGAACGAGACCAACAATGGTGCGCTCTCATGGCGAGATTGAGAAAACGGTGAAACACTGCCGACAACGGTACGTTGCTCCATGAATTGCGGATGCGCTTGTGCGTTGCGTCCTGTCTGCGCGCCGAAAGTCGTCGACAAGGAGCAGCGGTTGGCTCAGCTTGTCGTTCCGTCTTGGCAGCGCTTAGTCACGTTGCGCTGTTGGCCGGGCTTGCGACCGAGACCTCAAGCTTACAATAAGCTGCAGAGCCAGGGAACATGGGAACCGTCTTCGTAGTGTCAGCTCTTTTACGTTCAAGCGCCAGCCTACAGTATCCAGCATTTAGTCTATCTTACTGCTGTCTTCTATGTCGTTTTTGATCAACTACTGAGACGGCGAAACCGACTGCTAGAATCAGTGGTGTACCTCGTAATCTCCAATATATATACTGCCCACATATTCAACAAAAGCTATAAAGTGTCTCCAGATGTGTTTCATTCTCATTTGCTACCCCAAACGTAGGCAACTCCAGCTCTTCAACGTGCCTGACCGGCCACCACGATACACCTGTACCTTGATCAACCAATACACGATTCGAATAGCTAAAAGGCAAGAGCATTAGGTGCACTCTACATCGACTCGGAGAGATACCATGTTATTTTCTACATCCCGGCCCTTACGCCTTTCCCTGACATGCGTAGCTACGCCGCTCTAGGACTAGAATTCGTACTCAGTGCCAACACTACCTAAAGCGGACGGCGGCGTGGAGAGATAATATACCCTCGTACCAATACAGCAGCACCACGGGGTTCCTAGTTCCGGAGATACGACCGTTAAAATACGGCCAACCCCTCCAATTCAATAGCTGCTCCCCGTCTTTCCATCGCAAACACATCATCCTCTTCCTGCTCAGCCATGCTTGCCTCAGAACCTCTCTTCCCCCCCCCGTTTGGTGAGGGTACATCGAGTACGGTTCGCCGCTTGACAACCTCCGCCCTCTCGAAATCAATCACCATAGCGTGTTTAGTCTCCTTATTCCACAGTATATTGCGGGGTTCAAGGTCGTTATGCAAGACCCCAAGCTTGTGAATGGCTTGCGCGGACAAGTCGACCAGCTGATTAACCTCTGCCCAATTCTCAGCGGTGAGATGCTGAGAGATCCGCCTCCCCCCGAAACTGAGGAACATCATGTGGGTGAGCCAAACAATGCCCTCGTATAAATAGGGTCTCGCTAGGGCTATGTCGCCCAAATAAACTGGTACGTGGATGCCCTGGAGTCGACGTAGGCGTCGATAGATAGTAGCTTCTCGTTTGAGGCGTTGGGCGAAGTAGACAGGGGTGGCTTTGGCAGCTACGACGTATCCATGTGACTTCAGCCTGACCCAGAAATGGACACCACATGACCCAGGACGGCCCACAGGCTTGCAGTCGATATCCAGATCCTCCGCGAGTTGCCCGCGAATGAGAGCAAGGAAGGTACGTAGATTAATTCGATGACGGCTGTCACCATGATCTCGCACATTCGGACAGGACGTATCGAGCGGACCCCCTTCAACTAACCCAAGCACGCACTTTTGAGTGCAATACTGTCCACTCTGCGATCCTCCCTGGGAACTACGGCTGGGCGAGGAGCTGCCGGTGGGCGCATGGGTGCGAGCCATAGGCTGGGGCAAGGATGGCTGTCGGCTCGGAGTGTCCGGATCAGGCTCCTCGTCACTACTGTCTTCATGTTGGTCCGGTGTTTCCCGGCAGCTGGGAGAGCCGGTTTGAACCGGTCTTGGTCGGAGACGGATAGGAGATATGCGAAGTAAACGGTCGTCCCGAGGCGGTCGGTACTCGGATGACGGTGCGTCTCGTGGAGGGATTTTATGCAGCAGGTCTTCGTACATGACCGTCCAGGTGTTTAGTTGAGCGGCGGCCTCGGCCCGCCACTCGAGGCTGCGTTGCGGCACCTTCAGCGCCTGCAGGGTGAAAGCTAGCATCTGCCCCATGGCGGTCAGGTGTAGGCGATTCGGCTCTTGAGAGTTTGGTGTCCATCCCGTAGTTTTCCCGACGTCGCCCTTAGGGACAGACAAGTAGTAGTAAACTGTCTTGGGGTCATCCGGCACCCGTAGGAAGATAGATGCCTCGCCGGTGCACACGCAACCATACTCGACCCCAATCGCAACCATGTACGAAAACGCCTGTGTGATAACGGCAGCGACCAGTCGGCGAAAGCGGTCCTTCGAAGACTCAGTTTCGCGACGCGGAATCACGTCTTTGAGTTCCATTTCCCCCAGGCCCTCATAGATATAACCGAGCTTCAACTTGTGCGGTGCCTTGTATTCCATGATGAAGGCCGCAATGTGACTCTCGGGCTCGCGAGTGCTGGTCTCGGGCTCGCGAGTGCTGGTCTCGGTCTCGCGAGTGCTGGTCTCGGTCTCGCGAGTGCTGGTCTCGGTCTCGCGAGTGCTGGTGTTATAGACGCAGAACTGATCGGCACGAGGGAGGTACAGTGACGTCCCTGCGCGACCTGCGGCTGCTGGTTCCGTGGCGTCCATCGAGTCGGACGACTGGACTCCCTTGGCCTTAGCCTCTAGCCGAGTCCCTGACACCGTCATTTGTTCCATGCCTTCCTCCAGTTGCAATTCCGGGCTGAGCGTGTTGGCATGATTCTCAAACTTGACAGAACCCTTGAGTCCGAATTTCTGTCGTAATGCACTGTCGCCGTATAGTTGTTTGATGATGGCCGATACTTGGTTCTCGCAAGTGGTACGCAGGAAGACGTGCAGATCCTGCTCAGAACCCATCCGCCTTTCCCGGATCTCTTCGCCAGACTCTTTCACGGTATGCTTCGAGGTAAAGTGCCGCCCCGAAACAAAATCGGAATCCATAAGAACATTCCATATCGCTTCCTGTTGTACTGAGAAATCTTCCCATTCAAGGATCCGTTCGGGTCGAGTCTTATTATTTGCGTTCGCGGGGTTGCCTTGCGTCGATAACTTCGAGTTGGCCTGGACGGTGAGCCCTAAATGGAGGTGTTTGTGGCATGCGTTGAGGAACTCGGGGAGAGTTGTCTTGCGAAGTTTCCGCTCTGCAGCCTGCTGCGCGCTCTCTGCAGCCTGCTGCGCGCTCTCTGCAGCCTCGCGTCCGCGTCGTTCTTCCTCGCGCGCGCTCTCTGCAGCCTGCTGCGCGCTCTCTGCAGCCTCGCGTCCGCGTCGTTCTTCCTCGCGCGCGCTCTCTGCAGCCTGCTGCGCGCTCTCTGCAGCCTCGCGTACGCGTCGTTCTTCCTCGCGCGCGCTCTCTGCAGCCTGCTGCGCGCTCTCTGCAGCCTCGCGTCTGCGTCGTTCTTCAAGAAAGAGCTTTTCATAATCGGGCCGGTCCTCCATGTTGGCGTTGAGGAGTTGCTGGACTGATGCGTATGCGGGAGAGATGGGAGACGGGCGCCTGGCCTTGTGTTGTTGTTGCCTGCTGGATCTAGGCTCCTTGGCGACACGTGACCGAGGCTAGTCCGCATCGGAACAAGTTCAGTTGGGAACCCACATCACCGTGGCAACTAACGTTTCTATTCGCTAAGCAAGCCCGATCGGCTTAGCGCCGTCACGTTCTGTCGCGATACCATCGTTCAAGACTCCGAAAAGTCCATCTACAAGGTGAGCTCTAGCATTAGCACTCTCCTTCCTATTCGACGTAGCCCGCGGAGGAGCGCTGCGGTGCTCGTCCTTTGTTCGCCAGTGTTATTAGTCCACTGCGAACTAGCGGCTACGCTGCAAGGCCGCATCGACGGACACGAGTTGCTATACACACGGGCCAGCAGTATTTTGGAGTCGATGCTGAGTCCGAGAAAGCGCCAGGGCCACCACAGGGTCCGCCAGTGAAGCCCCCGGTGTTGAAGCCATTGGTTCCCTGGAACCCAGCAACGATTTCGGCATAAACATCTGGGTCAGTTTCTCATGCAGTCTACCGAGACATCTTTGCCCGAGGCCGTAGTATCTTTGTCAGGTCAAGCGGGGGAAGAAGAAACATGCGTCAGGCTTGCGCTATGCCTATAAAGAACAGGAAACGGGTGAATAGTGCGCTGGGTAAGCGTTTCGGGCCTTCCTTAAACTCCCCCTCTGCCCACAAATAGAAAGTACGTTATACGGAAAAAATTTTTCCAAGGCAAGTACAATTCTAGTTACATAGAGGCTAAGCACTAAAACTCTCACTATCCACGGAAGCCAGCTCAATATGAACGGAAGCCAGCTCACTATGTACCGAAGCCAGCTCAGAAGCCAGCTCCGCTCCAGGCAGGCGCAACACGCTTGGCAGACGGTGCGCGCCTTTTCGACGTCGGACGCCAGATAGGTGGCGTAGAAGCGGTTAGTATAACATTAAAGAAATAAAGCCTGCCACAGTTTTAGCACAATTCTCCGACCAATAGAAAGAATATACCTCTCCTAAAATAAATAAATCAGATGCTATAACTCCCGAAGTGCGATAACCTCGCACAATCTCCGCCTTATCTCGAACCCGCTCCACCACAATAGCCCCAATTACCAGTGAGATGACTTGAGCCCTAAGTTGAATACAGATGAACGGCCATATGGTTACGGGTGCGGGTGACGATGAGCCTCGGGGGCGATTCGTCTAGGTGCGGACACTCCACGGGAGGAGACTGGCTATAGAGAACACATAGACGGCTACGACAGCTGAAAATGCGACGAGCGAATTCATCTTGCCGAAGCGAAGTCGTGGGGAAAGAAGGGTAGGGAAACAAAGACAACGAAAAGGGACAGAGGAGATCTTCGACGAGTGATATCTAGAACAAGTCAAGAGACATCAGAGCATAACGTTAATGCACCGGCTAGGGAACTTCGGCACGATCCCACTCAGCCACCAAAAGCCTGCTATTGTGAGCGCGTGGTCCGGGAAGCAAAACAGGATGGCGCGGCACAACCCTGCACGGCTGGGCTCGGGCACGCACGGCGCGGCCTTCGTTTCTAATACCCTTCCTCGTTTCTGGTACCCTCCCTCATTTCTGGTACCCTCCCTTATTTCTCTAAACCTCTCACGGCCCTTCCCCCACGTTTCCATCATGACGAAGCCACCCCATGAACTGATCGAGCGCTTCCAAAAGGAGGGAAAGGATACAAGCAATAACGTCACCGTCGCTTCCAAAATCCTCAAAAAATACAAGACGGATCCACAGCGCTTGGAAAAGAAGAAGAAGAAGAAGCGCAATCAAGAGCGCCATCAAGAGCGCTTAGCAAAGAAGAAGCGGCGCGATGAGGACGCCTGTAAGAGACGATTCGAACTGGTGTCTTCCGCCTTCGAAGTAGAAGCGCTTCTCGGAGATTAGGCAAGTAGCCCGAAGTCAATACCCCGCAAGCAAAGATATCGGAAGACACGACAACTTGCGGCACAAGAAGCCGCGAAGAACACGCAAGTTGATATAAACAAGTGCAAGATGGAGGCAAACTGGGGAAGGAGACTGGTATCCATTATGGAGAAGGAAGGTGCTGGAGCAATCTTTGCCATTTTCCTGGTGAAGACGAGCAGCTGGTAGGTTACTGCCCTCAAGAATTATGACAGCGAACCTACTTCCTAGGTGGTGCAAGAAGTCCTCCGAGAGCGACCGCAATGCCATTTTCAAGGCACCTTCATGGAACATATCGCCAGACGACCACTTCCGCGCTTCCAAACTCTTTATCGAAGAACAACTGCGACGCGGCTGGAGCTATGAGAGACTCTGCGAGTGCAAGGGAGCACTGATTGAAGAAATTAGAAAGCATGTGGATTGGCCAGAGCTCCGAAATGGCCGTATCCAACGGAAGCCTGAAGCACTTGACGGCTGGGAGAAAAGCGATAATGAGTTGGATAAGTTGTTGGGGGAGCTATTTGATTGCGCTTCCTGGGACTGGGAGGGCGCGCAATCGCCAGCAGCTCCGCCGTCAACCGGTGCATAAGATGAACAGCAGGGATGGATGAACGGTAAACGTCTCCGAGCACATTATGGTATAGTCGGGTGGGATGGTTAGATTGGAGATTTGCCTTGGTCCGCGGAGGAGATAAATGCGAGTGGGGCCTTTGGACGAATATATTTTGCATGGAGTCTCTCCGACGACTCTGTAGGCATTAACGCTGGAGTCGATATGCCCTTCGATAGTCAGCTGTACGGCAACCTGGTAGAATACGATGGTCTATACAAGTTCGCGGCAGAGCGGACCTAGCTTTACCTTCAACTGCGGGTGTTTGGAGCCCTGTAGGCCAGGGTGGATATCCTTCCACTCCTCTTGTTGTTGCAGCTAGTCTGCAAATTCCTCGAGTTGGAGCGAGGCGTCATGAGGTATCGGCGTCTGTGTAATCGTACTAGGCGTCGTCGCCACGGGGAAGGCCGCACCAGGTCGAAGTAGCCGGACGCGTCGGTCAGGACTTGTGCGCAGGGCAAGGCTTTAAGCACCTAAAGGGCGGTAAGGCCAACGGTATCGGAGCGCAAGGCAACGGGGCTGCGATAGACGTGGATCGCGCGAGCGTAAAAGTCGGGGCACAAGGAAAGTAGGGCAACGTTGTGATTTTCTGGCTCGCACGGGGCACCCCGCAGAACCGCACGACTTTTGCGCGTGACTTTCGCGCCCCAAGCCGGCACCGTAAAGCGCATCACATTGACTTTCAGGGTCGCCTATTGCGCCCCTCATGCCCCAGAGAGCAACCGCGCAGGCCGAGCGGGAGACGGGTAGCTGGTAATAACTGGTACCGGTTCTGCGTGTCACTGCGAGCGTGTTCTGAGCTAGCGGGTCTTTCTCTCCAGGTCGACATCTCGATGTAGCACCGTCAGTAAAATAATGCGTTCAAGAATCACACTCGATGTGCTGGTGGCATGCTAAAAAGCGGCTCGCCATGTTTTGGTAGCTTAAGCCAAACAGATCAAACATCAGACGCCAGGACGGGACTCGTTTAATCTTGCTTCTTACCTTCACCCTTATACATCGTCTTACTTTATAGTTCCAAGGTCTACCTACTCTTAGGCCTTCGTAATAGTAGTCGACGGTTATATTAAGCCTGTTAACTTAACGTACTTCACCACCGAACGCCCCACACTACCGAACGCCCCACGATTTCTTGGCAACGAAAATCAACGAAAATCAACAGGTTTTTCTTAAATAACTAAGCGAAACCTTAATATTATTCTATAAAGTTTTAGATATAGATAGAACTATACTATATACACCTACTATAAAAATTACACTAAGATATATTACGTAATTAAAAAGCTATACGTATATAACTAACTTTTAAGAAAAGTCTAATTTACTTCTAGTTAGTACTACTATATCTCTATAATAATATATAAAACTTATAGTATATAGTATTTATAACTTAATAAAGAGTTCTAGAAAACTTCTATAGCGCTAGCTCTTCTAGGTATAGCGTAATAAGAAATAGAAGTTTATAAAAAGTCTTTTAAGAGTTTTCTTCTCTAACTATATATATATATTAATAATCTAGCTATATAAAGTTATATATTATAAGATTATATATACTAGAAGCTTTCTATATATTTAGAAGTAATAATTTTAAAATAGTTTTAGTATCTTTCTATCTTTCTATACTATACTACTAAAAAGACTTTACTTTTATATAACTACTTAAAGCTACTATATTATTAGTTAATAAGCTCTATATAGTTAAAGCCTACTATAATTTATATAATAATAAGTTTATATAGCTAGATTAACTATATATATATAGTTAGAAGAAGAAAGCTCTAAGAAGAAATTTTTCTAACTTCTATCTCTTATTATGCTATACTTAGAAGAGCTAGCGCTATAGAAGTTTTCTAGAAACCTTTATTTACTTATAAATACTATATATTATAAGTTTTATATATTATTATAGAGATATAATAGTACTTACTAGAAGTAAACTAGACTTTTCTTAAAAGTTTATTAAATACGTATAGCTTATTAATTACGTAATATATCTTAGTGTAACTTTAGTATAAAGTATAATATACTATAAAGAATATAAAAATAAAGTTCTATAGAAAGATATTAAGGTTTTACTTAGTTATTTAAGAAAAACGAGTTAATTTTCGTTAATTTTTCTTGCTAAGAAATCGTAGAGCTTTTAGTAATATAAAGCTTTTAGTAATAAAGTACGTTAATAATAATTTAGTTATTTTATATAGTAGTATAGCTTATATCTAGTTTATATAAAGTAAGAGATCTAACTAATTATTCTAATAATAGTTAATAAATAGATATAGATACTAATTAAGGTATTAATTAATAATTTTTATATTTCTATTAGTTTATAAGTAATATATAGTAGAGAGCTTTTACTTAATTCTAGTAAGCTTATAGAGCTTCTCTATAAAGATAAATATAAACTAACGTACTTTACAAGCAAGCTAGTTACACAAGCGAGCTAGTTACCTTCTCTTAGCAACGAAAATTAACGAAAATTAACCTGTTTTTCTTAAATAACTAAGCGAAACCTTAATATCTTTCTATAAAAATTTATACATATATTCTCTATAGTATATTGCACCTTATACTAAAGTTACACTAAGATATATTACGTAATTAAAAAGCTATACGTATTTAACTAACTTTTAAGAAAAAATCTAGTTTACTTCTAGTAAGTACTATTATATCTCTATAATAATATTTAAAACTTATAGTATATAGTATTTATAAAGTTATAAAGGTTTCTAGAAAACTTCTATAGCGCTAGCTCTTCTAAGTATAGCGTAATAAGAGATAGAAGTTTAAAAAATTCTTTTTAGAGTTTTCTTCTCTAACTATATATAGATATTAATAATCTAGCTATATAAAGCTATATATTATAAGATTATATATATTATAAGCTTTCTAGCTATTTAGAAGTAATAAATTTAAGATAGTTCTAGTATAGTTCTATCTTTTTATACTATACTATAAAAAGGTTTTACTTTTAAATAACTACTTAAAGCTTGTATATTATTAGTTAATAAGCTCTATATAGTTTAAGTATACTATAATTTATAAAATTATAAGTGTATATAGCTAGATTAACTAATATATATATAGTTAGAAGAGAAAACTCTAAAAAAGAAATTTTTCTAACTTCTATCTCTTATTACACTATACCTAGAAGAGCTAGCGCTATAGAAGTTTTCTAGAAACCTTTATTACGTTATAAATACTATATACTATAAGTTTTATAGATTATTATAGAGATATAATAGTACTTACTAGAAGTAAACTAGATTTTTTCTAAAATTTAGTTAAATACATATAGCTTTTTAATTACGTAATATATCTTAGTGTAACATTAGTACAAGGTGTAATATACTATAAAGAATATATATATAAAGTTTTATAGAAAGATATTAAGGTTTTGCTTAGTTATTTAAGAAAAACGGGTTGATTTTCGTTAATTTTCGTTGCCAAGAAATCGTGGGGCTTTCGATAATATAAGGCTTTTAATAATAAAGTACGTTACTAACTTTATATACTTCTAGATTAATTTCTTCTATCTAGCGTAAAAGCGCTAGCTTCTAATAGACTAATAGGTAGAGAAGCTTTATAAAAAGCTTCTAGTAAATCTACGTATATAGATAGGTATCTACTAATATTAGTATACCTATAATTATAATTAATATATAGATCTTACTTAAGATCTTACTAGAGAGCTTACCTAAAAAGAAGCTTACGTATCTAGAAAGGTTAAAAAGTATAATACACTTATATTAATACTATATTACATACTTACTACTCTTCTAGATATTCTACTAATATCTAATAAAGCTCTAGTAATTAAGAAGCTAGTTATCTACTTCTAATACTAGTAATCTAGCTATATAAGCTATAATTATCTAAAAGCTTCTACTATATAAAAAGCTATTAAGAATATTAATTTAGAAAAGAAGTTTATAGAGCTTATAGAGCTATAAGTATTTAAAAATAATATATTAAAATATAAATCTAATAATTTAGAAAAAGCCTAGCTCTAGAAGAAGTCTTTTCTCTAGAGCTACTTACTAGAGTAATAAATTTATATAAAAAGCTATTTAGTAGTTCTATATTTACTCTACTCTACTAAATATCTCTAAATAGTCTTATAATTAAGCTTAGAGACTTAATTAATACTAGAGTAGGTAGTTATATTCTAGTATACCTAAAGTACCTTTAAACTCTTAGAAAAAACCTTTATATTAAGCTATTATATATAGAACTTATTTCTCTTACTAGATATAATAGATAACCTAATAGCTAGATAGATAAATACTTTAAAGCTAATTTAGTACTAGAAAGCTACTAAATATATATCTATTTTATATATTATAATATAGACTACTATAACGTAATAATTAGTTATAAGCTACTTAAAAAAGTTAATATTTAGATTAACTATAAGTAGTATATACTAATATAGCTAGATACTAATTAATTAATTAATTATAAATATAATACGTTTATCTTTATATAATTCTTTTAATCTACTACTAGAGCTTAAGTAGCTTACTAAGCTAATACTAATTATTATTACGCCTTAATATTAGTAGTAGAAAAGCTAAGAGTAATATAATAAGAGAAAAGAGAATTATAATACTAGAAGCTTTAAGAAAACCTATATAAGATAGATAGGTAGCTTAAGAATTTTAATCTACCTACTAGGTTACTCTATAAGCTAAAAAAGCTATCTATTTTACAAAAAATATACCTAAAGGCTAGACTTAATATTAATATAGTTAGCGTTACCGTCTTTATAATTAACGCGTGTAGAAAAAATATTATAATTAGATATCTTAGTATCTATAAGATAGATTAGCTTATTACTAATAAAAAGAAAACCTCTACTACTAATTCTAAGAAGAAGCTCTACTAGTTAATTACTTAGAAGCTTCTATTTCTAGAATACGCTAGCGCGACTATAGCTTATTTCTTTAAAAAGAACTCTAATTTACTACTACTATATTAAGAAGGCGTTAATTATAATATTAAGCTTATAGTAGAAAATATACTTACTAATAGCTCTTTCTATAGTATATTACTAGAGTATCTATAGTTAGTATATTACTATCTAGAAGACTACCTCTACTATAGCTTTATTATTTATAGTAATATATTATATACGTTACTAGTTCTATTTACTAAAAAGCTAGAGAAAGAATAAAGGTTCTATATTAACTACTAAAAGCTTAACGCTATTATAAAAAAAGACGTCTATTCTATTTCTTTTATTTAGAAAACGCTTACTTACTTATTACGCGTAAAGATCTTTATAAAGTTAGACATTTAGTAGACTTTCTATAGAATTTAGCTTAATAAGTTAGTAGAGAATCTAACTTTTTTTTATATATAATATAGTAACTATAAGTATTATATTCTACTCTTTAGTCTTTATAAGAGCTCTACTATCTTTTAGTAATATATTAATAAGGTATTATATAAGTTACTAGATAATTTCTATATAGTATATATTAATAATATTCTTATCTACTTAGAGAATTCTCTAGAGTATAAGACTTATATTACTAAGATACTTAACTAACTATATAAGGCTAGATTATAAGTAGATATTAAGAAGTTAGAATTTACTATTAAGAGTACGAAGTTTCTAGAATTAATTATAAGTACTAATAGAATCTAGAAGAACTCTAAGAAGATTACTACTATTTAGAATTAGCTTATACTAAGAACTCTTAAAGACCTTTAATTATTTCTAGGTTTTTATAATTTCTATTAAGCCTTTCTAAAAGATTATAGTAGAATTATCTATCTACTTACTAAGCTACTAAAATAGAGAGTATAGTACGCCTTTAGTAAGGCTAAGCTTATAGTATTTTAGTATATTAAGAATCTTATACTAGCTAATAA